>NC_063057.1:50402056-50755389 GCF_018812025.1 Megalobrama amblycephala | reverse complement strand
GCTGTTCTTTTTGTCCACCGACTGACAAAGACTGTAATTTGTTTTAGTGTCATTATATATTGTAAGCGGCCTTTTAACTGAGCCGTTTGGGGTGTGGGCCCCACAGTAGGCTGTCTTTTTTACTGAGAAGGTGGGTACACCTGAGTCAGTCAACTCTTTAATAGGCTCCATTTTCATAAAGAGACCGGCCTTCTGCGCACAGCTGACATGGAAAGCAGTGTAGCAGTTGGCTTTGTGGCACTGGATACAAGCCCCAACACCTTTTTCTTTACAGAGGTAACAGGTAAGCTTCCATCGAGCAGGCGGGATGTTTGCAACACCATCGATGGGCTCAATGAAGACCGTATTGGAGAACCCAACCTCTGGAACCCATAAAGCACAAACCACATGACCCCATCGGTCATCTTCCGTCTTTTTGACCGCTCCTCCCTTGTTAGGACAGAGGATGCAGTTAGCGGGTTGTGTAGGGGACTGCAGACAATGTCGGCAAAGCCACTGGCCCTCTGGAATATATGGAACACCATAACAATCCTGATGAACGGCTAGGTTGCACATATCACAGAAAAGAATGGCGTTGCTGTCCATGCAATCTCCATCCATACATATGCAGCAAACAGCATCTTCATCAATTAAGGACTGGAGGTTCTGTTGGCCCTGACTCTCTAAGAATGATTCTTTTTCAAAACGGTCAAGAAGGAATTCGAAGGCATTGGGGGAAACCTGGTTAAGACCTTCACACTTTCTTTTCTCATTGACTAGCTCAAGCCAGGCATAATCTTCTTCATCCATATCATACTCCACATCCTCATTCAGCTCTTCTAATGTTTTCTCCTCATACTTGTAGTATGTAGAAGGTCTGCGTGGGATTGCTGGGAGATTGTAATCCACTGTGCGGAATTTGGGCTCGGGAAGGGTGCAATCTTGTACCAAAGCCTTTTGTGCAGTGACAGCAGCGTTCTTTTTCTGCTGGTTGTTTCTGAGGCGTGCAGAACGTACCAAAACCTGCTGGTGTTTTTCAGCATTCTCCTTATTGCTGGTGCACTTTATAATTTCCTGTGCCATGGGATCCTCATCCGTGATGATGTCGAGCTTGTCAAAGATGCTGATCCGGTGTAGCCGGCCATTGACTTCTAGTTCCACCATCCTCTGGGCCTGAGCGTAAGTCAGTGTTTCACGGTTTGGAGAAGGCAGCCGCTGAGGGATGGATACTTTGTGAGGCAGAGATTTTCTTTTCATTGGGGATTGTTACAAAGCTGAAAACAGAAAACAACTACTGTTATCCATACAGTGCAGCTGAATTAGGTGTAGATGCATGCCTCAAGTCAAACCATGCATATTTACTTGACTGCTTCTAAAAAACTTATCCAATGTCATCAAGGAGGAAGTTATTCAAACTTACTGTTACCATAGTACAATGATAGTAACAGATAGCAATACCATGATAATTTTAATGTATACCATGGCAGTGAAGTGCAATGTATTTCTAATTATACTGCGGTTTTACCACGGTATTATTATGGTACTACGTGAGAACATTGATTACTATTGTAGGGTCAATTCCAATCGAAACATTTTCAGGCATCACAGGCGAGATCAGAGACAAACGTACGATTCAAAACATTTTGTTCATTTATATGTGCATTTCTAACAATTTTTTTCCTTTTTGAACATCAGGGCCACGTTTGGGGATCGCCTACTATGATCCCTAAAATGCTGTCTAGGTAGGCATTTCCTTATGTTTTGAAACACCATAAAGATGCACATTCAAACCTTACTGCTTTATAACCCCGTGCATTATAAAACAGGTGCACCACTGCAAATCGCAAAACATTGACCGATATTTAAAGATCATATTACCTCTGATCTGTTGGATAAAGAGAGGAGCAGCTTTCTAAAGCGATGGCGAGATGGCCTGCAGTAATTCCGTACACAATGTTCTCATCCAAAGGCCACTGATTTAGTTCTGCATGGATAAATCTGGAATGCTGCAAAACCTTATCCACAGCGGCCGCCAGGACTATAGTACTGGACTAATAATCACTAGGAAAATCACTGGTTTAATTGCCATTCAAAGGCAGTATCGTTTCCTTTCCTGCAACGAGCGGCGATACGACTCTGCGCCTGCAACCAACAACAATGCGGATGGTTCACTACGAATAGACGTCCCATCCGCAACGCACTACGTCATGACGTACTATAGGGCACAGGCTAGACAACATTACTTCATTGTTATGAACATTATATTTCATAAATGTACTTCTTTCATTTTGGTTCTGTTTCCAGAACCATTTTTTAAGTTACTTTTCATCTATAATATTTTCTTTCTAACTTCCCAAAGAAAGAAAGAGCAAGGTTGATCATAAAACATGTTACTTAGTTTTATTCATTTGAGTTTATACTACTGTTTTGTATTTGCACTGTTTGTTTTCTTAATTTATAATATAACAATGGTTATTGTTTGTAATGTTATGCATTTTCAATTGTTTCAACAAAAATTCCAACATATTTATAAATACATTTTTATCACTTAATTGCAAACAGGAAATATACATGAATAGGAAGCTGGTTAAGGACCATAGAGTTTCTATTAGCAAAAATACAGAAAAATACCACGTTTTTACCACCGTCTTAAACATATTTAAATATCAAAGGTTCTGGTGTTTTGCCCCACCCCTTCTGGTGCCTGGCTGCCCCTGAGAGAGACCCTCGGGTCAAGAAACCCCGTATGTTTGCTTTAGTGAACAAGCTCTTGTCATTTTATAGTTTTCGTTCAGTGGTTAGATTGTCTATGCACGAGTTTGCAAAATGCAAAAGCAAGTGCTTCGTAATTTTATTTACATGATTATGACCTTTCGTTTGCTATGGGATAGAATAACTGTAGTTTTGTTTTGTTAACCCCACCCACCGTATCGAAAGCCTCTATGACGCCATAGAACTCTGTTTCTTCCGTCTGACGCTGTGTGGCGCTCCTACAGCGCACTGTTTACGGCACAGGAGACAAAGCAACCAAGTCAATTACAACACTGGATCAACCATACGCTTTACTTAACCATTTCACAGCCGAAACTCACTTAAGTAAACCTCAGGACACAAAGGTAAGCGATACGTATGTATTTAATCGAGTGTTTTACATTGTCTCAGAAAGACGCATGCATGATTTTGGTTTAGATCCAGTGACCCAGGTAGTTCGACGAGCTTCTCTGTTTTGTGCGACCAGGATCCGGTTCTGCCTCATCAGGTTATGTCCTGTGTGGCCTAACGTAGCCACACCATTGAGTTGTCACTAAGTCAAATATCATTATTATACGTCTTTAAATGATTCAGTGTAAGGTATTTTAAATCCCCAAGCAGTCGTTTTTAGAAATTAAATGTTAAGGAAATACAAGTAAATAAATCGAGTCGCTTAAATCGTTATGGCAGGAGAGAAGTGTTTTCCTGTTGTTTTGTCTGCGAGCTAATGCACTAGCCGCTAGCATGTGTTGCTAGAGCTAGCGCATACATCTCGTCAGGTCGCGAGAGCGTGTGCTGATGAGTAGTAGCTCAAGCAGCACTTTAACTTCCTCACTAGAAACGACTGGCAAACTACACGTTTAAAAAAAAAAAAAAAACTACATGTACATATAATGATATACAGTCATTATTATTACAGTAGGTTGCCCAAATGTACATTTTTGGTTATTCGTTTTATTTATGTCTTAATATATCGTGACAACTGACAGAAAATGTAAACGATATTTATTAGATTCTTTACACTAATTCGAATAGTAATAGTTTATATAGAAAAAAATATTGGGTTCCTCTTAAAATCAAGGATTACATGCTCTTTGATCAATGAACACTGTTGCAATTCAAGAAATTAGGTACGTGTGAAAAAAACAGTATACCTTTCTTGGACCTCTGTGTAGTGCACAAATCATTACTGATGCATTTTGGGCTACTGCGGTAAAGTAATTTCACTTGCGGTGATTTTGAGTTGCTCAATATCGCGATATGCGTTATAATATATAATATTATAATATACATTTAAAATAACGCCGTTATTATTGACATTTTAAATGTGTTTTATATATATATATATATATATATATATATATATATATATATATATATTATTAAAAAAAAATTATATATATATATATATATATATATATATATATATATATATATAATTTTTTTTTTTTTTTTTTTTGGCTATATAAATAAATATTACAATGTAGTTAATAATTAATAAGTATTAATAATCCGTACACTCTTAATGAACATGCAAGAGAAAAACGCAAACCACACAATGCATAAACGAGAACTGACCAAGAACAACTGAAACACATGGCTAAATAAACAGGGGTAGAACAAAGGAAAATAAACTATGTGAAACTAATACGTAACTATAGAAACAAACAAGGACATCAATGCTTCCCACAGGTTTGAAATATACTTGTGGTGGTAACCGGGTGGAAAATCCTCCTATTACCCATGGCACAAAAATTATCTACAACATGTGACAGACAACAAATAATGTGTGACTTTAAAAACTAAAACAAAAAAAAATTATTGAAATTCATTTTGATACAGATTATGCTGTGTTTTGGGCATATGAAGTAGGCTACTTTTTTATCCATTTACTGCAAAATACCTCAACTACACCATTTATATGCATATGAAATATTACATTTTTATGAAAAAAAAAAAAACTTAACGATGATAATGATGATCAAAATTAAAAAGGAGTTGTTTCTGGATATTGATCTAAGTTTTAGAGGCAGAATTCTGTCATCTGCTGGATAGAGAAATCTGTAAAAAATAAATTTTTAGTGTCATTACCATATACATCCAACAGAGGACCCATTAATTTTTCTGGGTGTGGCCAACTGCTCTTATGAACGAGCAGGTAGGAAACGCGTAGAGTGAAGGGAGACTTTTAAATAGTTAGGGAGAAAGTGGCGTGGCTGGCGTTTTCCACGCGTTTTTAGACGCGACATGTGGACGGCTTCTAAGTTGAATGTGGATGGTTTCATTATCTCGGGCGGATAAAAAAAGTATAAGGGGATAAAAACAATAAAAGCAAAAATGTGCCACCAAATATAATTGGGCGTCCGTTAATATACCTGGGCGGTAAAGTCTATGTGTGGGAAGCACTGGACATAATCATTAACCAGTGAAACCAGTGGGGAAACAGGAACTAAAGGAAACAGAACAGAATGTCAAAATAAGGGTCCACACAACGTAACATAAACCTGATAGTACGCTCGTTGGGCTAATATTATTATATGTATAACTGTTGGTTACAATCCTCAAATCTGACTGGACGAGAGGCTTTCTAAGGCCCCGATCAGACAGAACATATTTTTCAGGTCTGAAAACGTGAGGCGCACCGCACTGCCTTTTTTGGTCGATTTTAGAAAAAAAAAGAGCAGTGCGCTGCATTTTTTTTTTTTTTAATGTTGCTAGGCAACCACTGAATCAGCTGTCCTGTCAGTGTAGCGCGAGTGCTCTTTGGTTTGCTTTTAAACTGTCATATTATTTACTTTCAGTTTGTGAAGTCATATAGCTCCAGGTAACCCGCGACAGCCACAAGAAGTTTCTCCTCCATCATTGCAGTGTCCATTCAACTGTAAACTTTCCTCAGCACAACTGAAGACCCATCTCTCCATTCATTTGATTGGACAATGAAAAAAAAAAAGCGAATGACGCCGGGCTCTTTTGTTGCTTTTAACTTTAAGCGCTCAGAGCGCTCCTGCAAAAATGCGAGGTGCAGCAGGCAGCTAAAACACGAGGCGCCCAGGGCACATAAACAGCGTGCAAAACGCTCACTGCCAATAGAAAACAATTTTAAAAAGACGCCTCTCACTGCAAAAAATGAGTTCTGTCTGATCGGAGCGTAAGAGTGCTGATATTTCCCAATAGTATCCAGCATCAGCACTGCTTTTGAGCACTGCTGTCTTTGAGTGAGTCATTAAACCCTTCATTCAACTAATACATTTAAAAACACTGATTCATTCATTAATGAATCAAGGTGTTGAAATTATTTTAACTTTGAGCACAGGCTCAAACAACCAGCAATGCGTACCCTTAAATGTTGTAAAGATGCTACGACAAAGACCGCTTTCCTCTTGAGACATGGCAAACATATTTTTTTCACAAATACGACTTGACCTGAAGAAGGACAGACGCAGGTAATCACACAAGCTCAGTCGATCTTTCTGGGTGTTTTCACTCTTGGTCCTTTTCAGGGGTCTCTGTGCGGTTTGCATGATTTTTGGCCCATATGTGACGCTCCAAACGATCTCAGACCACTTTAAAGCGAACCGAACGGAGACCATCTCAGTGTTATTTTATATTTGATTACTTTATTCAATTTCTGTACCTGAAAGCTGTTGGATACCTGAAAAACCTGTAAAGCATTGCTTATTTTATTTATATCTTAGCTCTCATGTATTTATTTGTGCTGTTTCTTGTAGTTAGATTGTTTTTATTTTCTTTATCTTTATTTGACAATTGAATAGAAAAATAGAATCAGCAGTTGAAATTATTTCAGGGAATATTATAATAGAACTGCATGTTCAGGTAGCAATGTTTTGAAAAACTCAATGTCTATGGTAACATCCTCAAAACAAAAAGTTTTATAAAATGATAAACATCACATTTCAAACATCACATTCCTTCGAGCAGGCAGAATTTAACTAGCCCCGATAAAAAGACAATTTTTTTTAATGTAGAAAATTAGGAGTCAAAATATCAATCAAAAACACAAATGTGCATTTGGTTCTAACTGCACAGAAATTTCTATGAATTTCTATTCTGACCTGTCTTTTTTAGAAGTAGAACTGAAATACCGGTGTAAATCCACGGGCCTCTTAACATTTTCACACACAAGTATCATTGAATTTCACAATTTTCTCCACTGACCAGTTTATAAATGTCCCTATCACTCTATTATCTGATAGAGATAGAGACTCTATCAGTCTCTATCACTTACAACAAAAAATTAAGAGCGACACACTTTTAGCAACACACTTTTAAATGAACATTTATTTAAAGTAAAAATTCTTCTTTGGCAAAATTACATTTCCTTAATAGTGTAAACACAATCTTAAATTGTCACTGTTCTCGTCACTGCAACTTCCTGAACACACAGAAGACACTAAATATGTTGAACCCAAGCTAAGGCTGGATATAGGCTTTATTAGTTTACTATCTTATACACACAGTGCTTCACAGAGTTGCACAGCCGTTACCTGGCACGTGATCCAAAAAAGGATCTGAGTCTTTTTACAGGGACAGTGTGAACATAAAGAGAACTGGGTCCTTTTTCACTTGGTTCACCTCGTGGTCCACTTAAAGGTGTCTGAGTTCAGTTCTTTTAAAGGGGACCTATAATGCCCCTTTTGCAATATGTAATATAAGTCTCTGGTATCCCCAGAATTAGTCGGTGAAGTTTCAGCTCAAAATATCCCACAGATCATTTATTAATTTGTCAAATTTGCCCCTATTTGGGTGTGAGCAAAAACATGCAGTTGTTGTGTCTCTTTAATCCTCTGAGGTTTTTGGGGCCCTGGAGAAGTTTTGACATGCCCTGATATTTGTGCTTTTTTCAGTTGCTTATAAACATATTAATGGCAAAAGTATTCAGCACAAACTAGGCTACCATAATATGTGAGCACATGTATGTACATGTTTGTATTTTTGAGAGAATAACGTTTACGCGTGGTTATTGAAAAAACATAAAATTGAAGTCACTGAAATAAGGCCACAAAACACATACTGTATATGTGTCCACAAGACTGTACTGAATGTAACATCAAAATGATGTGAAAACCATCCTGCCTACTCATTCACATTAAACAACACTGTAAAAAAATGTTAAAAGGGCAGCTGTGGTTGCAATAAATGTAAGTTTTACGGATTTAACTTGACAGTAAAATACTGTATTTCATTAACTGATAATGTTAATTTACCATACTATTGAAGAACTAATATCTGTTTTGTACCTTTATAATATACACTGACAACCATCAAACACAATGGTGATGAGTCACATGATGAATCAAAGTTCATCACAAGCAGCTTTTCCACCAGCTGAGAACGACAATACTAATACATAGAAGGTGCATAGTGTCATTCACACAAACACTAAACACCATCATGGTAACACACATGAAATAAAAAAAATGCAATAAACATTAATTTAACATTTAGATGTAACATAAAACCCTAATTTACATAGCTGATTAGAAAAAAAAAAACTATTTAAAAAAACTAAGTAGAAACCGTTATTTCAACGAAAATACATCAAATGTGAAGTGTTACGCAAGGAATTATGGGAATGTCAAAATTGAAAAGTAACAAGTAAATCATACAAGTAAATTATACAAGTACGTGTTCTTTTTCACTTCCAAAAAACTGTAAACTTTATGGTATTTTACTGTAAAATTACATTAAATATATGGTTAGATCTATTACAGTTATTCCTCATATATATATATATATATATATATATATATATATATATATATATATATATATATATATATATATATATATATATATATATATATATATATAGAGCGCCATTTAATAGACAGAACCGTAGATCACTGACAAGCTATGCAATATCGCATTCATTATCGCAGATGAATCGCCTTCGATAATGAACGCGATATTGCGTAGCTTGTCAGTGAACTACGGCTCTGTCTATTAAATGCCGCTCCATTTGAAAGCAGGTGATGGCGATTTAGCGGTAATCAGGGAACCGGCTTTACTGACGAAATGCGCGTGACAATCGCATGCGATATATCGCCCAGCCCTAAAATTATATATATATATATATATATATATATATATATATATATATATATATATATATATATATATATATATATATATATAGTATGGAAACTTTGTTACCCAATTAATAGTTTTTCACTGTAGCATTTTTAGTCTCTAAAATCACGACCATATTTTTCCTTGTAATCACGCCTTTGAATGATTACAAAATCGTGGCATTCAATTAAAATTCAAGAGAAATTCAATTAATTGTTCAGCCCTTAAATAAATCCTGTTCAAAGATATGTGAACATCACACATTTCCAAGTTGTTTGGTGTTTCTATCCACTGGAGGAAAAAAAAGAAAAAAAACTTTACTGCTTCCAGTCAGTGATCTCAGTATCGTATACATGCAGTCCAATGTGGGTCAATATCTGGTCACTATGATTTTCAAATCTGTGAGATAAAAGAAAAAAACCCTCTGTGACCATGCTGATAACAGGATCATATAATCTATTGTAACGTTAATATAATGTCCACTCTTAACAGAAAACATGATTTTTGTGATCTCGTGCATGCACGTATTATTGCACATCATGTAAAGAATTTTGTATAGGCCCACTGAATTTTAAACTACAGTACCAGTCAAAAGATTGGACACATTACTATTTTTAATGTTTTTGAAAGAAGTCTCATGCTCATCAAGCCTGCATTTATTTGACCAAAAATACAGAAAAAAAAACAGCAACACTGTGAAATATTATTACAATTTAAGTAATGGTTTTCTATTTTAATATACTTTAAAATAATGTATTTCTTTGATGCAAAGCTGAACTTTCATTATTAATTGTGAACAAAAGCTTCACTGATGTGGCACTAGGCTATTTCACAGTAAACGCTTCATAATCTGTTCAATACAGGCCAAAGAAATCATCTAAACCAGTGGTTCCCAAACTTGTCCTGGACATTTTGTATGTCTCCCTCATATATCGCACCTGATTCAACTCATGTGCTCATTAATGGAGACGGCAAGACCTGAAATGGGTGTGTCAGAAATAGGGAGACATGTAAAATGTGCAGGGCTTGGAGGTCCTCCAGGAGAGATTTGAGAACCACTGGTCTGAACATTCATATTACCTCTATGACATTTTATGTATTATATTTGTTATATTATAGAGCCTAAATGTTAATGTGCAGTTTAATACATTGCTTACACATTTTATTTCAGTATTTATTACTTATTTTAGTCGATTTCACTCATCTCAGTATAGCAATATAGTTTGGGAATAGCCAATATGGCATGTTTACTGATAAGTAACATGATATACTGTTAAGTTATGCGTAGTAAACGAAATGCGCGTCTGCCCTATTCATTCACACAGAAACACACAATACTTGCAGGATTCATATTTAAACATTATTTTTTGCGGTTTAATATTCTCAGATACTATATCGCGATTAGAATAATGAACGTAAGAATAAAAGACTTATCATTCAGTCATCAGCTTGATCAAGTTGATCCTTGAAATGAAATTGAAAGTCGTGCTCTTTCTCTGAGGTAAATTCTTCCAGAATTAGTTCTCACTGCGTCTCAAAACAATGTACATGAATCTGACTAAGCTTGATGGCACTTTTTCGAGCTGATGCGGGCGTTCGCTCTGCCTCAGAATTTGCCTTTTAATAAACAATCACATTTAAAAATAAATACTTTTCAGCATACCATCAAATAACCTGTAGTCCATCTGAATTATATAACAATTAGGCTATTCATCTCGTAGTGAAAACCATGTAGCCTACCAAAATTTAATTAACAGTAGAATTTAAATCTTACTGTAGTTTTGAAATCTGGGTACCGTCTTACATTTTATAATCACGTACAGGGGAGGTTCAGTCCCGTCAACGAGGCACGCAAACATGAGCTTTTCTTTGCCTGTTAGCATTTTTAAGACTGTCTTTTTGCGCTCGTGATTTTCTAACATTACACTTGGACACACTGTATTTCCTTACACACTCGTTTTACATGTACAGTTGTGCTATAAATTATTCATACCCTTAGTAAATATGACCAAAGAAGGCTGTGAAAATAAATCTGCATAGTTAATCAGTTTGATCTTTTATTTTAAAAATCTGCAAAAATCCAACCTTTCATTGGAGAATAAAAATTTTAAATGGGGGGAAAATCTCATTATGAAATAAATTGTTTTCTCTAATACACATTGCTCACAATTAATCATACCCTTTTATTCAATACTTTTTTGCAACCTCCTTTTCCCAAGATAACAGCTCTGAGTCTTCACCTATAATGCCTGATGAGTTTGGAGAACACCTGAAAAGAGATCAGAGACCATTCCTTCATGCAGAATCTCTACAGATCCTTCAGATTCCCAGCTCCATGATGGTGCTTCTTCTCTTCAGTTCACTCGACTCATTTTCTTTAGGGTTCAAGTCAGGGGACTGGGACAGCCATGGCAGAAGCTTGGTTTTGTGCTCAGTGACCCATTTTTGTGTTGATTTTGATGTTTGTTTTGGATCATTGTCCTGTTGAAAGATCCAACCACAGCCCATTATATGACTTCTAACAGGGACAGTCAGGTTTTAATTTTAGTTGGTATTTGATAGAATCCATTATTCCATGTATCTGATCAAGATGTCCAGGACCTCCAGCAGAAAAATAGGCTCACAACATTAAAAATACAGCCGTATATTTCATTGTACACATGGGGTACTTTTTACCCCCGTGTGCACCAAACCCATCTTAAGTGTTTGCTGCTAAAAAAAAAAGCGAATTTTTTGTTTCATCTGACCATAGAACCCATCCCGTTTGAAGTTCCAGTAGTGTCAGTTACTTTTCAAATGTTATATGGTCAGATGAAACAAAAAAAAAGAGCTTTCTGGCAGCAAACACTTAAGATAGGTTTGGTGCACACAGGGGTAAAAAGTACCCCGTGTGTACAATGAAAAATACAGTTGTATCTTTAATGTTGTGAGCCTATTTTTCTGCCGGAGGTCCTGGACATCTTGATCAGATACATGGAATAATGGATTCTATCAAATACCAACAAAAATTAAAGGTCCCATTCTTCGTGATCCCATGTTTCAAACTTTAGTTAGTGTGTAATGTTGTTGTTAGAGTATAAATAAAATCTGTAAAATTTTAAAGCTCAAAGTTCAATGCCAAGCGAGATATTTTATTTAACAGAAGTCGCCTACATCGAACGGCCAGTTTGGACTACATCCCTCTACTTCCTTCTTTAATGACGTCACTAAAACAGTTTTTTGACTAACCTCCGCCCACAGGAATACACAAGAGTTGCGTTTGTAGAGTGTGTTTGTCGCCATGTCGTCGAAACGCTGTTATTTTCATCCCGCAGTCCAATCACCGGGTCTGATTCCGGCTCAAATTGATAGGGTAAAATTAAAGACATGTTTACAATAACACTGAGTGCGTGCATCTCCACGTTATGGTAAGAGGCGTGACTTTTCCGGGCACGGTGCGCTCAGAGCTGTCGAATCACAACACAGGAACCACTGGCACAATCAGAACTCGTTACGTATTTCTGAAGGAGGGACTTCATAGAACAAGGAAGTCATCAGCCCGTTTTTATGACAGTGGAAACAGCGGTATACAGATAAGTAAATTATGTGAAAAATACTGTGTTTTTTTACACGCGAAACATGAACACATGTTATATTGCACACTATAAACACAATCAAAGCTTCAAAAAAACACGAAAAACAAGACCTTTAAAACCTGACTGTCCCTGTTAGAAGTCATATAATGGGCTATGGTTGGATCTTCCAACAGGACAATGATCCAAAACAAACATCAAAATCAACACAAAAATGGGTCACTGAGCACAAAACCAAGCTTCTGCCATGGCCGTCCCAGTCCCCTGACCTGAACCCTAAAGAAAATGAGTGGAGTGAACTGAAGCACCATCAACATTGAGCTGGGAATCTGAAGGATCTGGAGAGATTCTGCATGAAGGAATGGTCTCTGATCTCTTGTCAGGTGTTCTCCAAACTCATCAGGCATATGAAGACTCAGAGCTGTTATCTTGGGAAAAGGAGGTTGCAAAAAGTATTGAATAAAAGGGTATGATTAATTGTGAGCAATGTGTATTAGAGAAAAACATTTATTTCATAATGAGATTTCCCCCCATTTAAAATTATTATTCTCCAATGAAAGGTTGGATTTTTGTAGATTTTTAAAATAAAAGATCAAAATGATTAATAATGCAGATTTATTTTCACAGCCTTCTTTGGTCATATTTACTAAGGGTATGAATAATTTTTAGCACAACTGTATTTGGCGCCATCTTTTGTTGCGGGTGTGTTATTGACGTAAAAATCTAGACCCTGAATATAAGACACACCCTTTTTTCAGATGTATTCCTAAGAAAAAAAATGGTTATATTCGACACAATGCAGTATTTGCACACTGTCTGACATGCGCAGCTTTCTCACACATTGCGCGAGTTCTCTTTCACGTCCTCTTGTGGTTGAATGCTTAAATTGGCAAGGTGTGAACGCATCCAATTGATAAACTTTTGTGACCATGCAACACCGGCCTAATTGGGACAGTGACAGTTCCTTCAGCTGTCTGGAACATCTTTCACACTGAAAGGTGCACCTGTATCCGCCATGTTAAGCAATAAGCACTGAATGAATGTCAAGGCTCCCCGCTGTAAGTTTGTGCAAGGTAAATAAGAGGCTGACATCTAGTGAAGAAGACTAGTAATAAGATTAACGTCAATCAGACATTATGTTCAGTGTTTGCAGAAATAAATGCGTAAAAAAGATTGATTCTTGGCTTAAAGCTTACACTGTTCTTCTCTTTCACTTTCATGTCTTTTGAGAGAAATGTATGAATTTACGTGTTGTAAATCTGTCAGGCTCTGGACTGCATAGTAATGCGTATAACCCCTAAACTTAGTGATCAACTATGATCATTATAAACTTATTTCAAAACACAAAATACATTTACTTGCATATATTTGAGAATCTGAATATCAGATATTTTACAAACTAGTTTACAAGTTTATGAATATTTTGAGAACTGACATGTTAGTCATACAGCCAAAGCATACAGTGACATGACTGCGAAGTGTCACGTGGCGCTTGATATGTCGCCATAGAAATAGGAATGTAATACTTTCTGAAATAATGGTCACATTAAAAACATTCTTCTATAATGTCTTCATTCTATAATTTATCAATGTATGCAATGTCTGTTGAACATAAAATAATATAGGCCTACAAGAAAACAATTTTATCCTTTCACTTAGGGCTGGACGATTAATCGAAAACTAATCGAAACCGAAATTCAGAACCTCTAACCGACGTAATTTTCCCATGTCGGTTATTTCGGTTTTTTAATCCTGTTAATACTTCCCCCTTAAAAACATAACTGCGTGTGTAGCCACGTGACTCCGTCCAGTCCAGTCAGTGGCAAAAAAGACTTCGGGAAAGTTGGTTTTATATTCGCACATTCAGACTTCTGTTCTGATGAATTCAGACTTTCCAATAAATGTGCAATAAATTAATGTTTGCGAATTTTAAGCAGCGACATGATATTGACAACCAACGATTGTCAACTTACAACATTTTTCACAGTCGATCAAAATAGGCAAGTATTGTTTTAATGGCATATTTACTTGTGAATGTCCACTGAATGTCCAATGTAGTGTGATTAACAAGGCTATTGAATACGGATGTCCGAATGTGCGAATATAAAACCAACTTTACCCAAGTGCATAAAAGCAAAACACGGAGGTGAACGCTGGTTCAACACATAGTGATGGCGCGCGAGCGGTGAGCCTTGCGTCTTGACTAAACTTTGTCAGTTGTATTTGTTTTATGGTTTGGACATTCAAGCGATTAGACGATCGGATGTGTATTATTATATCGAGCTACCGCGCTCGCATAGATATATACATCTATGCCGCGCTCGCGCAGCTGCATGTGGCACGAACACTCATACAAACAGCTGCGCAAAACGTGAAGATCGCGCGCACACAGAGGAACGCAGAAACTTGTTGTCAGCGCTGTCCTGTGATTTATCACTAAAATAGCTTAGAAACTTAAAAGTTATAGCATCTATTTTTTCTACTTTTGAAGGAACTATTTACAACCCACAGCTTCACAATTAATAGAGAGACGGTATGACTAATTCACACACGCAATCACTACTGGTACTGTGCTAATTTATCTTTATCTGATTTACAACGAGCAGAAACCTGTAAGAAATGTTACAAACCATAGATAAAATAACTGCTGATAGTGAGCTATGATGTCCGATCACTCTTTCAACAGGAAAAAAAAATCCCACCTTAATAGTCAATCATAGGCTATTTACAGTACAAACCTTGTCAGTGAACTATGAGGGCAAAAAAAAAAAAAAAAAAAAAAAAAATCAGAAATAAAATAATCGTTCATTAATCGTAATCGAGGTAAAATGTTCAATTAATCGAGGTTTTGATTTTAGGCCATAATCGTCCAGCCCTACTTTCACTGATGGTTTCTTATTTTTATTTAATATACGATAAAATTGGTGACGATAAATGAGTGTGCTGTACATGTTATTAGCAAAGTTGTTGACAACTGATTCATTAAAAACACAGAATCATTTACAGTGAAACAGTGGAAATAGTCATAGTTTTACAGTATTTCCAAAACATTTATGGCACTTTAAATATTAAAATATATAATACAGATCATTAATTGAGTAAAAAGAAACATGAAATTATGGGGAAAATAAATATATAAATTTACTTGAGTAATTAATACTGAGACTAATTTGGACAAAGAGCACTAATGACTTGTTTAAGACTTAAAAGCTTGAAGTTGAGGACTTGCAACTAGACTTGGACTTGCCTGTCTTGACTCAGGACTCAAGTCAAGACTTACTAGTGACCTGCAAAACATTGACTAATCATTATCATATACACAGGAATTAATACTATACAGCTCATTCATGTATGATTTATCTTTTTGTCTTTTTTTCCTTTTTTTTTTGTAGCATGTTTTATCACACATGTAGTTGCGATATGCTGAGTACTTTATAATGTTAACTGTATTTTTAGTTACCTTAATGTTTTTCTATCTCTTATCTAATTTTGCAGATTCTACAAATGAACACAAGTGATTTACACTATCCTAAATGGAGGTCAATATATGTGTTGCATCTGGGCTCAGATATAACATGTTAAAGTAAACATCTGGATGGAAGAAAGAGCCACACCCATGACACTTGAACACTTAAAAAGCTGCTTTGAATAAAGAAAGTTTTCTTTCACTGCAGAAATTCTTTCTGCAATAATGGACGGAGAGGACAGCCTCTCACAGAAGACTGAGGATGCAAGCCACGAGCATAATGGCTCCAAAGATAACAAGAGAATAGAGGCCAAAGGAACCTGTTTAAAAATCGAAGGGAAAGATGGTTATGTGTTCAAATCATACAGAATTACTCCTCAAGAGATATTAGAAGCAGAACCCCATACCTCTCCCTCTGAGACACTGGCAAAAGACTCTTCTTTGGTGTCTTTGTCATTTGAGGGCGCAGAGGAAGATGGATCTTCTGAGGTCGATGGGCATTCAACAGAGGATTCAGCAGCAGAAATTTGTGAAAAGCATGAGTCTCAAACATCTCCAGCTATTTCAAATAAGAGCCAGAACATTGAAATAAATAATTCAGAAATTGAAACAAGTGTATGTATCAAAGCAGAACCAAATGAAACGGGTGAAATCACTCAGGATGATGAAAAGTTATCATTTGATGGGGCCTTTGGCCCCTTTGCCACTAGAGGTTACGACGATGATTATGGTAACTTGTTCAGTGGGTACTCAAGTACTCTTTATGATGTTGCAATGGATGCTGTCACACAAAGCCTTCTATCATCCATAAGAAGTCCTCTTAACCCTAGAAAAAAATCTCCTGCTTGGAACCATTTTTTCATATCACCACGTGATAGTACCAAAGCAATCTGTATGTACTGTATGAAAGAGTTCAGCAGGGGTAAAAATGAGAAAGACCTCAGTACTAGTTGTTTAATGAGGCATGTGCGAAGGGCTCATCCCACTGTTCTTCTGCAAGATGGTGATTCATTAAATAATTTGTCCAATTCTTCATCTTTAATACCTCCCAATATATCACCAAACAATGGAGACTTGTCTGTAAGCATCAAGCAACCAACAGAAAACCATACTCCACTGTCCACCTTTCTAGCTGAGGCCACAGATATAGTGTCCAAAGACTCTTTACAAAAGGTCAAACCAAAAGCAGAAAAGAGTGTCAAAAGTGACTCTAGTGCAGTTCCTTCCCCACATTCCTTTAACAACCATAATGACGATGCCACAGACTTGTTGACTGATAGCCCTGGATCAGCCCCTAAAAGCTCAAGTTCTCGGCGGCGCTCGGCAGTGTGGAAACACTTTTATTTATCACCTGCTGACAGCTCAAAAGCAGTGTGTATTCACTGCATGAATGAGTTCAGTCGTGGCAAAAATGGGAAAGACTTAGGGACGAGCTGCCTTATTCGCCACATGTGGCGGGCCCATCGAGACCTAGTCATCGAAGAAAACGGACAGGGCTCAAGCATTCCTCCTCCTTACACCACTCCACCAACATTGTTGTCACGTACACAGGACTCCACAGAGGTCAAAAAGGATTTCCTCTGTATCTCACATCGCCCTGATACCATATCTGATGAAGTGCCCAATGATGACAGTGAGCACATGATTCTTGAAGATGAGGCAAACGATGCTACATATCAATCTGGACAAGAGTCCTCACTTGATGCATCTTTTAGACTAAAAGGGGAAAATACACCCCTGTCATCCTCTCCAGAGGAACACACTGAGGGGCACAGTGCATCCCAAGATCAGAGTTCAGTTTTTCAACAAAACAAAAAAATAATGAAACGGGTGAAATCAGAAGTATGGCATCATTTCATTGTCTCTCCTGTTGACCAACTCAAAGCTTTGTGTCGATATTGTCCCTGTGTCATAAGCCGTGGTAAACGAGGCGACTTTGGCACAAGCTGTTTAATGAGACATTTGATGCGACGGCATCCTGATGTTCTCAAAACCCAAAAAAGCACAAGTGACAAAGTTTCCTCACCTCAGTCACCTCATTCTACTCCTGCTGCAGAGGACAACATGACAACAAATGCAACGGACAGCCCTGCTGTTGAGAACAAACCCCATAACCTGCCTGTTTTCAGCAAAAAGACTTCGAAGCTATGGAATCACTTTTCTATTTCCTCTGCGGACCCAACAAAGGTGGTCTGTTTGCACTGTAGCCGCACAATTAGCAGGGGCAAAAAGACAACCAATTTAGGCACTAGTTGCTTATTTAGGCACATGCAGAGATTTCATGGACATGTGCTTGAAAATAATAGTCATATCTCAGGTGATGTGTCATCTGCTGAAATTCAAGTTAAGCAGGAGCTCATGGACATTTCTACTTATGAGGAGAATGCAGAAAAGTTCAGTGAATGCCACCCAGCTGCCAAAAAAATTACCAAACTCATTGCAGAAATGCTTGCACTGGATCTTCAGCCATCAACTGTAGTGGAAAATCTTGGCCTGAACCGGTTACTGGAATACCTCCAACCACAGTATTCTCTACCTTCCTCATCCTACTTTACCAGCACTGCAATCCCAGAAATGTATGAAAGTGTGAAAGAAGTAGTTCTGTCCCACCTAAAAGAGGCTGTAGGTGGAATTATCCATTTCACAACAAGTGTTTGGGTGAGCAGCCAAACTCAAGAGTACTTAATTCTTACAGCCCACTGGGTAACATTTGAGTCTCAAGTTCTGCCTCAGGGTCAAGATTTCCACTGCTCGGCCCTCCTTGGTGTTTCCTCAATTGACTGTGACTACAATATGCTGAACATACAGAAACAGCTTGAATATCTTTGGGACACCTGGATTGGTTCCTCAGGCCTTAAAATTGGATTTACTGTAACAGATAATCAAACTATTGGAAGCATACTAGAGAGCAGTGACCACACCACCATGCAGTGTTTTGGTCATAACATAGACCTCATTGTTAACGAAGCCATTAAAAGTCAGAGGATGGTTCAGAACTTGCTTAGTATTGCTCGAAAAATCTGTGAAAGGGTGCATCGTTCTGCTAAAGCAAAGGAGAAGTTGGCAGAGCTGCAAAAAGCTTATCAGTTACCTGAAAACCAGCTGGTTCAGGATGTTCCCTCTAAGTGGAAAACATCATACTTTATGCTTGAGCGATTAGTAGAGCAAAAGAAAGCCATTGATGAGATGTCAATAGAGTGTAATTTCAGGGAACTGATAAGCTGTGACCAATGGGAAGTCATGCAGTCAGTCTGCAATGCTCTTAAGCCTTTTGAGGTAGCCTGCAGGGAGATGAGCAATCGCACTGCAACACTAGGTCAGGTCATTCCACTCATTCACATACTCAACCGAAAGATAGATATGCTTTTTGATGAGACAATGGGTATTGATAATATGCTCAAGTCTTTAAAGGAGGCAATGGTGACTAGAATGTCCCCTACACTTCATGACCCCAGGTACATATGGGCAACCATGTTGGACCCAAGGTATAAGACCTCCCTCTTTACTGAGGAAGAAGCAGAGCAATGTAAGCATGACCTCATACAAGAACTTGAGGTGTCTACATCTAACTCTGTTGAGACTAAGCCACCACTGTCAAATGGATGTAATGAAATGCCAGCTTCATCAAACAGCTTGGCCTCAAACAAAGAGAACCTCTGGGCTCTTATGGATGACATTAGACAGAAAATCAAGCAAGAGGAGAGACCAAAATCATTGGAGCTTGCTGTGCTTGAGTATTTGGAGGAAGACATTCTTGACCAGAGTTGTGATCCTCTGGATTATTGGAACCTGAAGAAGTTACTGTGGCCTGACCTTGCCAAAGTAGCTGTACGCTATGTGGGTTGTCCACCCAGCATTGTACCAGCAGACACACTTTTTAGCACATCAAGTGTCAACTGTGCTCTGAATCAGTCCCGACCATTGCTAGAAAATCTTGAAGGACTTCTATTTTTAAAGGTCAACCTTCCTTTGATATATTTTCAGTACTGATGATTATGTATTTATATTTGCAAGGCTGTTTCTTAAGACTCTGATGAACCTCAACCTAGGACCACTCGAGTAACTTTTCTGAGAAGGCCTAATTAACCACAATTCATTTTATTGCGGTTCATATTCAATACACAGAGCATCTGAATGATATTTAACTGAATTAAAGACTGCTTTGAGTACTACTGTTGAGTACACTTGATAACTGGAGTCTTATTCCTGGTGAAAAGTGTTTTCAGGGAGGGAGGGTTATCTAGTTATAGGGGTAGTTATTGTTTGTTGCTGTACTTTTGATTCTTTTTATTTTATAAAATTTATCTTTGTCTTCTCTCTCCTTGTGCCTTATACAAACTACTTCAGGTCAACATGCTGTAAATATTAATTGATGTGCAAAGCAAGTCGTAGTCTTCTGATTTTAATGATTTTATAAAATTGAAACTACATGCTGAATACTGTTTTTATATAAATACATGGCCCAAAATAAATGCTGTGACTGAGAGATGTTTTAAATGTATTTTATTTAATTCTTTTATTGTGATTTATTTTTATTTTTTTTATTTTTTTGTGGCTCATGGTACTGTTAGAATTTTTTTTTTAATATATATTTTTTGCTGATTGTTTTGTTTGTATTTGTTTAAAAAAAATGTACATAATGCTGTACTTTCAGGTTGAAATCTATTTGAAAATTTGTCTCAAGCACAAATCTTTTTTATATAAATCTAAAGGGTTAAATTATGGGACATCAAGGAAATGTACTGTACATTTTATAAATAATTTCCCAAATATAATTTGATAGAGGAAAAATTCAAACTGGAATAATTTAGTTTTTTTTTTTTTTTGTGGTAATTTGTAAATAAAACTTTACATTTGAAACCATGTTGCTTTAAATTTGTTTCAGGTTATGTGATTTTTTTTTTTTTTTTTTTCCCTTGTAATTATTGTCACCAGATGCATATTTTTTTCCCAAATCTGGATGATCTATTCTAATTCAAACTGAAAAAAATGTGGGAATGTAATTTTTTGGCCTTTGTTGGAAAGGACAGTCTGAGTGGCAAATCTGTATGACTTTCATTTTTCTGTGAAACATTAAAGAAAATATTTTTTGGTCTACTGAATTTAAGTAATTGGTCTCCAAAATGGTTTTGTTACTAACATTATATATAATTTTTTTTTTTTTCTCAGCAGAAGAAAGTCATGCAGGTTAGGAATGACATGAGGGCAAGTAAATGACAGAATTTTCATTTTTGAATGAACTATCCTTTTAAGCGTCTTTATGAATCCATGAGTTACATTCATGCAAAAGATGCGGTTGACAAACCACTGGTAGGCATGGTAATAGGATGTTAAAAAGGAAGCAGTGAGCGGATAACTGTGCCATTGCATTGGGGGGGGGGGGTATACTGTGAAATTAAGCCTCAGTGAAGAGTGTTAAACTGCATTGAATAAACTAAGTTTTTTTTTTTTACAAAAAAAAGACCAGTAACAAAATTCAGATAACCACTTCTGTAAACATTTATTGGTCTATAAAATATTTTATTCAGTGTTTATTATCTAGATTCATTATTTAAATGTCTTTCTAGAAGCACAAGTTTGTTGTTTAGCTTGATTTTGAGAGGTGGAAAGTGGAACACCTCAAATGCAAGGCTTTGGTATCCTGGGATGAAGACCAGAGGTTTGTGAGAGTCTTTGAGCAGCAATATCTTGGTTGTATTCGCTTCCATTAACAGGTGTGAATATGTCTTCATAACTGGATCTTCAAGGGTCAAATCCTCTTTCTTGTCATATCTAGGAAATGAAAGGGAAATACATTCAGACAAATCATTTATTGCACATAATTATCAAATTATCTTTGATGGTCACGCACCTCCAGTTACTATTTAGCTCCAGAAAACGCGAGACTCCTGTTTGTGCAGCTAGTACATCAATGTGTAATGACACATCTGTGTGGCAAATATAAAACTTAATCAGATTGCTTGGATTGCAATAATAATTCAATATTAAATGAGCACTCAAAATCAACTTACCTTCTGTTGCTGGCATTAACCTATGTAGCTCATACATTGCTTTCCCTCCTGGGTAGTTGTGATGGGAAACATACAGAGAAATACTTGTGTATACTCCATTTAACATCAGATGTCCTACCACAACTATGGAGCCAATTTTATACATCCATGACTTGTGGTAGTTCTTAAAACTGTAACAAAAGAGAAAGTAAAAACATTTGTTAAAATTAAATACCATAGAATTGAATATTAAAGACAATGCTCTTTCATACCAAAAGAAGAGGGTCTGCTAAAAACACATTTAGTACAGCAGATCAGCTGTAATCTGCTGATTGGCATGTTTAAATATCTCAGATTTAGTCTTAGTCACATGTTCGAAATGCATGAAATGTCACTATATCAACATTTGCCAATATAGGCATATGTATTGAAAATAAACAGTGCAGGACCAATAAGAGCAAAATGAATAGCCTAATCTAAAAAGAATATAAAGTAAAAGTTAGGCAACATATTATTACTAGGGGATGTTTTAACTGATTTTATTTTCTAATTAGTATTTAGTTTAATTAGCAGTAATGCATTTATGTAACAGGTTCTATATGATTATGGTGGTAACCATATTTATCTATTCAACGTACATAGAAAGTAAAAAACGTTTATGATGAATGGAATTGGATGGAAGCACTTTCTTCAGCTCATACTCGTGGGTCCCGTTCACTGCCATTATAAAGCTTGGATGCATCTGCATATTTATTAAAATATCTCCAAGAGTGTTTATCGGAAAGAAGAAAGTCATATACACCTAGGATGGCTTGAGGGTGAGTAAAGGCTTGGGCCAATTTTCATTTGAAAGTGAACTAATCCTTTTACCTCACTACTACTATTAAAGGTGCCCTAGATTCAAAATTTGAATTTACCTTGGCATAGTTGAATAACAAGAGTTCAGTACATGGAAAAGACATACATGGAGTTTCAAACTCCATTGCTTTCTCTTTCTTATGTAAATCTCATTTGTTTAAAAGACTTCCGGAAAACACGTGGATCTCAACATAACACAGACTGTTACGTAACAGTCGGGGTGTACGCCCCAATATTTGCATATGCCACCCCTTTTCCCAACATTATGAAAGGCATTAGACAAGGGCAGCCAGTAATGTCTGGATCTGCACAGGTGAATCAACAGACTAGGTAAGCAAGAACAGCAGCAAAAATGGCAGATGGAGCAATAATAACAGACATGATCCATGATAGCATGATATTTTTAGTGATATTTGTAAATTGTCTATCTAAATGTTTCGTTAGCATGTTGCTAATGTACTGTTAAATGAGGTTAAAGTTACCATCGTTTCTTACTGAATTCACTGAGACGAGCCATCGCTATTTTCATTTTTAAACACTTGCAGTCTGTATAATTCATAAACACAACTTCATTCTTTATAAATCTCTCCAACAGTGTAGCATTAGCCGTTAGCCACGGAGCATATAGCCTCAAACTCATAGAGAATCAAATATAAACATCAAAATAAATACTTTACTCACATAATTCGAAGCATGCATACAGCATGCATGACAAACATCTTGTAAAGATCCATTTGAGGGTTATATTAGCTGTGTGAACTTTGTAAATGTGCTGTAATATAATCGAGAGCTGGTGTGGCAGGGAGCACGCGAATTAAAGGGGTGGCGCGCTGAAAAAATCAGTGCATAGTTAATGATGCCCCAAAATAGGCAGTTAAAAAAATTAATTTAAAAAAAATCTATGGGGTATTTTGAGCTGAAACTTCACAGACACATTCAGGGGACACCTTAGACTTATATTACATCTTGTGAAAAAGCATTCTTGGGCACCTTTAAATAGGGGTGTAACGGATCATAGTTACATTGACCCATAAACTGATTCTGTACGGGCACCACCCCAAGGGTCGGGATGCATGTGATCCATTGATTAATTGAAATATTTAACTATCATAGAGTGAAAGAGTTTTCCTGCCAATGTTACTTTTTAAAGTAATAAGTTGCAGTGAAAAGATACAAAGCAGTCTGTGATCATGTGAATAAGGCCTGTTAAGCAGTTTGACAAGAGTCATCATGGCTAGCGAAGGAGCAGAAAAAACTTGAAAAATGTTCTGCATCATTCAAGTCACATGTATCGGAGCTTTTTAGGTTCCCTGCAGAATATAATGATGCAAGAATTTGACCATTTTAGCACAATCAAATATACTTAAGTATATCTTTAGTTAGACCTCAGCACTACTTCCGGATAACTAAAGTGCATTAAGTACAACATTAGTTGTTCCAATTTAGCAGACTTTAAATTCAGTACACCAAAAGTACATTTTCAGGGTATTAAGTACATAAATATGTACATGTATTTGTAGTATACTATACCTACAGTAGGATAAATTAAATGTATTTCAAATACATTTTGGTATATTTATTTTTCACTAGGTTTCCCATGTAAGTTTTGGTTTATACCCAAGTTTCTTCCACTATTTAAAAATCTAAATTACTACATGTTGACATCTTCGATTTCTGAAGGGTAAAAAAAAAAAAAAATAATAATAATAATAATAATTATTCATATTTTAAATTGGAGAGTTAGTTTTCAGTTCTGAAATTTGCAGTATGTTTTTATTGTAGAGTAACCTTTTATGTGTAAATATCAAAAACATTTTGATTCTCAATTTCATGACCCCTTTAACAACTACTACCAAAATATGTTCAACTTACATGAAGGAACAACCGCAGGCAGCAATCATGTTGAACACAGGGAAGGTGTAGATGATAAAACGGAGCTCCTTGTGGGGCAGAAGGGAGTACAGTAGAATGAAGCCTACAGTTACGCCGAGTGGTATTCTTGTTCGTCTGTCCAATAGGCCAATTGGAATAAAAAGTATTGTGCTGCCAAGTGCTCGAGGAAGAGCAGAGTAGAAGTACCACAGAAAAGGGAAAGTTTGAGGCACGGGAGTCAAGGAAACATACAAATGTAGAACTTTTGTACATACTTTTTTTCTTTTTTTTTGTGAAGGATTAGTTGGCCCAAAAAAGAAAATTCTGAGTAAATGTTGACATCTCCATGTTGCAGTTTGCAAAAGGATATTCCCCAGTTTGAACTTTTATTCAAGACTGTGTTGTACCACAGTACCTGACCCTCAGGCCAGAGCAGCTTATTCCAGAAAAATGTGTCAACCATGACAGTGAGACCTACAAGAGAAAGCAAACACACTTCAGACTGTAAAGGGCTGTGTCCATGCTTTGCTGAGAAATAAAACATCAAAAGTTAAAATTTAGTGTATAAAAAGCTAAAAAAAAAAAAAAAAAAGTAGACAGAAAAATATTGACTGAAAAGCATTTAACTGACCCAAAGATAAAACACCAGCAGGTATGGCATGGTAAAGCAGTTGCAGAAAATGGAGTTTCCTGCTCAGGAGTGACATCAACAACATCAGGCCAAAGAAGAGACACAATTCAGAGCGGAACACAATAATGGCCAAAGCAGAGAGCCAAATGAAGGCACAGTGTCTCTGGGCCAGCCAAGATGTGAACGCCAGCAGAACTATTCAATAAAACACAATTTGGAGAGAAGTTTGTATGGTAAAACTGCAGAATAATGCAAACATATTAATAGAAAGGGATGCTGTTACAATGCAATTTTTATGAATATACAATTCTATTATATATTATTATATATTATAAGAATATATGATTCTTATTGTGTTGTTTTAGCCATGTACTGCAAAGGTTTGGAAGTGACAACCACATTAGATTGAAGTAAATAAATGTTCCGATTTACATGACTATAAAAACGGTGATTTCGCCATGTGCTTACGATCCTAACTGAAATTAATCGATAAGCTCAGTCGATTACCAGTCGGATAGTTCACCTAAAAATTAAAATTATCCCATGCCACCCTCAAGCCATCCAAGGTGTATATGACTATCATCTTTCAGACAAACACAATCAGAGATATATTTGAAAATATCATTAGACCTCCAAGGTTTATAATGGTTGTGAATGGGGGGCCGTGTTTTGAAGTAAAAAATAATGCATCCATCCAAACAAAAAAAAACAAACAAAAAAAAGGAATCCATACGACTCCAGTGGGTTAATTAAAGGCCTTCAGAAGCAAAGCATTTTTGTAAGAAAAAATATCCATATTTAAAACTAGTTATTTGAATTATTACGTTTTAAATATGGATATATTTTTCATAAAAAACGCATCGCTTCGCTTCAGAACCTTGGAGGACTAAGGATATTTATTAAAGGATTAGTTCACCCAAAAATGAAAATAATGTCATTTATTACTCACCCTCATGCCGTTCCACACCCGTAAGACCTTTGTTCACCTTCGGAACACAAATTAAGATATTTTTGTTGAAATACGATGGCTCAGTGAGGCCTCCATAGCCAGCAATGACATTTCCTCTATCAAGATCCATTAATGTACTAAAAACATATTTACATCAGTTCATGTGAGTACAGTGGTTCAATATTAATATTATAAAGCGACGAGAGTATTTTTGGAGCACCAAAAAAAACAAAATAACTTATTTAATGATGGCCGATTTCAAAACACTGCTTCAGGAAGCTTCGGAGCATAAATTAATCAGTGTATCGAATCTGCTGTTCGGAGCGCCAAAGTCACGTGATTTCAGCCGTTGGCAGTTTGACACGCGATCTGAATTCATAATTCTCCGAAGCTTCCTGAAGCAGTGTTTTGAAATCATTCATCACTAAATAAGTCGTTATTTAGTTTTTTTTTGGCGCACCAAAAATATTCTCGTCGCTTTATAATATTAATATTGAACCACTGTACTCACATGAACTGATTTAAATATGTTTTTAGTACATTAACAGATCTTGAGAGAGGAAATGTCATTGCTCCCTATGGAGGCCTCACGGAGCCATCGGATTTCAACTGAAATATTTTAATTTGTCTTCCGAAGATTAACGAAGGTTTTACGGGTGTGGAACAGCATGAGGGTAAGTAATAAATGACAGAATTTTCATTTTTGGGTGAACTAACCCTTTAATATATCTCTATTGTGTTTGGCTGAAAGTAGTTTATCATTTTTGGGTGAACTATCCCTTTAACAATTAAAGGTGCAATCTGTAAATTTTAGCAGCATCTAGCGGTGAGGTTTGCAAATTGAAACTAACGGCACCACCCCCTCACACCCCTCCGTCTGGCCGTCACAAGACAAAGATGTCGTTGTCTGAGACAGTAGAGAGTAGCCTGTGTGAAGCAATGAGTTTTCTTCTTACTTCTAACAAAAAACGGTCTCTGCTTCTAATAAACCAGACGGCTACTACAACTACTACTTCATGTGTATTTAACATAGTGACGATGTAAACTGCCTCCAACAACAGGAATGATTTAGATTAGAACAACAAAATATTGACTAAACAACGCTCTGTATGTCCGTTTAGGGCTGCTGTAGAAACATGCCGGCACATAATGCGACTTGACATGGAGGGGGAACTCGCGGCGTACGAGATAGAAATGGCTCATTCTAAGGTAATAAAAACATAATGGTTCATTATGTAAGGTCTTTATGCACCACTGAACACATAGTTATGTATATTATATTGCATTTCTGTCAATAGATCCTCCCACATTTTATACATTGCACCTTTAACTAACCATTAATCATGAACATCTCCTTAAAGGGTTCACCCAAAATTGAAAATAATGTAATTTATTACTCGCCCTCGTGTCGTTCTACACCCGTAAGACCTTCGTTCATCTTCTTCAACATAAATGAAGATATTGTTGATGAAATCCAATGGCTCAGTGAGGCCTCTATTGAGAGCAAAGCCATTGAAACTCTCAAGGTCCATAAAGGTACTAAAAACATATTTGAAACAGTTCATGTGAGTTCAGTGGTTCTATCTTAATATTATAAAGCGACAAGAATACTTTTTGTGTGCCAAAAAAAACAAAATAACGACTTTTCAACAATATCTATATGGGCTGATTTCAAAACACTGCTTCATGAAGCTTCTGACCTTTATGAATCATTTGTTTCAAATAAGTGATTCGGATCTCCTATCAAATGACTAAACTGCTGAAATCAAGTGACTTTTGATTCACTGAATTTCAAATCACGCTCCGATTCACTGATTCGATTCGTAAAGCTCTGAAGCAGTGTTTTGAAATCGCCCCATCATTATATTGTTGAAAAGTCTTTATTTTGTTATAATATTAAGATAGAACCACTGAACTGTGAATATTTTTTAGTAGCTTTATGGACCTCTCAATAGAGGCCTCACTGAGCCATCGGATTTCATCAACAATATCTTAATTTGTGTTCGGAAGATGAACGAAGATCTTACGGGTGTAGAACAACACGAGGGTAAGTAATAAATGACATTATTTTCATTTTTGGGTGAACTAACCCTTTAACTCCCTCTCATAATATAAATATTGTTCTCACAACCACTCAAAGCCTAATAAAGTACAATGACAACTCTAAATATTGCTCCATGATCACCTAAGAACCATATTTACTGGCTGTGTTATATGTGGACTTTGTACTGTGGACTCTGTACCTAAAGGAAAAGCAATCACATTTGGGAGGGTTCTGGTACTGTAAAACATCAGATGGAACTGTGTAGTGCAGATGAAGCAGAACAGACTGGCC
Source organism: Megalobrama amblycephala (assembly GCF_018812025.1). Lineage (NCBI taxonomy): Eukaryota > Metazoa > Chordata > Actinopteri > Cypriniformes > Xenocyprididae > Megalobrama > Megalobrama amblycephala. The sequence continues at coordinate 50,726,896 of NC_063057.1, read as the reverse complement.
ACCATTGACCCAAACTGCCTCCGGACCTCTCTCTGCATCTGCCACAGTGACAGAATCACACATAGTCCAAGAACTCCTCTCACTGCGGAACAGAGAAGAACATAAAGGTGATGAAACTGAAGGGAAACAAAATTAGAATAATGTTAAGCTACAAACTGTCATCTCCAGGATATACCTAGGATTTGAGTGTAAAACTTTGGTGCTTGAAGGAGAGCAAGCACACACGTCATTGGTACACTGAGTGCTGATATGAACAGCGGTCCAAGAAACGTCCGTGGAACCACACCAGGAAACTCATGATGATCATACTGGAGAAACCGTAATAAGCAATAAGGAATTAATAGAGACTTAATATGCATCCCAATTTGGGTACATGCCATTTTGTAGTATGTAAGTTGCAGGGAAAAGGGAGGGTGGGAGCAATAAGACTCTGATGTTAGATGACAAAATAACCTTTTAAACTTCATACGCTAGAGGACACAGTTAGTTCATAGTGTACAGTATGTTATTTTGGACACAACTTTAGTCCTCATGTGGATCTAGATAGTCTAATGCTATTGCAAGACAAAAAAGTGTCAAAGTGTATTTGTTCTTTGTACATGTTTATAGTACTAACATGTCTCTGGACATGTTCCACTGTAATACCATGATGTTCTTTTAACATTACTTACTTTCAAATAACGTACACATACCATGGTATATGAATATTAATTAATCAATGGAGCATGGTTTTACAATTTTGATAGTACTATAGTAACGTTAGCCTTCCTCCATACTTTTACGGAACGCTTTCACTTAACTGTTAAAAATCCATCTAATCACATGTAATCAAAGATCACGAGACTCTTGAGTTTCACGAACTAAAACACAACTTGTTAAACAGAACACAGCCCTAACCCTAAAAAAAAAGCGTTGCTTTTGAGATATGATCTTACCTTTTCAAATTCAAATCCGTGATACAGAACATCGTGAATTGCTTGTAAATTAAAACTTTCTTCAACTTTAGTGTAGGGACAGATAAACAAATGTAGAAATACAACACCGATCATAAAAATTAGGAGACGATGCTCATTTACAGCTTCCTTCCGCGCCATCATAGCGCGTCATACGCGTCCTCAGGCGCGTGCGCAAACGTCTGAGCTACAGAAATGAGTGGGTAGAATAGAAATTCGACAGCACAACAAGTTATGAAATAGGCGGGGCTTAGCGGCTCGAAAGTTTGCTGTGATTGAACCATGGATTGAACCGGTACGTTGAATCCAGAGCCCTATGAGAGCCATAGAGAAAATGGATTTTTCAATTTATTATGAGTAAGGTTTGTGGTAAACAGTTTGACGATACTCGGACGTATTGTTCTACAACGTAAATTACAAACACCCATATAGAAAACACAATTTTTGAAGCTGTTATGTTTATTCAAAAAAAATTCTAAGCAAGAAAGTTTGGCGTGTGAGTATGTGTAATTTACGCTGTAGAAAAATACAATTGGACGTTTTCACACCGGGATAGGCGTTTTTTAAATATCCAGTAGAAAATAGTATGGAAGCCCTGCTATGCATTAATATTTTCTTCTTGTTTTTTGTTTGTTTGTTTGTTTTTGTTTGGTTGATTTTTTATGTTTTTTTTGTTCTTGTTTGTTTGTTTGTTTGTTTTGTTGTTGGGGGGGTTTCCGAGTGCTTATCGCCAAAGATGTATAGAAACATTTTATTCATGTACACATTTTCGTTGTGAATACATAGTCTTAAGAAAATTTTTGACAGGTGTTAACGCACCCAGTCCTGGTCCAAGCACTTAAGAAAATTTTCGACAGGTGTTAACGCCCCCAAGTCCTGGTCCAAGCTTATTCTCTTTGTTGTCTGTCCCTACATTGACTGCCTTCGCAATGACCACTAACCTCTTCTGCATAACCAACGCAGCACATTTGAGCTTCCGGAAGAGGTTTGTTTTGTGCGTCATTTAAGTTAGGTTGAGCTTCTGCTTATGTTCGTTGATCAATGTTTACATGTGAGTAAAAGCCTAAATTAATTCTGTTCATCATCATTTTGTCTTCAGAAAAATTTGGACTAAACTGCTTGATTCATATGGATTAGTTTTTAGATCTCTTTATGAACTTTTTCAAGCTTCAAAGTGGCCATTGCGAAGGCAGTCAATGGAGGGACAGACATCTCTCAGATTTCATCAAAATGATCTTCATTTAAAAAAAAAAGAAAAAAAAAAGCTCATCATAACTGTTGGTCTAGGATCAGTCTTCTCCTTAATAATAGCACATTGGCGATTTGGCAAACAATCCAATGCGTATCTGTGTTTGCTCTCTGGAGAGCGTCAAAGGTTTCTATTCACAATGTGTTTTGCAGCGTTGGGCAATGTAGCCAATCACAGACAAGTCTGTTGATTTCTTAAACGCAATGGCCAATCAGAGGTGTTTAATTATAATCCACTTCCTGCTCAAAGCCAGATTTTTTGTCCAATTCTGCATTCTGCATGCTTGCAAATTCTCTCATTATAGCAAAGTGTACACATTATGTAAATATGAGATACATTGTACAGTGTAGACAGCTTCATTGATTAAATATCTTTTTTGGCTCATTTTATCTGTAAAAGAAAACGTACCTAATAATTATGCACACCTGAATATAAGGCATTTTTCATTTCCAGCCTTCATGAACAAATATATATCACTTATAAATGATTAATTATAAAATTAATAGTAGTTAAGTAGTTAAAATTAATGTGGTTTGGAATTGGTAAGATGTGCCTGGGAAAAAAATATGATCAGAAAATCAACATGCCTAATAATTCTGCACGCACTCTACTTATGAGCAATTTATGACTTAAACAATTTCCCGATTCCTTCAAAAGAGTTTAATACAGTGGTTAAACCAATCTCACCTGGGTTAATTCATCTTCTTTAAAGCCACTCCATATATAATCCAAGGAGAACAGTCACAATACAATCTACTTTTTTCTTGGATGGAATTGATCTATTGGACAAGGAATGTGCCAATAGACATGTATGCCAAATCTGTCAATTTAAGAAAAAAAAATCACCAAGAGGAAAGTTCTATTGGAGGACTTTGGTAGATTGGAAAAGGGCCTGGCTTTTACCTGGAGAAATACTATGTTTTAACACTAACACATTAACACTAAAGAAATAAATTTCAAAATTTTACATAAAATAAATCCTGTCAATATTTCTAAATATGTGGACATTGACAGTTCATGTGCTTTTTGTAAACAAGCAGCGGAGACATTTGCACATCTGTTTTATGATTGCCCTATATCCAAATAATTTTGGTTTGACCTTGGTTCCTGCATATTCAATTCTGCCAATGTTACCCATTTTCTCAGTCTAAAAGACATTCTTTTTTTATTATACTGATGATTAAAATAGATCCCTAGAGTACATTGTTAATTTCTTTATTTTATATGCAAATTCTTTTTTTTATTATTATTATTAAAGCAGGACATAAAGACAAAGCACAGTCAGACGATTTCATCAATAAAAAACAAAACAAAATAGAAAGTAAGATGTACATATAATTATGTGAAGTGTGTGTGTAAAATAGGGTTGTAACGGTATGAGATTCCCACGGTATGATAACCGTCTGAGTAAATATCACGGTTTCACGGTATCACAGTATACTGTATTTAACAATCAATTTTTATTTATATCATCAATTAAAATGACCAATAAATTAATTAAAATGTTTGTTTTCTCTATTCAGATTTCAATAATCAAAAACAATCAAATACATTTAATAAATTATTATGGATTAGAAATTGAACAACTTTTATTAATAATTAAAATTCAGAAATTCTGCTTTGACTTAATTCTTCTGGCTTTTATTTTTTTAATACAAATATTATCAAAAATGATGGAAATTAAATTAACTTTTTTTATAATTATTTTGAGAAGTACATTCTATTTAACAATCATAATAAATTTGTCAATTTCTTCGAGTTAAAAAAAACGGTCTTTTATTTTGACGGGATGTAGTGAAGAGCTTTGAGTTTCAGTGTATTTGGCAATGGTTTTTCTCAAATAAAATGATGAAATGCTCATTAAGCGCTATCTCAGAGCAACCATGGATATGTTTGTGTTCATTTCCTCTGATAAGGAGACGGCAAACACTTAAAAAACAATAAGAGCGCCGCGCATACTCAAGTATGTAGTGCACGAAACAGCGCAGCTCATTCACACAGGCAGACACGTTAAACAGACATATATTTATACAGCAGTCTGTTTGCGTGTTATATTCACAGACCCCGACTAGACCATGTCGCGATCTGATTTATTGTACAGCTCTGCTTTCGTTTTATTCATCAGTCCAACAAATCGCGCGTTTTTACCTGACATCGCTGCGTTATACTGTACATTCCATTTTCATGACTGGATTCCGGGATTCCCTCTCCATCACGCATATCATACGACCTAAGTTATAAACGGAACATACCTGCATCCACACGGGTGGTGTTCTCGAATATAGGTCAACATGTTTGATGTGTTTCCTCCTTTTGCAGGTAGGCCTACTTTGCGCCCGCATTGTTTTTACCATACCGTAAGTAAGCAAATGTACACGATATGATAATCGTACGTGTTAATACCGTGATATATACCGGTATATCGTTACAACCCTAGTGTAAAATTGTGGTAAGTATGTGTGTAAGAGCCATTATGTCTGTAATTCTGTTTTTTGACCACTGGGTGGAGTGTTGGCCTTAATGAGTATATAGGTAGGCAAAGAGTAAGAGAGGGCAGGTGTGTAGAGGGAAGCACAACATTTTTTGACCGTGTCAGGAGGTAAATCTGTGATGGCATCCAATGATATTTTTTATATGCACTGGGCAGAGGAACTATGAGAGAAAATGACCTGTATGAACTGTGTGATGAATAAATCTGATAAAGCAGTATTTGGAGGAGGATTTATCTTGTTTGGATCTCACGGGTCAGAAACCACCCTACAACACCTCAAGTGACAAAATGGCTATTTGTGTCACTTCACTGTGTCAAAAAATGCTTCTTTGTGGATTTGCACGCAGCATTCTGGAACATTTTAACATTTTAATGGACTAATCACTGGATTTCACTATGGATTTGGATTTAATTGGAGCAGCGAACCGAGGAGCAGCCGCAACGAATTGGCTTCATTAATTCAATAAGGTATGTGTAGCCAGGGGCGTAGTTTGTGGGGGGGATGGGGGGGAGGTAAGGGAAAAGAGGCCTACTAAGCTCACTGCAAAGGCATTCTTGGAAAAATTGGAAACTCTGCAAAAAACAAGAAAGAGTAAAGTAAATAAGGCAAAAAACTTAATGGCTATCATAAAAGATTTCATGACCAGCCGAGAATATGAAAAGGAGGTGCAGTGTTCTTTTGAGAAATTCATCAAATTGAGAGATGAAGCAAGGGAAATACACAATTCTGTGATGGTTCTATTACCCAGTGAGGAACAGGAAAAACAACAAACATGGTTCAGTGGAAAGATGTTGATTTACAATGGGTTTATAGATGATGTTACGAAATGGTTGAGTATTGAAAGTCAAGTTTTATGTTCCGTTGTTGATGAAAATGTATATCAAAGTGATGTTAATCCAGAAGATAGCATTTCAAACATCTCAAGTAAATCAAGTAAACCATCTAGCAAGAAAAGTTCAAGCAGTGTGCGCAGTGGGAGATCTTCTGCTTCTTCAGCTCGAGTCATGGCAGAGGCAGAGAAGGCTGCATTAATTGCATGTGCAACTGCTTTAAAAGAGAAACATGCTTTGGAGCTGCAACAGGAAAAGCTGAGACACAGACAAGAACAACTGGATATTGATGCAGAAATAGCAGCTGCTACTGCCAAAATTGCTGTTTTAAATAATTCTAACCAGTCTCTCAAAACCCACACTGATGATATGAATGCATATTATGATAAAGGAACTGTGATGAGTGGTAAAGAAGTTACTCTTAACCCTCATGCGGAGGAATATATGCCCAAGGAAACTTCCCAGCAAGGGTGCTCAAGGAATGTAATTCAGCAAACTCGCAGTGCACCACAAATTGACCATAATTCAGTGTCACCAGTGCAAACATCAAATGTAATGCAGAACAGGGATGGAACATCAACTACAAACATTTGCAGTATCATGCAAAAACAAAATGAGATTACTGCTCTACTGGTACAACAACAACAATCCAGCACACTGCCTCAAAGAGATATTCCTGTGTTTGATGGTAATCCTCTGCAATATAGAACTTTCATCAGAGCATTTGAGAATGGAATAGAAGACAAAACCAAAAATAATCGAGATTGCTTATACTTTCTGGAACAATACACAAGAGGGCAGCCTAAGGAGCTTGTGCGCAGTTGTCACCATATGGATGCACAAAGAGGGTACTTGCAAGCTAAATCATTGTTAAAAGAACATTTCGGCAATGAGTTCAAGATAGCTGCTGCATATGTAGAAAAGGTTCTTGGATGGCCTTCTGTAAAGTCAGAGGATGTAAATTCATTACAAAGTTATGCTCTCTTTTTGCGTGGATGCTGTAATGTAATGGAAGAAATTGATTATATGGAAGAGCTGGAGATGCCAAGCAATTTGAAAACCATCATTATGAAGTTGCCTTATAAATTAAGGGAAAAATGGAGAACTGTCGCATGTGAATTAATGGAAAGGAGCAATCGTAGGGCACGGTTTAAAGATATCGTGTCATTTGTTGAACGTCAAGTCAAAATGTCCTCTGATCCACTATTTGGTGATATCCAGAGTACCCAACCTGTACAACAGAAATCTCAATCCAAGACCAAAATTAGAAACAGCTTTGCAACGACGGTTGTCACCAACAGTAAATCAATCCAATGTTGTGAGACTGATTTAAGATCAAGGTCCCGAGCCATGTGTTTGTGCTGCAAACGTGATCACTTATTGGACCAGTGTACACAAATGCAAAACAAGCCGCATAGAGAGAAACTGAACTTTCTAAAGGAGAAAGGTGTTTGTTTTGGTTGTCTGTGTGTTGGACATATGAGCAAGGATTGTGACAAGCGCTTAACTTGTGCAGTATGTGGCCAAATGCATCCTAGCATCTTACATATTCATCAAAAGGAAAGAACAAGCACACAGGAACAGAATCCTACATCTCTAAGTAGTGCACATGTCGCTCTTAAACCTTGTGGGCAAATAGGGGCCGGTGACGATGGAGACTGTGCATTATCAATTGTACCAGTTCAAGTTAAATCCAGTAAGGGACAAAGGGTAATTGAAACCTATGCATTTTTGGATCCTGGCAGTTCTGCCACATTTTGTTCAGAACGCTTAATGCACAGCTTGAGATTAAAGGGAAAGAGGACCGATATTGTCTTGAAAACAATGGGCAATCAAAAGGCTACTAATAGTACTATTTTGACTGGATTGGAAGTGTCTAGCCTTTCTGATGACATCTTTTACAGCCTTCCAGAAGTTTTCACTCAAGAGAAATTGCCTGTGTCCAGAGATAACATTGTCACACAAAGGGATTTGGATAAATGGTCATATCTGAAAGGAGTTAAAATTCCCCAAATTCCTGCTGAGGTGGATTTGCGGATTGGAGCAAATGCTTCCAAGGTAATGGAGCCCTGGGAGGTTATAAACAGTGATGGAGAAGGACCTTATGCAGTTAGAACCTTATTGGGATGGGTTGTAAATGGACCACTCCAAGGAAGAAAGGATAATGGGAATAAGATTAAATGTCCAGATCTTATTGTTAACAGGATTTCTGTAAGCAAATTGGAGGAGATGCTCAACAAGCAATATAATCATGACTTCAATGAAAATGCTGCTGATAAAAGGGAAATGTCAAGAGAAGAGCATGCATTTATGGAAAAGGTAAGCAAGTCAATTGAGCTTCAAGATGGACATTACAAAATGAATCTTCCTTTCAGGATGGAGAACGTTGTGTTGCCAAATAACCTTTGTGTGGCTAAACAGCGCTTAATTGGATTAAAAAGGAAATTCAAAAGAAATGATGTTTTCCATCAAGAATATAACGATTTCATGGATGAGGTAATGAAGCAAGGTTATGCTGAAAAGGTACCATTGCATCAGTTAAAACAGGATGAAGGGAAAGTTTGGTATATCCCTCACCATGGGGTTTATCACCCCAAGAAAAGAACATTAAGAGTGGTATTTGATTGTGGAGCTGCCTTCAAAGGTACATCACTTAATGATCAACTTCTACAGGGTCCTTATTTGACAAGTTCACTGTTAGGAGTTCTCGTGAGGTTCCGGCAAGAGCCAATTGCATTTATGGCAGATGTAAAGGCAATGTTTCACCAGGTCAAAGTTGCAGAAGAGGATACTGTTTTTCTTCGTTTCCTATGGTGGCAAGATGGTGATTTGAAACAAGAACCCACAGAATACAGGATGAACGTGCATTTGTTTGGAGCCGTGTCATCTCCAAGTTGTGCTTGCTATGCTTTACGCAGAACCGCTGAAGACAATAAAACTGACTTTCCGGAAAGGGTAATTGACACAATTTACACAAACTTTTACATGGATGATTGTCTGAAAAGCGTAGCTTCAGAGGAGGAGGCCATATTGATGATCAAAGATCTCACGGCTATTTGTTTAACAGGAGGTTTCCAGTTAACAAAGTGGGTTAGTAATAGCCGTGTAGTGCTGCAAACTGTACCTAAAGAACATAGAGCCCATGACATAAAAATGATGGATCTGGACAAGGATCAGCTACCAATGGAAAGAGCTCTTGGCTTGTGGTGGTGTGTTGAATCAGATACTTTCAAGTTTAAAATGACTATCAAAGATCATCCTTGCACCAGGCGTGGTGTTCTGTCGACAGTATGCTCCGTGTATGACCCTTTAGGATTTTTGGCACCATTCACTCTCACAGCAAAACTTCTTCTGCAAGAGCTATGCAGGACAAAATGTGGTTGGGATGATCCGCTACCCTTAAATCTCCAAAGACAATGGTCTTTTTGGTTGAAAGAGCTTGGGAAGATGGTAGATTTCAAAGTGGATAGATGTCTAAAACCAACAGGGATGGACGAGTCTACTAACATTCAGCTGCATCATTTTGCAGATGCGAGTACACTTGGATATGGCACTGTAACGTATCTTAGAATGGAGACAAAGCATGATGTCCATGTAGCTTTTCTACTCAGCAAAGCTAGAGTAGCACCTTTGAAACAAGTAACCATTCCACGTCTTGAGTTGACAGCTGCTGTACTTGCTGCTCGAGTGGACAAAATGTTGAGGGCAGAGATACAGTTTCCATTGGTGGATTCTGTGTTCTGGACAGACAGTACGTCTGTATTAAAATACATAAAAAATGAGGACAAACGTTTTCTTACCTTTGTGGCTAACAGAATCTCTGCAATCAGAGAAATTACAACACCGTTACAGTGGAGATATATACCTACATCTCAAAATCCAGCAGACTGTTGTTCCAGGGGACTGAAAGCAGACCAGATGCTAACAAATGGAGAATGGATTAATGGACCAGGTTATTTGTGGAAATCAGTGGAAGAATGGCCAGTGCAAGTATTTGATTCTACTCTTAAAGAGGATGATTCTGAGGTAAAGAGGAACATTTGTGTGAATAGCACCATTGTAGATGAAATGCCAAATGCAACAAATTTTTCAGACTGGACAAAGTTGAAGGTTGCTGTTGCTTGGCTCTTGAAGTTAAAGAAAGTTTTGAGACAACGAAGTCAAAAGCGAAAGGAAATTCAAGCCTCTGTAGACTCTTCTAGAGTATTCATTTCTTCTAAGAAGATAGAGACAGAGCTTCAAAAACTAACAGGCTTTGTGACCACACCGAATCTAACTTTGGAGGACCTGAATGAAGCTGAAGCAGCTATTGTCACATTTAGTCAACAGCAGCAGTTCACAAAGGAAATTGCTGCTCTGTCGTCTTCACCTGTTTCAAAAATAAAAAAGGACAGCAAGTTGTATAAATTGGATCCTATCTATCAAGATGGTCTTTTTCAGAGACGATTGAGAAATTCTGCCATGCCTGAGGAAAGAAAACATCCAATTATTCTGGCTAAGGATCAGCATATTGCCACACTCATCTTGCGGCATATACATCAACAGTTAGGCCATAGTGGAAGAAATCATATGCTTTCCAAGCTGAGAAAAAGATATTGGATCATTAAGGGTAATGCAGCTGCCAGAAAGATCATAAGTAGTTGTGGTCATTGCAGACGTTTTGGACTTAAGGTGAGTGAGCAAAAGATGGCAGACTTGCCAAAGGAGAGACTCCTTCGAGATTTGCCTCCATTTACAAATGTCGGAGTGGATTATTTTGGTCCTGTGGAAGTTAAAAGAGGATGTTCCATTGTAAAACGTTACGGAGTCATCTTTACTTGTATGGCAAGTCGAGCAGTTCATCTGGAAGTCGCCTATTCTTTAGACACAGATTCATGTATCAACTCTCTACGAAGATTTATTTGCAGACGAAGGCAAGTAACTCACATAAGATCGGACAATGGTACAAACTTTGTTGGAGCCGAAAGGGAGTTAAAGGAAATGCTCAGTTCATGGAATAAAAATAAGATTCAAAAGGCAATGCTTGTGAAAGGTGTCCAGTGGAGTTTCAATCCTCCGGGAGGTTTACATTATGGTGGAGTGTGGGAGTGTATGATCAGAATGGTCAAAAGAATCTTGAGTTCCATCTTACACCAACAAACTTTGGATGATGAAGGATTCCATACTGTGCTGTGCGAAATTGAGGCCATTCTGAATGATCGCCCAATAACCAAGCTGTCAGAGGACCCAAATGATCTGGAGCCACTTACTCCAAACCACCTTCTTCGGATGAAAGGTAAACCAGTATTACTACCTGGACTATTTGATAAATCTGAATTATACAGCAAGAGGAGATGGAAACAGGTCCAGTATATGTGTGACTTATTCTGGAAAAGATGGACAAATGAATACTTGCCTTTGCTTCAAGATCGACAGAAATGGAATAAGGAAAGGAGAAACTTTGCTCCTGGTGACATTGTTGTCATTGTGGATTCAACAGCTCCACGTGGATCTTGGCTAATAGGACGAGTTCTGGAAGTCTTTCCAGATAAAAATGGACTTGTACGTTCTGTGCGAGTACAAACTAAAACCAGTGTACTCGAGAGACCTGTGACAAAGCTTTGTCTGTTTTATGACCGCATGGAAATATAATGGACTGATTGCAAAGACTGTGTTTAATTTCTAACCTACAGAGGACTGATTGATGCAAGGTTTACAGTGTTGCTTTGGGCTTTAATGGCTCTTTGTATTTGTATTGAATTGTAATGTCTATTTGCCATGTACAATAGGGGCCGGGGTGTAAGAGCCATTATGTCTGTAATTCTGTTTTTTGACCACTGGGTGGAGTGTTGGCCTTAATGAGTATATAGGTAGGCAAAGAGTAAGAGAGGGCAGGTGTGTAATAAGAGGGAAGCACAACATTTTTTGACCGTGTCAGGAGGTAAATCTGTGATGGCATCCAATGATATTTTTTATATGCACTGGGCAGAGGAACTATGAGAGAAAATGACCTGTATGAACTGTGTGATGAATAAATCTGATAAAGCAGTATTTGGAGGAGGATTTATCTTGTTTGGATCTCACGCGTCAGAAGCCACCCTACAACACCTCAAGTGACAAAATGGCTATTTGTGTCACTTCAATGTGTATATCTCTATTAAGTTTCCTAATATATATGTAGAACATTGCTCATTATATATACAATATATATACAGCAATAGTAATGATCAGAAATGTAATAAGAGAGAGAGAGAAAAAACAAAGGGGAGAAAAAAGAAAACAAGAAAAAAAGAAAAGAGAAAAAACTTTAAAAAAAAAAAAAGGGGGGGGGAGAGAAAAGCAAATTATCAGAGAAATGTGAGGTAGTTGAGAACAGAAGCAAAAAAAAGAGAAAAAAGAAGAAAAAAATGAATAAATAAATAAATAGTTACATAAGTTGCATAAGAACAAAAATATATATATATATATATAAAAAAAAGGACGAGGTTGTATGGGGGCACAGAGGTGGTATTGGATCAGGTCGCTATTTAGGGGCACCAGAGTGAAACAGCCAGGAATGCTCCGTTTGAGTATAATATTTCAATAAGCATGTGGTTCAACAGTGAGAGTGTACCCACTGGGCCGTCATCCTCTCATCCTTGATGGGGAGAATTCATTTACTGCCCGGTCTTCTTCAAAACCTTTCCCAAGCCCTAAGAGGGAATCAGCATATTTAGGAGTGAATCCGGTTCTGTGTGTGTTCGATACACCCAAACTGTTCACTCAGCCCCAGTGGAGTGGTTAGATCATGTATCCCGTATTTGTCCCCCCCATCAAAAAAAAAAAAAAAAAAAAAACCAGTAGAGAGAAAAAAATATAAATAATTAAATGCATAAATAAATAGAGAAAATGGATAAAGAAGAAAAAAAATAAATAGAAATAAATAACTAAATGAAAGGGAGGGGTAGAAAGAAAATAGATGTATAGATTGCATTTATACATTTAATGGTGCTATTATAATAGTAGAAACAGAATATATAATAATAAAACTATACATTATGCCAATAATGTAGATCAGTACATGTGTACACATTCACGTATACATAACCATACACATACATTCAAATATTTATATATCTAAATATATTACCCTTATTCCCTTTCTTTCTCTATAAATTTGTAAAGTTGCTTTTAGGAGAATTTGGAGAGTGCGTGGGTCCGGAGCCAGTTTTCTGATGTATATTGAGATATACATATATTTCAAAATGTCAGTAAATATAAATATATTTTTCTTGTTTATGTATGTTATTTTTTCTAATGTGATATATTCTATAAGAAGGTTAGTCCAGTGATTAATATGTATATATTTTATTTATTTCCATTTTAACAGAATTATTTTCTTCTTATTTTCTTAGTTAGAGAGATGAGGAGTGGATTTTTGTATTTAATCAGAAGATTATGGTATTACTGGGTATTACCCAATAAACAAAGTGGTGGAGATGGAGGAATCCTACAGCCCAAAATGATGGAAAGCTTAACGATCACTGATATCCAAAATGAATAAACAGGTTGGCAGACCCATGTGCAATGCAAACAGTCATTAGTTCTAACCAATGTGCATTGTGAACAAATCGTCTGTGTCTGTCGCTTAGACCCATTTTAAACTTTTTCTTTTGAGTGATGTGTGTTCTGTGAATTATCTTGTACTGTACAAGTTGTAGATTTGTGTTGCTAGTCATAGAAAATATATTACTACAAATTTCCTTCCAGAAGTTGGTGTTGGGGTAGAAAGTAGTGATCGACCGATGTATCTGTTTACCGATATTTTTCCCGATATTTAAGCATTTTTCCATAATCGGGTATCGGTTTTGTAATATCGGATTCGCCGATTTACGGCGCCATCTTGTGGCCGTTTTGAGATTTCCGCCATTGCAGCCCGGGCGTCTGAGGAGATCAGTCAACAACAACTCAGTGCACAGGTAAAGTATGTTCTACTTGGTTTGCTTTAATTAATCAACTTTATTTAACATAACAGACATGCACAAATGAGATCTGAGACATAAATTCCTGATATAGTTAATTTATGCAGCTTGTTTCTAAACAATTGAGACGAACTCATTGAGTCACGTAGTGTAATTCGTCATGTCCTGCCCCAATAAAGACGTAACTTTACATGAATTAAATAAAACAGACATGAATAAGTGCATGTTGAAAATAAAAGCGCTGAATTTAATTCTCTATCTGTTGTATTTGCTCACCATTAGTCTAGAAGAAAAAGTTCGTTCATATTGCTTAGCAACTGACGGATGATCAGGAGGCTTAAGCACGGCCACTGAATGAAACTTTTGACAAGATTATCTTGTTTAAACACCCTAGATTATATTATCATTTACTACATAACAATTATTTCGCTAATACACATATAAATATAGAGTCTGGGAGCGTGACGTCAGCGACGCATTGCATTCTGGGACTTTAGGTCACCGTCAGTACAGTAGAGACTGGGAAATAGTGGAGGAAGATGTTAAAATTTATATTATACAGTTAAAAACATATTAGAATGGTGAACGCTGGCTGTGTTATGAACTATCTGCATATACTGACCAGCGTGGAAAACGGATGTGAAATGAAGCGCCATTTTGTCCCATTTTCGGGACATTGTAAAATGCTTAATGTGGCGTAATGTAAGTAAACATCATACTAATAGCCCAGAATTTGAACGCAACGCGTTTAATTTCATGTTAAACGCTTTCCTCCCATAGAAACTATATACAGCAAAGCAGATGAGCCCAGAATATGAACAAAATGTGTCTTATTACACGTTAAGTCACTGTCCATTAAGCGTTTTCTTTATGGGAGGAAAATGCCTAGGCCCTATGTGTTAAATGTGTTGCGTTCATATTCTGGGCTTATCTGCTTTTCTGTACATAGTAAACACCAAACTAATAAAGCATACTAAGTTTAGTTTGTTAATAACACTGTTTTAGTAAAGTAAGCCACGTTATGCATTTTCACATTATGCGTTAGAATGTCCCTCATTTTCTGCCTTCCAGCTTAGAAACGACACAATGGTGAAAGTGAAACTCAATGAAAATAAACTTGAACAAAATGTGGCTTTGTCATTTGTATTTATTACAGATTAATAACTTCTGATCCACTTGAATATGTAAGTGCTCACGCCATGAATAATGTACGAAAACACGTTTAGAACTGTCATTTGTGATATAGCTCGTTGCGATCACTCTCCGTGTTCATAAGCAACACCTCTGATTCATTATTCAGCTTGTCTCGGTAAGAAATTATGTATTTATTCTATTTAGGTCCAGTAAAACTTACTTGGTGTAGCGACTCCACAATATTCATTTCAGAGCTGCATTACAGAGGGTTATGCTCTTATGTTATCCCTTAATGCTTTAACATGAAGAAATCAGGGCTATGATGATATGCTGGCTGAGATCAATCTATATTGTGTTTATTATTTTATCTGGCAGATATATCGGTGCCATTTAGCTATTAAAAACTGCAATAGAGAAATCACTTTGGTCCTGTTTGTGGTCCGATAGGAGGCGGCAGTGTGATTTGTATGCGTGTCGTGTCCTGGCCACACGACTGGGCGATCGAATGAACACAAGAGATTCAAATATTAGTCCATTTATTCTGCAAGTGCAAGCAGCTCTCAAAAAAATTAACGTAAATACAGTCGTTTTCTCATCTGGTGATTTGTATTTGTTGCCATTGTACGCTCCTGAGCGTGACCTAAAACATGGCGGCGACTACCCAGAATGCAATGCGCAGTGACGTAGTTTGCCAAGCTCTATACACAAATCCGCCGCGAACTCTATGGGCGCCGCCATCTTGCCTGCCGCCATTACTGCGTGCCTGCGAAGTGTGACAGTGTGACACTTGCCGGTGCCCTCTAATGACATTTCAATTAAAGCGCATCCTGCTCATTAAAGAAAATGTCTGGTGAAAGGGAACATTGGGTAGATGATGTCAGGCAGTGGCCAAAACTTACCGATAAAGGTAATTTATTGACAACATAATGTAATGTAATGTAATTAAGAAGTGTATTAATTGATGACAACAATAAAACCGAACGCTGTCATTACTAGCTGTGTTGCTAATATGTTCACAAGCTTCACAAGTTTCAAATAATTATTAGGCAATCCTTAAAAATATTCTTGTTTGCCATAACCCGACCGACCCTGTCAATTTAGGACCGACCCAATTAATTATTTTTTCCCCTTTTAGTCCGACCGACTTGCCGATTGTAATTGCGTTAAGACCCACGGATATTTTTTTTACTCTTCAAACAGCTAATACAAATGCAATAAAATGTGAGACACACGCAATTGACGCTTTTCACACGCTCTCACGCCACACATCCATTTTCTCACGCACAGAAAAATCGCGAAGTAAAGAGGACACAGAGACCGACAGACTAGACAGAGCAGGTTACTTATGATAGAAAAAAATCTCAGCTCTCAGATTCTGTCAATTTTATTACGAAATTCAAACAATAAATACCGTTTTGGTGCTTGTAAATGTGACATGCTAGAAATACAGATAAAAAAATATTACAACATCAAACAACGTTGTTATGTTCTTGTAAACATGTTTTTCAAAATGGATTTATGTATTCACACTTACCTTCGTCTGAGGTAAATCTCTCAGAAATGACCGAACGCTGTCAGCTAGCAGCTCCTCACACAGAACCTGTTTTGGCTGATATGTGTACTGTATTACATCTTTATTATATTTTTACTTATATCATTAAATAAAGTTGTTATTATAATAAAAAATGCATTATATTTAAATTGTTATTTTTAAATAATACTGCCAGCTGATAGGGCTCTCTGTATGTTTACAGCATTAAGTTAGGTGAGTTGTTTTTTTTCTTGAGAAAAATTAATGCCTACCTTGTGTAGCCTACCTAATATTTATCCAAATGAGTCAATATGAAATCAAATCACAATAATAATTAAATAATAATAATTGAATAATTATTAATATTTATTGAAATTAAAAATAATAAAAAAGTATATGTAACAAGGGTCACCTTTACATAAACATCAACACAACTCAGGTTCGTTTAAATAAATCCCCAAGATTTATTGATGGCTTTACAAAGTTATTATACAGGACACCCTATATATGGAGGTAACCAAGCAAGAGTTGAGCATCAAACCACACAAAAATAACAAAAGAAAAATCACACAAAAAACCTGTACATAAATTCATAAAAAGAAACCTTGTGATTCACACAATTCATCAAAGTGAATTACATGCAAAAATAGCTCAACTCTGCTCCAACACTCGACTAGTGTCCTTGTAAAGTATACAAACAATGGGGGAAACAAACAAATTACAAAAAAAAAGAAACAAATAAAACTAGTCCGCCCAAAGGGCCATAACCACATCTTCCAGCCCAATTACCGATCTAAATACCTGGGCGGACTAGACAATATATCCAAACCAACACATTCAAACCAAAAAAAATAAACAAACTCAAATACAACAAGAGCAACATTTGGGCTCCATAGAGCTGAAACACACACATAAAAATACCTTTATTATTTATATCAAAACAAACACAACTTATTAAAATGTTTTAGTGCTTCAAACAATCTCATACCTATGTCAAAGATCCAAAAGACAGTACATGCAAACCTCTTGCATATGAACCAATGGGCTCCATAGAGCTGAAATACATGCATTAAAACACCTTTATTATACTTCCTAAAAAAACAAACACCACATATTAAAACACTTTAATGAATTCAATAGACTCCTACCCATCTCCGAGATCCAAGAAAATCCACACGCGAACCTCTCGCAAACAAACAGTAAGAGTGTCGATCTATTTCTGCCGGCTGGAAACAAACGCACCTACCGTTCTCGTTCCTACCACTAGTGTTGTCACGGTAGCAAAATTCCAGTAGTCGGTACCGATACCATTACAATTTTACGATTCTCGGTACCAATTTCGGTACCACAGCAAAATCTGTTGGAACTATTTTACTATATAGCCAATTTTAAAAACATTAAATATGATTTGGAGCCTGTGTGTATGTTTGTGTAGGCTGCCTCAATGAAATAAATTTTGAAATGTAAAATAAATAAATAAATGCTCAAACATCCATTTTGTACTGTTGAAAAAACGAGCATATGCTGGTTTGAGCTGGTGTATGCTGGTCAAGTGCTGGTCCATGCTGGTCCTAAACTGGTCCTGGACCAGCATAGGACCAGCATACCAGCTTCAAAACCTACCTTACCAGCATATGCTCGTTTTTTCAACAGGGGTAACAAACGTGCGTGTTTATTTTAGCTATTCCGTCAGTGAAACAATATACTAGCCTGTAAATCTATGAAATAAATATAGGTAAATAATGGTAACCTAAATAATAAGAAAGTTAAATATTATTTTAAAAAACATTCGTTTTTTATTTCCACACAAAGATGCGTCATATAGCCAATGTCCCGTTATTATAGTCTTTGATATAGCCTACTGCTCTGCGCTTTGAGAGGGATGAGGACACGAGCAGGAAAGAGACCATTTCTCTTTAATAATATCTTCATGTTATCTCCTGATGTTACAAACAACTGACACTTGTTGTAAAAGGTCTGAAGAGCGAGTTTTATCCTCCGCAGGGGCAAGACATTCAGGCTATGTTGGATTTAGCGCTGCCAGAGAAAGCGAAAGTAAAAATCACCGGCGTGTGTGAAACGCGCTATACAAATAAACTTGACGCATCTTATAAAGTCTAATAACAAGCACAAACTCTGTTAAATAGAAACTGACGTGCAAGCAAAAAGGTTTCTGTCCTACGGTGTTTTTCTACTTTACCACAGTAAAGAATGCGAATAGCCCATAATAGGCCTAAATGCGAACGAAAGGAATGTTTATAATCCCCTGCGTGAGTGAAGATTTGGGAAAAGAAACAGAGATTCCATGTCGAATAACTAATGGAATATTGTTAAATTCTCTGCTAAGCAGGAGACCAGATCGCGATTCGCAAAACAGAATACAAAGCTTAAATTTATGGACTCACGTAACTCTGTCATTCGGCATGAACCAATATGTTTCCATGGCTGCGATGTCACATTTAATTGCTAACCTATTATTTCTTTTGTAAAAAAGCTTTGTGCTTCACTCGTGTCATATTCAAGTAAATGCTGCCAACAGCCTTATCAGTGGGTACCGAATATACCCGGAATCTCGGTACTACCGGTACTACAGAAATGCGGGTATCGTCACATTTTCAAAATTTCAGTACCGACTTGGTACCGAAGTACCGGTTCTTTTGACAACACTACCTACCACCAATCTTTATACATAGCTAGCCACACCCCTCAATTCGTACTTTACTCCCTCACTGTCACCTGCCACATTCCACCCCCCCCAAATGCATCGGCGTCCCGACGATGTAAAAAAAATAACTTAAGTTCTTACACGGTCATTTTTTACTTCGGACCTTGGTAAATGGTAGGGATTGAAATGTTGACCGGCTGTCCTTCTAGAGGATCTCCGGGGACCTTCTACTAACCGAGAACCCCAATTGGTTTCATTCACCTCATCTTGATCATCCTCCACTGAAGATCCCAAGTTTTCAGAGACAGGGGCAATGTCCTCAGGGGACTCAGCACACAATGATCCCAAAGGATAAATTTCTACCTCCTCCCCTTCTACAACTTCACCCTGTACATCAGCCCCAGGTATCTCATCAACTCCACATGTAGCCATCGGTGCACTTCTAAGCTCAGTTCTATGTACCTGCCGTACTGGGCCATCCTGACTTACTGGAACAATAGAGTAAGGGGCCCCCCATTCCTTAGGCTGCTGCACTACTCTATACAAAGTAGAGTCCCACATATCCTGAATCTTATTACGACCCTTCACAGCATGATTACGGGTATAAACTAGGACACCTTCCTCAATACCCGTATCTGTAACTTTAGACTCTTGACTCTGATTTCGGAGTTGCCTCCTTGACTCCAACCGCCGCCTCACATGATCATAAGCCCCCTCCAATAACTCCTGGTGCTCTTTCACCCATTCTTCTACAGAACTCTCCCCTTCCTCCCCTGGCTCAACACCTAGCATGAAATCAATAGGCAAACGAGGTTCTCGCCCAAACATCAAATAATAAGGGGTCCTACCAGTTGACTGATGAACTGTCGTATTATAGGCAAAAACTAACTGGGCAAGGTACCGTGGCCAACGCCTCTTCTGGTCAGGGGAGAGAGTACGCAACAAGTCATGTAGTGTACGGTTAAATCGTTCGTACTGTCCATTTCCCTCTGGATGGTATGGGGTTCTACGAGTCTTCTGTATATTATAAAGCTTACAGAGCTGTTGTATCAGGCTGCTCTCAAAATTTCTCCCCTGATCTGAATGTATCCTATTAGGAGGACCAAACAAATTAAACCAGTGTTTCACCAACACCTCTGCTACTGTACTAGCTCGCTGGTCCTTTGTGGGGATAGCTTGAGTATATTTAGAGAAAACATCGGTTAATACCAATACATTTTCTCTACCATCCGAGGCTGGCTCTAGTATGGTAAAATCTATTGCCACTACCTCATGTGGACGACTGGCCTGAATACTACCCATAAAGGGCCTAACCTTAGGTTGTGCGGCCTTAGCCACAATGCACCTTCCACACTCATGACACCACTTTTCTATATCTTTTGCCATAAATGGCCAATAACAGCAAGATCGTACCAACTGTAACGTACGTTCCACGCCTTGATGTCCGTGGTTGTCATGAAGACTGGAAAGCACATTCCGCTGCAAACACTGAGGTAGAACCAACTGAAAAATCTCCTTACCTCCGTCTGGAGCAAAAATGCAACGATACAATACAGCGTCTTTCTCCTTAAGCCTCTCCCACTGCCGAATAAGCTCCTTAGTGCCTATACCAAACTTAGCTCGATCCTTTGGACCCGGAAATTTACCTTCCTTCCAATGAACCAAGAAAGGCCCAATAACTGGATCCTGCTTCTGCAGCAACGCAAGATCCACCCCTGAACAACCTGGAAGGGTGACAATCTCAGACTGAACACACAAAGGCATGCTCCCCACATTACTTCCTACCCTGGAAGCTTCAGTTAACTGTGGCTCCATATACTGGCGGGACAACGCATCAGCATTGCCATTACGAGACCCTGGGCGATACTTCAAAGTCAAATTAAATGCAGCCAACTGGGCTGCCCACCTCTGCTCCACAGCACCAAGTTTGGCTGTATCCAAATATCGCAATGGGTTATTGTCCGTATACACAGTACAAGATGTACCTAACAAATATTCCCTGAACTTTTCGGAGACTGCCCACTTAAGGGCAAGGAACTCCAGCTTCATAGAGCTATAGTTCTGCATGTTTTTCTCAGATGACCTAAGCCCCCTACTAGCAAACGCAACGGGTCGTAACTTGCCTTCATGCTCTTGTGACAAAACCGCTTCAAGACCTGAATGGCTGGCATCTATTTCTAAGACAAACGGCCTCTGGAAATCAGCATAAGCCAAAACTGGAGCTGAAATCAAAGCTTGTTTCAACTGAAAAAAAGAATTACCACACTCCACATCCCAATATGACGCAAGAAGCTTCCTTGGAGTCTTACCTCTTTTTCCTGCTACATTTAACTGAGCCACCACCCGATGCAGTGGTGCTGCCATTTGCGCAAAACCTGCAATAAACCTACGATAGTAACTGGCAAATCCAAGAAAAGATCTTAACTCTGCCAAATTACTTGGAGTTCTCCAATCTCGTACTGCTGCAACCTTATCTGGGTCTGTAGCAACCCCTTCCGTCGAGACAACATGCCCAAGGTACCTAACCTGAGTCTGAAAAAAGTGACACTTAGACAGTTTAATCTTCAACCTCTGTTTCTGAAGACGGGAAAACACCTCCTCCAACCTTTCTAAATGCTGTTGAACAGAAGAAGAAAAAACGATTAAGTCATCCAAGTACAACAAAACTGATTGATACTGGCAATCTCCAAATATTCGCTCCATCAGGCGCTGAAAAGTGCTAGGAGCATTGCACAACCCAAATGGCATTCTATTAAATTCAAATAACCCAAATGGGGTGCAAAAAGCTGTCTTAGCCCTATCCTTTTCAGCAACCTCAACCTGACTATAACCACTGGCTAAGTCAAGTGTCGAAAACCATTTTGCCCCAGCAAGACCATCCAAGGATTCTTCAATCCGAGGCAATGGAAAAGCATCTTTTCTAGTTTTTGAATTTAACTGCCGGTAATCCACACACATTCGAAGTCCCCCATCCTTTTTCTGTACTAGAACAATTGGAGAAGAATAGGGGCTACTACTTTCCCTAATTATTTGGCTATCCAACAATTGTTTAATGTGAGCTCTCACTACCTCATATTGTGAAGGGGGAATACGACGATAGGGCTGGCGGACTGGAGTTTCATCCAAAAGAGGGATCTCATGAGTTATCAAATTTGTACACCCAACATCCAAAGCAGTCTTGGCGAACAAAGAATGATACTTTATTAATAAAGCTTTAGCCTTCAACTGTTCCCCCTCATCTAAACCCTCAAAAGATGGAAAATTTATGCCCTCTTCCCAAACATGTTCAGCTTGCTGAGTAGTAACATAAGTCATGCGTTCATTACCACTAAACTTCACAGAAGGCTCAGCTTGTGGGCCCTGTTCAACGGCTACCTTAGCCACACTGACGGTTGCTATAACCCTACGTGGAGTCAACCAAACATCAGAATAACTGACATTGGTTACGGGTAGATAAGCAACTCCTCTCTCAGACGAAATAATAGCCGGAGATACCAACAACCCCTCTGGCAAGCTGCCCTCCTCAAAATCTAATGGTTCAACTAAAAATTGAAATTGTTCTTGTGAGGGAACCTTAGGACAAGTAACTGGAACAAATGTTAAAGCACCTGCGGTCACACAAACTGGAGCCCCACCCCGTACCTTTACCTTATAGGCTTCCAGTGAGTTCAACATAGCTTCCTCAACCTGGCAATGTCTTAAAGCTTGTCTCCATCCTGGAGCTGAATCCTGCACAGAAGGAATATCAAACAAACTAGACCCATGCTGTTGAAACAACTCTTGATAAAACCCTTTAATAACATTCATACCTAATACCCCAGGGGTTATATATTTTTTCAACTGCATTTGGGGGTCCCTAGGATCCTTCACTACCAGGATGCCCATAGATGGCATACAATTACCAAGAACTGTAATATCCAGCTCTAAGTAGCCCACATAGGGCAATTCTAAACCATTTCCTGCTCTAAGGTCTAACCATGAGCAATCACGTAATGGAACATTTTCAAGATGAGCAAAATATTTGTTATAACAACTCTCGGTTATAGTAGTGACCATTGAGCCTGTATCCAATAATGATGAAACTATGACATCCCCAAACTTTACTTCTATCACTGGACAATTACTTACAAGTGTAGATGCCATACCTACATTAGAGCCTGAAGGTACCCCTACCAATGTGTGGCTCTGCACACTGGCGGGTTCTAGTTTTCCGACTGAGTTACAGTCTCCTTCTCTGGCTGTGCAGGTCTGGGGCGTGGAGGAGCTAAACAATAGCGTGCAATGTGTCCCAACTGATCACAACGAAAGCATCTCAACTCACTTTCAGCCTTTTTTTTACTTCTAAAAGTTGGAAGTGAAGCAGGAACATTTACTCCAGTACTCAAAGGGCTCAAAGCCTTCACCAATGAGTCCAATTGACTCTGTTGCGCTTCAATAAGGGCTCTAAGTTCTGAATATTCTGACTGATTAACACTTTTGGGCTCACTAAGCACCTTAACTTGAGCCTCATTAGAAGAATACAAGGAATCATTTTGTTTTTGTGTAAAAGAACGCCCTTCACATTGTGCCATCCATTGAACAGCTTCCCTACGTACATCACGAATTGTCCAGTTAGGATGTGAACGTACTTGATCTCTTAACCTCACACCCAGATTGAGATCTCTAACCCCGTCACAAAACTGGTCACGGAGATCTCTTTGAGATTTAACCTGAGCCAATTCATTTGACTTTACAATTTGATCCATTAAAGTCATTAAAGCATGAGAATAATCCAACAGAGACTCTCCTTCTTGTTGTGAATGTGAACACCCATAAATTTCTCTTAACACTCTAAATATAGCATTTACACATTCTTTTTCTTCCCTTGGTAGATATTTCACCTCTATTTGGGCAGCACCCTCCAAATGATTATACACCCACAGAGCTTTTTCCTTTTCAGTAGGTTTTGTTTGAATATGAATCTCTACCAATTCAATCCATTCTTCTAAGGTAAGAGAATCAGACCTATCCAAATTCCCTGAAAACTTTGGTACCTTCTCAGTTTGTTGAATAAACACCACTTGTCCCTCTCTCTCCACTGCAGTTGCAGCTGAACCTACATTGTCCATGCTACTACTCGAAGGCCCAGATGGGGCAGTTGGTGAATAAACTCCTTGTGAACGTTGCTCCAGATCCATGGTATCTCCTACAGCTCCTTCCAAAGACATGGCGCTGGAACTTGTCTGCTATACAAACACAACAGCCCAATGTTGCTCTTGTTGAAAAAAAACAAACAAAAAAAAAAATATTCCCCCACTCACAATTATAATACTTTACCACCAATAATCTTGGGGGAAAAAATTTGCGACTACGCCAAAATGTAACAAGGGTCACCTTTACATAAACATCAACACAACTCAGGTTCGTTTAAATAAATCCCCAAGATTTATTGATGGCTTTACAAAGTTATTATACAGGACACCCTATATATGGAGGTAACCAAGCAAGAGTTGAGCATCAAACCACACAAAAATAACAAAAGAAAAATCACACAAAAAACCTGTACATAAATTCATAAAAAGAAACCTTGTGATTCACACAATTCATCAAAGTGAATTACATGCAAAAATAGCTCAACTCTGCTCCAACACTCGACTAGTGTCCTTGTAAAGTATACAAACAATGGGGGAAACAAACAAATTACAAAAAAAAGAAACAAATAAAACTAGTCCGCCCAAAGGGCCATAACCACATCTTCCAGCCCAATTACCGATCTAAATACCTGGGCGGACTAGACAATATATCCAAACCAACACATTCAAACCAAAAAAAAAAAAAAAACTCAAATACAACAAGAGCAACAATTGGGCTCCATAGAGCTGAAACACACACATAAAAATACCTTTATTATTCATATCAAAACAAACACAACTTATTAAAATGTTTTAGTGCTTCAAACAATCTCATACCTATGTCAAAGATCCAAAAGACAGCACATGCAAACCTCTTGCATATGAATCAATGGGCTCCATAGAGCTGAAATACATGCATTAAAACACCTTTATTATACTTCCTAAAAAAACAAACACCACATATTAAAACACTTTAATGAATTCAATAGACTCCTACCCATCTCCGAGATCCAAGAAAATCCACACGCGAACCTCTCGCAAACAAACAGTAAGAGTGTCGATCTATTTCCGCCGGCTGGAAACAAACGCACCTACCGTTCTCGTTCCTACCACCAATCTTTATACATAGCTAGCCACACCCCTCAATTCGTACTTTACTCCCTCACTGTCACCTGCCACATATAGCTTACCAGAAATTGTAGCCTACCATGTAAACATTGTAACGTCACTAAACCTAATAAAATTCAGCTTAGTTACTAAAATGTTTTGACAATCACAATTCACTTATTGTGATGCAATTAAATTTTTTATTTTTTTTTTTTAACATTTTTTACGACCTACCGACCATTTTTTATTTTTTTGGCTGTTACGGCAAACCAGTTGTAGCAATAAAATACATGTTCTTACAGGTATTCAAGATTATTTTATTAATCATCTGGCATGTGATGAGCCATCTCGGTTTATGTGTTTCATCCACTTTTGACGCACATCTTGGTCCTCCGCTCGACCAGGAACTCTGTGCAATCCGTATGACCGTAAACATGGGCAGTCAATGTGCAACAAAGGTTCGTGGATTACACAAATGGTTTTATTCCAGGCCTGTAGTTTTGTGCTGTTGTTAAAACAACCAACCACACAACACGCTCTTCCCGGCATCACTGGACAGCATACGTACTAAAAAAACTATATAGCTAACATCTGCTACAGCCTACGGGACCAACACGCTACTTCTGCTACTTCCTTGGCAGCAAGGCACGCAGTAATGGCGGCTCTGCTTTACTTCCGTGTTTCGCCGGATTTGTCTATAGCCTACAGCTTTGTGGAAATTAATTATTTATTATCTCCATGCGCGATCGCGGTTGATTAAGTTATAGTCAAACAGCACTTTATCAGTTGGCATTTCATGATTTAACGTTAGATTAAATTTAGATCATAAAATGCCAACTGACAAGTGCTGTTTAACTTTATATAGTCTCGGAAAAAATTCGTTCATATTGCTCAGCACCTGAATGGGTTGATGATCAGGAAGCCTCAAGCACGGCCACTGCATGAAATTTTTGACAAGATTATCTCGTTTAAACACCCTAGATTATATAATCATTTGATTTACTACATAACCATTATTTAGTTAATAAATATAACGGGGTTTTTTTGTATGCAAGGAGGGAGTGATTGTTATAAATAAAATGGTTTGTTCAGCTCATTTGTGTTGTAATAATTGTCAAAAACAGAAGTATAACAGTAAATAAATATCGGTTCTGCATATCGGTTATCAGGTACATAAACATGCAAATAATCGGTATCGGTATCGGTTATAAAAAATCAATATCGGTCGATCACTAGTAGAAAGCCAAGTCATTTTCCCATTTAGCCATTGGTAGAATCATTGCTGTATTGGTATTTGATGATATTTATTTTATGAAGTTTGGATATTAATTATTTAGAATTAGTGATTTTCATTATCTCATCCTCAGTTGATCCTGGATTTGATTATGGATTTTATTTGTTGATGGAGATACTGTTCTCCCCCAAGACCATACTTCTGGACCAGTGTGTTGTTTGAAATAAAAGAAGGAGATTAGTTATTCCTTTTTGTTGGCAAGATTGAAAGAGGATAGGTTTATTATACAGTTGAAAGTCTGAATTGAGACAGATTGGGGGGCATGTACATGGTGATAGTGATGAATTATTAATCTTGTTCACTATCCACCAAGCTGTCAGCTTTCTCACAATTATAATATTCTTGAAGTAATTAATTTTCTTAATTGAAGTTGGTAGTAAAGCAAGATCTGGAACTGAAGTGTTGTTGCATTGATTTTGTTCCATATCTATCCATGAGTTACTATAGTTGTTTTTGTGAATCCATTAAACTAAACTCTGCAAACAAGCCTTAGCGCAGGCCCAGCACGGGCAGCCCTCACTTAGCCCCCAGGAATCACTCACTGGACCCACACAGGGCCCGCACTATTAATCTACAACAACAAATCTGGCAGCACAGGGTGCCACACAATTACCATTAATGAAAATAACGGTTAATGATCATTAAAAAAGAAATGGTCAGTGCCTGGCAGGGGTGTCTGCCACTCAAATATTTCCTAAATTATACTCTGTAAAATGTAAATCTCTTTGATTCTGACCACTGCATGATGACTGACTCTTCAATAAGTAATCAACTTCACCTAACCAGAATTTCTCTTACAATTTTTGCTGAAACAAATGTGTTTCAAAAACACACAGTAACAGCAGCCAGAGAACAACTGATGCTGAAAAGTCAAAGGTCAAGAGCCCAACTAAAGCAAACGCTCACCTCCATAACGGTGACTTCAAAATTGACTATTTTCAATAAAACATCAACATCAAAAAGTTTTGTATGAAAGAAATAGTCAAACTGGATTGTAATAAGTAAAGATGCTGAGATCTAGACAGATCTGTTAGCATTTAATGTTCTGTTGCTGCTGGTCATGTGACAGTGTTTTCAGCTTATTTATATAAGGAGATTTTACTTTACTGCCAGTCATTTGATCAATTTATCATCTGTTTTGTTATTGTATTAATTATAGATTATTTTTGTTATTTTACATACATTTGTATGTAATTTAAGAAAACAGAAAATACTGTATAAAAATACAGCCAAACGTATCTGGGAAACGGAAGTGAGCTGCCTACACAAAACCTGCATGGGCCCAAAGGTACAAAAGTTGCTTTGGGCCCAAACGGGCTGCCCCACACTAGGCCATCATGGGCTTAATGTGGGCAGTTTGCTAGTGTGGGCTGCTCACATAGAGCCCGCAGTGAGCCCAAAGCTGTGGGCCTTGCCTGGGCAAGCCCACACTGGGCCTGTTTAGGTTTGGTGTGGGCTGGCCCTAGCCCACTGTGCCCACAAAAAGCCAGCATGGGCCCCGCAGGTGCATGTTTGCAGGGGATATTGTAATTGTGTTACTAAGAATTAAAACTGAAAAAGTTAGGGGCTTCTAAACCACCCTCTAGTTTTGTCTTTTGTAATTTTGTCAATGATATTTTTGGTGTTTTGTCTTTCCAATAAAAGTGGGAAATTAACGAATCCAGTGATTTAAACCATTTATCTGTGGGTGTTATTGGAAGCATTGAAAACAAATAATTCATTTGAGGTAATGTTTTCATTTTAACTGTAGCAATGCGACCCATAAGTGATAGTGGAAGGTTTGTCCAGCGTTTGAGATCATGTAGTTAAGAACTCGGACAGCTTGGGGGAAACGTTGATACCAAGATATGTGATGTTACCTGTGCGGAATGGGAGAGATGTGTTATGAGCTGTAGGATCCCAGGCATCTTCAGAAAGTGGTAGTATAATTGATTTATCCCAGTTATTGTGTAGACCGAAATTTGGGAGAAAATATTAATAGTTTTGAAGGTTTCTTGTAGTGAATGATAGGGATCCTATAAGCATAATAATAAATCATCTGCATAGAGACAATATATGGCAAATTCATAAACAAAAGTTTGCAAATGGTATTCCATCCTATCCCCACTTTGAAAGTGAATTAATCTCACTTCTTAAATCTCTTCTTTATATAAATAATAAAAAATCCCTAAGATTTATTATGAAGAAATATGTAAAGAAAATACGAAGCTTTCCCTGTATATTAATGTTAATGGATCAACACAGTTGTAGTGTATGCATTCTTGTCGTGTCTCTTTGTCATCTCATCTTTTGTTTTTTATTGTTTTTTGTATAATCCTTGTTTTTTCTTTCTTGTTTTTTATTATATGCATTTTGTATCTAATTCCTTGACAATGTTCTTATGTTATTGAACATTATTTTTAAAAAAAAAAAGACGCAATTATCACGAAGTAGTATGTCCAAAGCTTGCCTACTCTTCTGCTACACACTCAAAAGTGTGTACTTTTTCTTCACAAAAACAGTGCATTCTTTTCAAGATTCAAGATTCCTTTATTTGTCCCTTAGGAAATTTGTCTTGGACAAAAGGCTGCCACATGAACAACACACAATTATAATATAATAACAAACACAAAAACAAATACAGACACTACTACTCATTTCACACTGCCTTACATGCTGAATTTAGAAGATTCACTGATAGAGGAATGAAAGACCGTTTATACCCATTCAGGTATCTTTTTCTGTATTTAACCAGCACCCTATAGTGTCTAGGGAGTAGTTTGTATTCGGAGTACAGGACATGGGAGGGGTCCGCTAGAATTTTCTTTGCATGTTTTGGCCTTCTATGGCCTTCTCTAAGAGAATTTGGAGGGAGGGAAACTTCTCTTTCATTGCTGTATAAACCAATCTGTTTATTTGTGATTTCAAATTAAACTGATATGTTACCAACCAAGATACAATTCCATAACGTAAAACACTCTTAGTCACAGCATGATAAAATGACATCAGTACCCTCTGTCCAACCCCAAACACCCTGAGTCTTTGCAAGAAGTAAAGTCTCTGTTGGATCCTAGTGCATACAGAACTCACATGGATGTTCCAAGACAGATTACAGTCATTCTTCAAGTATTTGTAAGAATGAACCTGGGTAATACAAGTGTTCTGGACCAGTAATGGAGAATGATCCCCCACATGTCCCAGGTCGAAAATAATTTCTGTTTTCTTAGTATTTACAATGAGATGATGATCCTCGCACCACTGTACATTTTTAACCTCTAAACTATAAACAGAAATGTCAGTATCCATGTCCATAAGTCCCAAAATAGCAGTGTCATCAGAAAACTTTACAATAAAAGTGCTGGAATTACTGCTTGTACAATCGTATATAATGTAAACAAAATGGGAGAACTCACACATCCCTAAGGAAAATCTATATTGATGATTTTAGACTCAGATAATGTCTGGTTCACTCTGACCTGCTGGGTCCTGTTGGTAAAAAAAGAGTGATACCACCTAATAATATATGGATTAACAGACATTTGTCCGAGCTTACTGAGAAGGACATGTGGCTGCAGAGTAAAAGCAGAGCTGAAGTCTACAAATAACAGTCTAGCGCAGGCCTTGGGGTTTTCAAGATGTTGCACAATAAATTGTAATATGGTTAGTTTAGCATCATCAGTACACCAATTGTCTTTATAGACAAACTGATATGGGTCTAGCTGTCCCTTAATGTTTGACTTCAGCTTCCACACCATAAGCTTTTCCAAACACTTCATTACAGCATAAGATAGGGCTACTGGTCTATAATCATTGTTTTCCTGGGGAACATGTTTTTTTGGAAGAGGAGTAAAGATTGCCTTTTTCCAGAGAGATGGAACTGTATGAAAGTCAACTGACCTTTGAAAGACAGGGACCCAAGCTGGTGTAAGTTCCTCTGCACATATATTCAAAAGAAAGGCTGAGACATCATCAGGGCCTGTTGCCTTATTAGTACTTATTCTTTTAAAAAGTCTTATGACTTCCCTGGGACTATGTCTATCTTTGGAAAACACTCATCAATTGTTATGTTATTAATGACACTGTCCCGGTCTAGAGAGAAATCATGTTAATCAAACCTGATGTAGAAGTTATTCAAATCAATTGTCATGATGTCATCTATTTTGTGCAGTGGTTTCCTGGTAGAAATCATATTTGTAATGGATTTCATGATATCCCACAGTTTCTTTGAATTATTTCTTCTCTATGTATTCTTTATATTGATATTCTTTATATTTTAGGGCATAGTATAAGCAGGTGAATTTGGACACAGCATAAGTTATGATAAGTAAAGTGATTCTAATTGATTCAAGACTTGTCTTAGACAGTCATACCATCTTATCGCTAGGTGGCGAAAGTAAGAAGAAAAAAAAGCGAAGAAAGTGAAGTAGAAGAAGAGCGGTACTAGTGACGACATCAGGGATTCCCTATAGATGGGTTTCATGTGACGTCACTGTATTCTATCGCCGCCATATTTGGGACCGGTCACAGCTGCGCGCCCTGTTAAAGTCTATGGTGACAGCAGCTACAACTACCAGAGGAAGGCCAAAGAAACGCTCTCAGAAGGTTCACAACAAGTTTACAATATATCTGGGATATCTGGTGCTGTTAGCCGTTTCAACAGACGTCAGAACTACAAATTTATTTGATCCCAAAGGAGTTAGATCGGCAGAATTATTGGCTTCATTCAGAAGGGACCACACCACTGGCAGCCAAACAGCAATGCACAACATTAATAACTGCTGTGCTGGGACTGTAATTTACATAACATTATAACGAAAACACGACTGTAATAAAATGTTGTGAATTCTCTGTGTTGTTGTTTCAGCGTGTTGTTGTGGTAAGAGCGCGTCGACTGAGTTAAACATTGATTACATAACTTGTTCAAACTTCACTTGTGCATTCGCGTCATTTTGTGCAGGTAAAACTTGTAATAATTTTATTAAGTAGCTATATCTGATTATTCTCATAAAGGATGTGTTTCGTTGAGGTAAATAACCCACAGAGCTGATGATCATCTATAGCTTCAGCGCGAGCACTCAAAAAGTAAGACAACATTAATATGATTGGGACTGTCTTCTTCTTATACATGATATTATAATCGTATATAGGCTACTTGTAAAATAACGTTGTGAATTATTTGGGCTTATTTGCTGTGTTTCGGTGTTTCAATGACGTTACTTCAAGTTCATCTGTACGTGATTTTGTGCAAATAGTTGTAATATTATTTTTATTTTGTATTAATATCTGGATTATTTTATATAGGATGTGTTCCGTTGAGTTAATTAACTTTCAGTTTATGGTTTTTTTTTTATTCTCTTCAGCTTCAGCGTGCGCAGCTCAAACAGCAATGATTAAGTCATTAAAATGTTTTACGTTACACAGTAATATTAAAACTTTAATATTTCTTTTAGAAAATTAATGCATTATTTTTAATACCTAGCTCTTATATTGTTCTAGTATTATTTTCATCAACACATAGTTTGATTAATAATAAGGATCATGATTTTTTTTCTCAAATCATCTCATTTTGATAACAGTATTATTATTTGAGCTACACGCGCTGAATGAACACCGGTAAACTGAAGCGCTTTGCTAAGGTTAATTTACTCAACGGGACACATCCTATATAGGGTAATTCATATATATTTATACAAGATAGACGTAAAATTACAACTTATATTTGCACAAAATCATGCACGCATGTACTTGAACTAAGTAATGTAGTCAGCTGGTGTCGTGAATTTGTTCATCCTGTAACAACACGCCGAAACACAGCAACTAGAATTCACAATATTTTCAAATAAATCAAATAAATTTGTAGTTCTGACGACTGTTGAAACGGCTAACAGCACCACATATCCCAGATATATTGTAAACTTGTTGTGAACTTTCTGAGAGCATTTTGTTGGCCTTCCTCTGGTAGTTGTAGCTGCTGTCACCATAGACTTTAACAGGGCGCGCAGCTGTGACCGGTCCCAAATATGGCGGCGGGCATAGCGGAAGTGACGTCTTTGAAACCCATGTATTGGTTGTTTTGTTGGAGGGGCGTAACTTGTAGGGGCGGGGTTTGTAGCACTGCTGGACACAGTCGGATACACTTGCGCGTGGAGGCATAACATTGGCTTATACGTTGATGGCCAGGAGAATTCTCCAATTACATAAAGACACAATGTTACCGAAGGGCTGACGCGGAAATCCGAATTGAATGTCTAGCTGGTGTGGCGGCATGGAGATATGTAAAAGTGACATTATACACATCTTTATACTTAACGTGTCATAATTTCAGGCACTAGATGTTGATTCAGGGCATCCTAACTAGCTGGAGACAAACCCAGAAAAAACAGTGTTTTCTTACCTCACAGCATTGGAGCTAGACAATACACTTGACGAAACCATGTTACTCTCATATAGTATTTTTTACTTGATGTTTGTTGTTTTGTTTCTACCACTTGGATTTATCTATACAAAGGACTTTAACGCGTTATGCTCAACATGCAGACAAATAGTCGACAATTTTGACAAGGTATGTATTTTCTATCTTAAAGAAAGATAGTACATTTAAAGTGGCACATTTCTTTAAATAAAAAGTGTGTTAGTTTTTAAATGACAAAACAATACATATGCTATTCAGAAAAGTGTTAGTTCTTAGAAAGTCTCTAGCATCAGAAATGATACATTCATTGTTGTGGCATTCAGACATGTTTAAAAAGGGTTTCTGCAGGTCTTAAATTAGCCCTTACACAAATTATGGCGTTAAAAAGGTCTTAAATCAGAGCTGAAAGTCTTAAATTCATTATGGCATTAAATGTTGCATGCATTGCAAAAAATTGTCATCTTCAGTACTTTTGTCCTGTTTTCCAATACAAATATTGAAGCATCTTTGATGCATTTACTTAAGCTGGACAATGACACCATTTTCTTCTAGAGCTGCTGTACAGCCAAAATGATGTTTCCTCTATCACTGTAAAGCTACTTTGACACAATCTGCATTGTAAAAAGCGCAACGACATCAGGGATAAATAAACGTGACTTGACTTGAGACGCAAATGTAAAATAAAGACTTGAAAATTTGAACAAAATTGAGTGATTTTACGCTTAACTATGCATAAATATGTCAATGAGTTTCCCTTTGAATTAAGTTGATTTTTCTGTGCCTGCTGGCAGATGTTTCTTGTTTTAAGCATACATTCACTTTGTTTTGATCAATTTTACAGAAAACAAGACTTCATATTCAGTCATTTTGTATCTCCAGTAAATGCATATTGATTTAAGAATCTTTAGACAATTCCACTGGAAAACAAACAAAAAATGCTGTGGAAGAACACCACTTTATTGCAGTGTGATCAAAAGATACAGTAAGCATTATGTCCATATTCTAGTGGTTGAGAGCAGAGGTATTCAAGCTACTTTTTTTTTGTAAAATTAATTCAAAAGTAATAGATATCTTTTTGAAGTTGTATGTTCAAACTCTAAAATGTTGCTAATACAACTCAATGATTTTCTCCCTAGACATTACATTTTGAAAACATACTGGTGTATTGTGTTCCCTTCAATTTGCTCCTTAAATTTCCTTTAGTTGGTCTTGAAAAGGTCTTGAGAACCCTGTTAAATGTGAGGCAAGTGTCCGAATATGTTTTAGGGTCTCTTTAGATATGTTAAGTGTTAACTTATGCATTTTTCACAGGGTCTTGAAAAAACTGCAAATTACAATTTTGGTGGTGGAAACACAGCATGGGAAGAGCGAAAACTCTCCAAATATGAGTCGAGGTGAGAAAAATAAAATTTAACAAAACATTTACTTGCATGCACTAATGAGCTAATGAAAATGCACTTGTAACTTGTCAAGATAGACTGCTTACAGTCATTCTCTAAAATGTGTGAATTTTTTTTGTTTTGTTTTTTTCTCAGTGAAATTAGGCTGATGGAGATACTGGAGGGCGTGTGTTACAGCAGCAGTTTTGAGTGCAACCACATGTTGGAGGAAAATGAGGAACACTTTGAGACATGGTGGTTCAAGAGGTCAGGAACTCAGATGGAGAATTTGTGCCATAATAACTGAAGACTTCATTCTCAAGGCTGAGGTATACTTCATTTTTCCGCGTGCCGTTACGTCTCGTGCACTGTTGAGTAGGCAAGCCTTTCTGAGCGTTCTTCATTTGACTGTGTGCGAGGCAGACCTGTTCGCACTATAGCTGTTGTGTTCCAGTATTGGTCCACTGCTCTGAAAGACAAAGAAGCAGCATCATATACTTGGGTAGGGTGAGCAGCCGTCTAGCATTTTGTAGGACAGACCCAAAAATTAGGAGCCTGCATTTCAATTATGGCTGTATTGTTTTTTTTCTTTCTTGGAAACAAACAAACAAGCAAAAAAATTATTTGCATTTAAAAATCCATTTGTGTGGCTGACATGTTCTTTCTGAGGCTTCTGAGTCCTCCTCAGCATTGAATGAGACAGTCTACTAGGGGTGCATGGCTACGCCATAAAGGTTTCTTCCTCTGCAGTCACGATACAAAAATACTATTAAAATTAATTTTGAGAAAAATAAAATCATATTAACTGACTTTTTATTAATGCAATACAGTGAATGACAACTGTCTGTCATCTCCTACTGGTTTATATTATTGGCAGTTTAACATTGTGATTGTTTTACAACAAAACAAAACGATGCCATATTTTATATATATATATATATATATATATATATATATATATATATATATATATATATATATATATATATATATATATATATATATATATATATATCTGGCATAACATTATGACCACATTCCTAATATTGTGTTGGTCCTCCGTTGAGGCATGGACTCCACTAGACCCCTGAAGGTGTGCTGTGTTAAAATGTTAGCAGCAGATCCTTTAAGTCCTGTAAGTTGCGAGGTTGGGCCTCCATGGATCTGACTTGTTTGTTCAGCACATCCCACAGATGCTCGGTTGGATTGAGATCTGGGGAATTTGGAGGCCAAGTCAACACCTCAAACTCGTTGCTGTGCTCCTCAAACCATTCCTGAACCATTTTTGCTTTGTGGCAGGGTGCATTATCCTGCTGAAAGAGGCCACAGCCACCAGAGAATACCCTTTCCATGAAAGGGTGTACATGGTCTGCAACAATGCTTAGTTAGGTGGTACGTATCAAAGCAACATCCACATGGATGACAGGACCCAAGTTTTCTCAGCAGAACATTGCCCAAAGCATCACACTGCCTCTGCCGGCTTGCCTTCTTCCCATAGTGCATCCTGGTGCCATGTGCTCCCCAGGTAAGCGACGTACACGCACCCGGCCATCCACGTGATGTAAAAGAAAATGTAATTCATCTGACCAGGCCACCTTCCAGTTCCGATGCTCACGTGCCCACTGCCGTCGCTTTTTTCCCTATATGCAACAAACTGCGATGCTATATATGTAATACACACATTGTATGTATGTATGTATATATATACATATATACACATACATACATATACATATATACACATACATACATACATACATACATACATACATACATACATACATACAATGTGTGTGTGTATTACATGGTAGATGGGTTAAACAGAACACCCCTCAAAATATAAATTTTCTCATAAAGACCTCTGCTGCTTATTGTGTGTAATCATGATTGGCAGACCAGATAAAGAAAACGGTCCCCTTGTTTTTACAAAGCTTGTCTGCACAGACTCTGTTAATGATGTAATTTACGTCATGCGCACTGTGCGATACAGTACGGCACGCCGACAATGGATGTATACTTTGGACTTCTATCTCGTTATGGAAAACATCCATTTAATCTAATTAAGAAATCTAAGAAAAAAGAAGTCTAAGAATTGTTTGCATTTCTGTTGCAGGAAAACAAAACACCCAGATCTGTTTAAATGGTTTTGTATTGAGACCATCAAAGTGTGCTGCCCTAAAGGTTTATTTGGTCCTGACTGTAACAGTAAGTGAATTAAAGCATTACTGTGTTAGGCCACAAAAAAATTTCCAAAGTATGCAAATGCAAATACAAATGCTTAGCCAACACATTGCAAGTGCACAGTAATTTGTACATACTTAAAGGGATAGTTCACCCAAAAATGAAAATTCTGTCATTAATTACTCACCCTCATGTTGTTTCAAACCCGTAAGAGTTTCATTTATCTTCAGAACACAACTGAAGATCTTTTTGATGCAATCTTAGAGCTTTCTGTCACTCCATAGACAGCTACACAGCTGACACTTCGATGCTTCAAAAAGTTCATAAAGCGATCGTAAAACTAATCCATATGAATGAATTGAGCGGTTTAATCCCAATTTTCTGAAGAGACACGATCACTTTATATGATGAACAGATTTAATTTAGGCTTTTATTCACATTCATCAACTCGCACATCAGTTGTGGTAAACAGAAGCTCAAACATGTTTGCTTGACGTGTGCAAGAACCAATGATATTTGTTCTTGTGTTGCACAGCATGTTTCAGCTTCTGCAAGAACCAGTGATGCTCATTCTCATGTGTTACGCAGCCCGTTTGAGCTTCCACAAGAGGTTTGTTCTCGCATGTGAAGCAGGCTCGGTAGAGCTTCTGTTTATGTTCGCTGATCAATGTTTATATGTGAATAAAATCCTAAATTAAATCTGTTCATCACATAAAGTGATTACATTTCTCCAGAAAATTCAGGGTAAACTGCTCAATTCGTATTCGTTTTACGATTTCTTTATTAATTTTTTATTTTTTTTTGAAGCGTCAAAGTGTCAGTTGTGTAGCTGTCTATGAAGGGACAAAAAGCTCTCAGATTTCATCAAAAAGATCTTCGTTTGTGTTCCAAAGATAAACAGAAGCCTTACGGATTTGGAATGGCATGAGATTGAGTAATTAATGACAGAGTTTTCATTTTTGTGTGAACTGTCCCTTTCACATGTTCTTGCATTACTTTAGTCTCAGTACCAAAGAGAGACAAAAGAGTAACCTTTAAATCTCTAATCTTCTAATCCATTAAACTTGATTCAGGTAGCTAGCTATAAGCTGATGGAAAAGAGACAACCATATTACAGTGTTTTTTTTCCATGCAAAATTTCTTGAAACGCATGGAAATGAGTTTGTGTAGCTAGAACAGTTACCATTCAGGCACTTATGTTGTTGGAGACCTTATTGTTCCTCATCTTAATTATGAAAACTTATCTTGTAAAATTGTATCTTATTTTGTATTTTAAGCTTGTGTTGGAGGAGCTGACAGACCGTGCCATGGTAATGGCAAATGTGATGGAGATGGAACAAGGGCTGGAAACGGGAAGTGCAGTTGTGATAAGGGATATGAAGGGGAGTTTTGTCTGGACTGCAGTGATGGATATTTTAGTGCACTTAGGAATGATACATTCTCCTTGTGCAAAGGTACACAAAATAAACAACTTGATTACCCTCATATACAGTGGCTATGGAAAGTATACATACACCTATTAAAACAGCTGGTTTATGTGATATAAAAAAATGAAACTAATATAAATCATATCAGAACTTTTGCACCTTTTTAATGTGAACTACTAAAACCCAAAGTGACACATTTCTGAGAAGAAAAAATATATATGCATAAGTGTGCACACTGGATATAGGTGTCTATCAGATGGGCACATCTTGATTTATTTATAATATTTCCCACTCTTCGCAAAAACGTTCCAGATGCAATAGGGCTTTTTTAAATCGGTATCATCAAAATCCATCTTTACAATGCAGAGGAAACATAGTGGCTGTTTCATTCAAGAATGAAATGTAATTGAATCACTGACTCACCCAATTTGTTTAAAAACACTGAATCATTCAGTAACAAAACACAGCTGTGTTGCACAGAGAAGGCAACTGTTCTGCTGTGGATTTGTTTGGAACAATGTTTGTTGGTGATACAGAGCAAGAACCAACAATATAGTGTCAAAAATATAAGTCACTTAATATTGACTACTTGTTTAAACTGTAGTATAAAATCAATGTCACATTTGCAGTGTTGTTGATGTTTGTGAAAACGGCACTTATGGTTGTGTGATGTTCCTTAACTATACGTGCGTGTGTGTGTGCGCGTGTGTGTGTGTGTGTGTGTGTGTGTGTGTGTGTGTGTGTCTGTCTGTGTCTGTGTATGCATGTAAACAAGATGTCAGAAAAATCTAGGAAAAACTGACTTTATTTTTGGAGTATACCTGTCTTGACCTGAAGTGACTATTTCACATGAGTTTGTTGATTAGTGCGAAGGTTTCTTTTTCATTTTTACAAACCAGCTATTTTAACAGAGAAATGTATACTTTTAATATCCACTGTAAGTTCTGTAGTTATAATATTTGTAAAACGGAGTTTGTCCATATACTGTGGGGTCCAAAAGTCTGAGACCACCTTGAAAATATGGATTTTAAAATCTAAAATCTGTAAAAGGTTTTAGAATATTGAAAAATCAAATACAAAGAATAGGTGCATTGTTTATGCTGTTATTAAAGCAAATGGTACATACTAAAGCCATTTTGATGTAAATTTGTCAATGCAAGTTTTATGACT
Source organism: Megalobrama amblycephala (assembly GCF_018812025.1). Lineage (NCBI taxonomy): Eukaryota > Metazoa > Chordata > Actinopteri > Cypriniformes > Xenocyprididae > Megalobrama > Megalobrama amblycephala. The sequence continues at coordinate 50,688,042 of NC_063057.1, read as the reverse complement.
TATGCTGATGATATTTGAGAAGCATGTAATTTTTTGCAGTTATATAGTTGTAATTCTGTTTATTTAATTTATGTTTTTAAGAGTGTCATGAGTCTTGTGTTACCTGCACTGGAGGAACTAATCAGGACTGTAAAGAATGTAGAAATGGTTGGGAGGAAGACCATGAAGGAGCATGCATCGGTAAGAAAAAGTTTCCCATGGCTAACGTGAACTTGTGGTTCAAGGGAATTTTATGTTGTTTTTTTAATGCCTGGAAAATGCATGGAACACTTAAAGGTCCCGTTTTTCGTGGTTTTTTGAAGCTTTGATTGTGTTTATAGTGTGCAATATAACATGTGTTCATGTTTCGCGTGTAAAAAAACACAGTATTTTTCACATAATTTACTTATCTGTATACCGCTGTTTCCACTGTCATAAAAACGGGCTGATGACTTCCTTGTTCTATGAAGTCCCTCCTTCAGAAATACGTAACAAGTTCTGATTGTGCCAGCGGTTCCTGTGTTGTGATTCGACAGCAGTTTAGCGCATCTTGCCCGGAAAGGTCACGCCTCTTACCATAACGTGGAGATGCACGCGCTCAGTGTTATTGTAAACGTGTCTTTAATTTTACCCTATCAATCTGAGCTGGAATCAGACCCGGTGATTGGACTGCAGGATGAAAATAACAGCGTTTCGACGACATGGCGACAAACACACTCTACAAACGCAACTCTTGTGTGTTCCTGTGGGCGGAGGTTAGTCAAAAAACAGTTTTAGTGACGTCATTAAAGAAGGAAGTAGAGGGATGTAGTCCAAACTGGCCGTTCGATGTAGGCGACTTCTGTTAAATAAAATATCTCGCTTGGCATTGAACTTTGAGCTTTAACATTTTACAGATTTTATTTATACTCTAACAACAACATTACACACTAACTAAAGTTTGAAACATGGGATCATGAAGAACGGGACCTTTAAAGCACAGTTGCGCAATGTGTTGCAGCATTGTCCACTAGCCTATTTTCACTGCTGTTAAAGGATTAGTTCACTTTCAAATGACAATTAGCCAAAGCTTTACTCACCCTCAAGCCATCCTAGGTGTATATGACTTTCTTCTTTCTGATGAACCCAATCGGAGAAATATTAATAAATATCCTGATGCATTCGAGCTTTATAATGGCAGTGAACAGGGTTCATGAGGGTTCAGGGTTCATGAGCTGAAGAAAGCGCTTCCGTCCACATCCATCCATCATAAACGTGTACTCCACATGACTCTGGGGGTTAATAAAGGCCTTCTGAAGCGAAACGATTCATTTGTGTCAAGAAAAAAAGAAAAAAAAAACATTTAACAAGTTCTGAAGTACAATATCTAGCTTCCGCCAGACCGCCTACCATATTCAAGTTAGGAAGAAAGTGTAAACTGGGGTTGCGTTAGTTGAATAGGGAAGGCGTAGGACATAGCATAAGCTTTTTGAACTTATAGAGTTTTACACTTTCTTCTTCAGAAGAAAATAACATAATACATAGTCCTATTAAGAAATATTTTTAAAAAGAAATGCGGGGTATTCTTAATGAATTAATAATTAATTAATTTATTACTGCATTAAAGTGCAGTCCATGAAAAAGTAAACACAATTTACTAATCTTATTGATAGTATTTTTTTAATCGCCACAATGTGCAGTTGACTGCTACTCATGAAAATGAGCTGCGATACGTACACTTCATAATGTGAAAATCTATGGTTATAGCACCACTAGCGTTCAAGAGCAGAAATGAATTTCCGCTGCAAACCACGACGGTACCCGGGATGACAAAAAATGACCTTTTTTTGCATTCAGTTTGAGTACCATCTGTAACTTAACATGATTATAAGGCTGCACAGAGAAAGTGTTTTTTGGTTATGTGTTTTTTTTTGTTTTTTTTTTCGTAAATTTAGAATAAAATGTAATGTCAATGTTTTTGGTGAATCATGATTTGTTTGTGAAAATGTTCGTACGCAGATTTCACAAACAAATTTGTGTGCACGCAAGCTTAGTAAATGAGAACCATTGATTTTGAGCCAAAATGTGACCTTGCTCTTGTGTTGGAACCTTGTAAGAGGCCCAGTTTAAAGACTTTTTGGATGTTTAATATGCGTGATGTGTAATTCTCATATATTTTGTCTTTACCCTTTATTGATCCTGCATTTTCCTCATTTTCCAAATTTTCTCCATTGCAGACGTCAATGAGTGCACCAAAGATTCAGCTCCATGCAAAGATAACCAATACTGCCTAAACACAGATGGTTCTTTCTCCTGTAAAGGTTTGTTGAAGTAATGTTAATTATCTAGCCTGTATTACTTTAGTAACGCTTTATTTTATGTCCTTGTTGAGGCAAATTCACACTGCGCTGACAGACGCAGACAATCACCAGATTACTTCACTTCTCAGACATTTCACGACCTGACAAACGTCGATTTAACATGTTTAGCTCATGAAAAGAAAGTGCTCACCAATGCTGACAGGGGTAACATACTAATCCAACAAAACCCGACAAACGGCAACAGATGGTGACAGTGGTAACACTAATCAGACAAAGTGTCTTTTTCCATTCTTCTGCATGTGTTGGTGCAGTGTGAATTAGGGGTGTGCGATATCACGTTATTATAGTGTAATTAAACAAATTTGTACTGAGTAATGACTAATATTATTTAAGTGTACTTACAGTAGGTTAAGGGTTAGGTTTAGGTTAGTTGCTTGTAATTATGCTTAAATTACTGTATTAAGTACATGTAACATGTAACATGGACAATGTAAAATAAAGTGTACTGTTATTTTATATCCCAGCATGCAATATTGGATGCTCTGGTTGCAAAGGACCTGGTGCCGATAGCTGCCTCACCTGTGCTGATGGCTATAAGGATGAAGAAGGCACCTGCAAGGGTATCACTTATCTTCATGCTCATAAACATTGTGTAATACACCTTACCTGTGTTTGCGTGTCTCACATGGTAGAACTTTAAAGATGCCGTAGAACGTCTTTTCAAAAGATGTGATATAAGTCTAAGGTGTCCCCTGAATGTATCTGTGAAGTTTCAGCTCAAAATACCCCATAGATTTTTTTTATTCATTTTTTTTTAACTGCTTATTTTGGGGCATCATTAAATATGCGCCGATTCAGGCTGCGGCCCCTTTAAATTCTCGTGCTCCCTGCCCCCGGAGCTCGCGCTTGCCTTAAACAGCATAAACAAGTTCACACAGCTAATATAACCCTCAAAATGGGTCTTTACAAAGTGTTCTTCATGCAGCATGTCTAAACGCATAAGTATGGTATTTATTTGGATGTTTACATTTGATTCTGAATGAGTTTGATAGTGTTCCGTGGCTAAAGCTAACATTACACACTGTTGGAGAGATTTATAAAGAAAGAAGTTGTGTTTATGAATTATACAGACTGCAAGTGTTTAAAAAAATGAAAATAACGACAGTCTTGTCTCCGTGAATACAGTAAGAAATGATGGTAACTTTAACCACATTTAACAGTACATTAGCAACATGTTAACGAAACATTTAGAAAGACAATTTACAAAAATCACTAAAAATATCATGATATCATGGATCATGTCAGTTATTATTGCTCCATCTGCCATTTTTCGCTATTGTCCTTGCTTGCTTACCTAGTCTGATGATTCAGCTGTGCACATCCAGACGTCCTGCCCTTGTGTAATGTAATGTAATACCTTGAACATGAGCTGGCATGTGCAAATATTGGGGCCGTACATATTAATGATCCCGCCTGTTACATAACAGTCGGTGTTATGTTGAGATTCGCCTATTCTTCGAAGGTCTTTTAAACAAATGATATTTATATAAGAAGGAGGAAACAACGGTGTTTGAGACTCACTGTATGTCATTTCCATGTATTGAACTCTTGTTATTTAACTATGCCAAGGTAAATTCAATTTTTAATTCTAGGGCACCTTTAATGGCAATGATCGGAGTTGGACCATACACTCTTTCGTGGCTTTGTAGATATGTGAGCAATTGGAAGCAGGAGTGTGTAATGGTTGAAGGAAGCATTATGTGCTTGTTTAACTGGTTTTAGAGCAAATCCTTAGTGAATGTTTGCTCTTGGTGTGAATAGGTACTTACACTGTTTACACAGTTCACCCAGAAATTAAAGTTCTGATATTATTTACTTAACCTGAAGTTGTTCCAAACCCATCTGATTTTCTTCTGCAGAATACAAAAGGTGGTCATTTAATGGATATACTTTTGGATAAATTCAATACAATGGCAGTAGATGGTGACATAATTAAACACTTACTTTAATAAATTACCCATGAGTATGATAATATCGCTGATAATTTTCCAAGTGCTTTGTTATCAGGTTATTTTTAACCAAAACCGATCAGGGCATTTGGTAAACTATAAGTAAGCTACATGTACTTTATTTCTGACAATCTTGGGTGCGTTAAGCGTTTAAGTGAATGTACTGCCTTGCATTGAATTCACCCAAATAAATATTCATGGGCATTTGGTTGTACCACCACTATGGTTTTCAACATTTCTACAGTGATGTTCAGCCTTTTTTCAATATCTGGGAACCACACAGATACTACAAGCTTGCTTGGAATTATTACTAGTTATAGTAAGATGGCAGATATCCACCCTATGAATAAATTCCTAAGTTGTTTTACACATAAATTCATACTTCTATAATTTTGCTCTTTCATTTTAGAAGAGAACAAGGACGAGCCTGCATTTAATTCTGAGGGTGTCCAAACTGGCGACTCACCTGAAAATCATGAGGACCTCTGATGTCACATGGCTTGGATGCAGAAAACGACCACCAGGACACCAAATTAGCCTAGGGACCACTAGTACCTGCACCAATAGATACTAGTAGATACTGTTGGCTCTTCAACTACAGTGATCATAACTGAAAGGCACTTAAACTTCTCAGTGAGCAAGATTTAATCAAGATGCATTTACATCTGTTTTTTTTTTTTAACTTATATGCTGATTTGGATGTTGTTTTTCATTTTGTTTGTTTGTCTTGAATATGAAATAAAGTCAAACTAAAACATCAATTTTCTTTAATTGTCAAAAGAGGTTATATTTACAAACACTAAGCACAGACTTTTTTATATTAAAAATATTGGAAATGTTGTTCACATGGTTGTGAACAGAGCTATTCCTTAAACCTTAAAAATGGTGTATTCTGTTCATTAGATCTGATAACCTCTAATGTAGTCATTAAAATGTGGAAGGTTGATTTTCAGTCAAAATGAAGTGAAAATAACAAAAAATGATGAAGCCTAAGAAATAGATATTGGCTCAACAAAAGTCATGCAGATCATTTACCTTATTGTGCTCTATGAAGGTGCTGGAGCTGATCTAGTGCCTTGGGCCAAAGGCAGGAAAACAAAGGCTCCAGCATCCCCCTAGTCTCAGCCTCAGACGTCAGTCTGAAGGTCTGGCTATGTGAGACTAGCATCCACCTGACCCTGTGGTATGGTATGGAAGTTTTTTCCTACCAAAATTAAAATGAAAAATTAAATGCTTTAATGGATCAAATTATAAATCAAACTCTCAAAACAGCTGCTCAAATGATAAATCAAATTATCAAAAAATAAATCAAACTCTCAAAACAGCTGCTCAAATGAGAACTCAAATGCTCAAATGCAATTTCATTTTCTCATTTAGGGAAGCATGAACTGTAATGCAAAAATAAAATTAAAAATTATTTGTATTTGATATTTAATTTTCATTATCAATCCATTGTAAACCTGTCACAATTAAATCTATAATGCAATGCTCAAATGATAAATCAAATGCTCAAACCGACATCGAAAACGTCAAATCAAATGCTCAAATAGACACCGCACTCATCGACTCATTGGTTGACTGGGCATTGCACTCAAAAGTGGAGTCACATGAAGCTTGCAGGTGGAGGGTTTACACGGAATGGAGAAATCCTGCATATCAACAGAGAGAAGTTCCTTTTCACCACAAGGTAGTTGTGGCATTTTGATTAAACATTATGACATTATTTACAACAGCTTATTCAAACAAACTGACAAATAAGGATTATTTGTAGCACATTATTATTTAAAATTATTTGATTCAGTCCTTTTGAGAGGCAGTTTCTAAAACCAAAGTGCCACATATTTTAAAATTCAGTAGGTTAGTTCAGAAAAAGGTGAGATACATCAGCATCTAAATTATCTTGCCGTGTCCCTAATTGCCTACGTATACTATGCCCTGAAATATGGAGTCTTTTTGTGAAGAAAAAGTGCTTACATTTGAGTGTGTAGCAGAAGTTTTTTTTAATATAGTGAACAAACAGGCTCATCCCATAATTATGTGCATCCTGTCATCATAAATTGGCCTGTCAATCATCTTATGATAGTTAATGTCCTTATATACACATTCCACAATTAATGAGAGAAAAGAAGTAGCACACTGATCTGCCAGTTTGGAGGCCTTTCATGTGGAGAACTGAGAGAAAAAGTATATAATATTACTGCATTTGAAACATAACACATTCAATTTTTCAGCAGGATAGGATAGGTATTGATTATTAATCACTCAAATCCCTTTCAGGGCATCTCCCACACACATCACTATCTGTCTAAGACATTGTCCCTCTTTGGCCCTGTGTGGATGCACGCTTCGCACTGCCCTTGCGGTGGTTCTGGCCAGTCCATGACTGCATTCATTCATTCAGTCATTTATTATATGGATGTAATATATGTTTTGTTATATTTTGTGCCAGAATAAAATCACTGAGATTCTGAAATTAGTGAGGGATTTACAAGATTATTTGCATATCTTTTATTAAAAAAAAAATATTTGGATTTGAAAATTAGAATCTATTAGTCTGCATTTACATTACTTGTAATGCACATCTACACTCAACAGCTACTTTATAGGTACACCTGTTCAACTGCTTGTTTAGGCAAATATCTCATCAGCCAATCACATGGCAGCAACCCAATGCAGCATGTAGACATGGTCAAGATGATCTGCTGAAGTTCAAACTGAGCATCAGAATGGGGAAGAAAGGTGATTTAAGTGACTGAACGTGGCATGGTTGTTGGTGCCAGGCGGGCTGGTCTGAGTATTTCATACACTGCTGATCTTAATGGGATTTTCATGCACAACCATCTCTAGAAAGTGAGCTGCAGTTCTGTAGGCGAAAATGCCTTGTTGATGCCAGAGGTCAGAGGAGAATGACCAGCAGATGGGCTACAGCAGCAGAGGACACACCGGGTGCCACTCCTGTCAGCTAAGAACAGGAAACTGAGGCTAAAATTCACACAGGCTGATTCATCCTGTCTTGTACCATCTGGTGGTGTAATGGTGTGATGGATATTAGTTTTAGTTTATTAGTTTTTGGGCCACACTTTGGGCACCTTAGATTGTTTAAAGGCCTCAGCTTATAAATAAATAAATAAATAAATAAATAAATAAATAAATAGAGGATGTGCATTTATGTATATATGTGCACACACACACACACACTTTAGTAATTGCAAAAATCGCCGAGCGCGAGCGATTGCGATTACTGTATTCATCATCAGGTCCTGCGCAAGTCCCACGCAAGCTGTCATCGTTTAAGCCGCTCAGAAAACAGATCCATGAGATCACATGACCTCTAATCTTTGGACTATTTCCGCTTTGGTTCAGACACTGACTGGAAAATTTGTGAAGCGAGCACGATTCATTCAACGCGTCTCAGGGCTGTGGATCGTGCTGGCAGGGGACCATCGGGCAGAAGGAGACGCACAAACAAACGGCGCTCCGCAGACATGCTCACGCGCGTCAAATCCGCAGTTGCCAGCTTCATGGGTGGAATCATGGCTGTATCGTCTATTAATAATAATGAACGTTCGGGTGGCTCGGACCTGCCGCTCAAATACCCCTACATGAGACCGAAGTTTCTAGGACTGTCGCCGGATGAGATCGAGTGCTCGGCGGATCACATCGCTAGACCTATCCTGATCCTGAAAGAGACTTGCAGGTTGCCGTGGGCGACGGGATACGCAGAGTAAGAGCAACTCCTATGCATGCGCCTTACAAAATAACACTATTAAATGAACGCCAATGCACCAGCTGGGCATGGTTAACATGAGTGATGTATAATAATAATAATAATAATAATAATAATAATAATAATAATTAAGTAATACACGTGCAGCTTTTTGTTGCAAGCATGCATTCATACATACACACTCTTGCTCTGTGCAGATTTTATAGGTATAATGTCAAATTTAGCAATGTTTACAGGGTAGGATGGGGGAAGATGCCACCCGTAAGGACAACGTGGATTTACTTTTAAATTGTAACATATTTAGATAAGTTTATCATGTGCAGGATGATGTGTCAGCCAATGTGTTATTACAGAAAATAAATTTAAACATTTTCTAATTTAGTTGTTATAGCACAAAATGTCAAATATTAAAAGAGGGGTATGACGGCACCTCTTGTAATATTTCACATATACAGGTGCTGGTCATATAATTAGAATATCATCAAAAAGTTGTTTTATTTCACTAATTCCATTCAAAATGTGAAACTTGTATATTATATTCATTCATTACACACAGACTGATATATTTCAAATGTTTATTTCTTTTAATTTTGATGATTATAACTGACAACTAAGGAAAATCCCAAATTCAGTATCTCAGAAAATTAGAATAATGTGAAAAGGTTCAATATTGAACACACCTGGTGCCACACTCTAATCAGCTAATTAACTCAAAACACCTGCAAAGGCCTTTAAGTTGTCTCTCAGTCTAGTTCTGTCGGCTACACAATTATGGGGAAGACTGCTGACTTGACAGTTGTCCAAAACACGACCATTGACACCTTGCACAAGGAGGGCAAGACACAAAAGGTCATTGCAAAAAAGGCTGGCTGTTCACAGAGCTCTGTGTCCAAGCTGATTAATAGAGAGGCGAAGGGAAGGAAAAGATGTGGTAGAAAAAAGTGTACAAGCAATAGGGATAACCACACCCTGGAGAGGATTGTGAAACAAAATCAAATGTGGGGGAGATTCACAAAGAGTGGACTGCAGCTGGAGTCAGTGCTTCAAGAACCACTACGCACAGATGTATGCAAGACATGGGTTTCAGCTGTCGCATTCCTTGTGTCAAGCCACTATTGAACAACAGACAGCATCAGAAGCGTCTCGCCTGGGCTAAAGACAAAAAGGACTGTACCTCTGCTGAGTGGTTCAAAGTTATGTTCTCTGATGAAAGTAAATTTTGCATTTCCTTTGAAAATCAGGGTCCCAGAATCTGGAGGAAGAGAGGAGAGGCACACAATCCACATTGCTTGAGGTCCAGTGTAATGTTTCCACAGTCAGTGATGGTTTGGGGTGCCATGTCATCTGCTGGTGTTGGTCCATTGTGTTTTCTAAGGTCCAAGGTCAACATAGCCATATACCAGGAAGTTTTAGGCCAGTTTCACACCGCAAGCGGCAGAAGAGCGGAAGCAGCACGTTAGCAGCGCGTGAGCGTGAACTGCAGCTGCAGAGACGCGCGAGTATTCACACTGGAAGCGTTTGTACAGCGTCACAGCAGCGGCTCGAAGCTGCGTATAAAGTGAGCATTTCTTTACAAAGACAGCTATAAATTTGTTTTTATAAGTTGGTAATTTATAAACTTGATAGTCTTGAAAGTTTGTTAACATGCAAGGTGTACAACACACATATAAACATAAAATAAATAAAAATAAATAAATAAATAAATAAAAGCCTCGTGTCATCCATTGCTGCACACAAATGAGGTAAGCTTTGTGTTTTACATCATCTGACTCATGAACATGTTTACAAGACTGCAAACTCGGCGAAAAAAGCCAGCAAACTCGGGTTTAATTTGGGTATGCAAGAGCCTATATTGCTGTCTGAGTAATAACTAAAATAATGTTTATATATCATACTGGATAGTTTAGTTTACTTTTTATAATACACCATACTTTAACCCAAACTGAATGATTAAAAACAAGTTTAAATGAGTAAATCTTCTATAAATATTTTTTAATATTAATTTTCTTTCCTGACATACTTCAATTCTTGTTAAAACACACTAGATATGCTTATTCTGTGCATTTTGAGCTCTTTTTGTGTGAAATCATATTTATTTTGCCCATCAAAGGTGTACTTTCACTTTAATTGAGCGTTAGCAGCGCAGCAAAAATAGACCCAGCGCCGAAACGATCGCGGCACTGCTGCTTCTGCTCTGTCGCGCAGCCTCTGCGTGCGGTGTGAATGCTCTCATCTGTTAACATGGGCGCCGAAAAAAAATACGCACTGCTCCCGCTCCGTTGCCGCTTGCGGTGTGAACCCGGCATCATACTTTTCATGTTCATACTTTTCAGTTGGCCAAGATTTCTAAAAAAATCCTTTCTTTGTATTGGTCTTAAGTAATATTCTAATTTTCTGAGATACTGAATTTGGGATTTTCCTTAGTTGTCAGTTATAATCATCAAATGGAAAAGAAATAAACATTTGAAATATATCAGTCTGTGTGTAATGAATGAATATAATATACAAGTTTCACTTTTTTGAATGGAATTATTGAAATAAAACAACTTTTTGATGATATTCTAATTATATGACCAGCACCTGTATACCCTCCTTGGGTATATAATATATATTATATATAATGTCATTAATGTAGACTGGTGATGATGGTCATTGGCACTTGAAAGAGCTCAAAGGCTGACCATGTGAGGAAGTGTGGGACAAACCCAAATGCATTAGCTAGGAATCCTGGAATTCCTGCTTTTTCCAATGTATCTATTCTGTTGTTTTGTTGTAAATACATTGCCAACCTTTGTGCAACAATGCCAAAAAAAATTGTGGGAATGAAGTCAATTTTGCCTAAATTGGTCAGTGTTGGTGGCATTTTTCTTCTTCTGAACTAACACACTTTCTGCCCTATGCCACGCTTTTGATGTGTTATGCATTTTTCAAATGATCTTCAAAAGTTTCTTCCACCAAAACTTAACCACATGTGGATTGTTGTTGTATAGGCAAAAATGCTGCTTGGGGCAGTCGTGGCCTAATGATTAGAGAGTCAGACTGGTAACCCAAAGGTTGTGTGTGTGCATTAACTTGGATGAGTTAAATGCAGAGGACAACTTCTGAGTATGGAATCCAAGACTTGGGTGAATTTTGGGTGAACGCTGTCGTGTTTGGCTGCCGCTGCTCTCTGGTGTTTTTAACAATTTTTTTTCTGTTAAATAGCTATTTTATCATTTTATTTTGTAATTCTCTACTCCTGATTAACTCTGCTGTTGACTGGCATGATGTGAATTGTTGAACGTTGATTGTGGATCATTGTTTGGATTGCTTTGTCATCATTGTTTCACTCAGCAACTTCACTGTTTTTGTATACAGTGACTGAACTTCACCGGCTGTGGTGCTACTCTGTCGAGCCTCCGCCTTCACTCTACCCCATTGGTCTCAAACTCAATTCCTGGAGGGCCACAGCTCTGCACAGTTTTGCTCCAAACCTAATCAAGCACACCTGATCCAGCTTATCAAGGTCTTCAGGATTACTAGAAACTTCAAGCAGGTGTGAGTTGGAGCTGAACTCTGCAGAGCTGTGCCCTCCAGTAATTGAGTTTGAGACCACTGCTTTACCCCATCAGGATGTTGTTCATTGTCCCCATCTGAAATACATCCATCGCGGGTCTTGACAGGGTTTTAGGTACGACAACTCAAAGGCTATACGATCATTCTGGGCTTTGGCTCCCCGAGCAGCAAGGAAAACATGGTGGACTGTTGATCAGAGCATGTTAACTAGCGTAGACAAACTGGCTAGCTTTTTACTGGGTGGAAATAAGTTAAAAGCTTCTCCTGAGGATTTGCTCTCCTTTTATAACTTTGAATTACGGCAGCTCCTTGACACTCTCGCACCTCTTAAATCTTGGACTGTATCATTCACTCACTCTGCACCATGATTTCTGTCCCATCTCAAATCTTCCTTTTATTTCCAAAATTCTTGAAAAAGCCGTGGCAGCATAGGTCCATGCTCACCTTAGTAATAATATCTTGAGTGTTTTCAGTCAGGGTTTCGTTCTAAGCATATATTACGGAAACCGCCTTAGTGAGAGTAACTAATGATCTGTTAATGGCAGCTAATGGAGGGTCCTTATTTATTCTTGTTTTGCTTGATTTGAGTGCAGCTTTTGTCACCACCTTTTGTCACCGTTACTGGTATCACTTTTGTTCCTCACGCCTGGTTCACTTCATACCTTTCAAACCGTACACAGTTTGTACAACTAAAAAAAATTCAATCCCAACCTTCTTCTGTTAGCTGTGGTGATCCCCCAAGGTTTTGTCCTAGGTCCCCTATAGTTCCTAATTTACCTTCTCTTACTTGGTAATATTAGGGGCTTTCGCACTGGAGGAACCTTTTCATAGTTCCTAGAACTATTGGCTGAAGTACCCGGATTTTGGCGTGTTCACACCGCAGGAACTAGGAACGATTTTATTTCTAGGAACTCCTTTTGGGGAAACTAAATTAGCTCCTACTTCAGAGTAGGGTCTTAACCAGCACTATAGGAACTGTCAGTGACCTAAGTGTATGTTGATTGGTCAAACATATTTAAAAAGCCTTGTAAACATATTTACTTCACGAACATGGAAAACAGTGATAACGGCATTTACCTGTTGTCTGCAGGGTTGTGTTCTTTTCTCTGCCTTGATGATATGCAACACTGAAAGTTGTCATAGGAGATTTAGTCTCTTCGCCCGACAAACACAGCTCTGATCACAGCATCCTCCATCCACCGGTTTTTAGCGATTGTAAATGCCGCGCTTGAAGACGCCGCTGTCAGCCGCTTCAGAGTTCCTATTTCCGGTGTAAATGCAACCAGGAACATTGCCCGGGGGAGAAATTAGTTCCCAGGGAAATATTATAGTGGCTAGTTCCTATAACTGAGTTTCTAGAACAATTCTGTGTGAAAATACCGAATTTGGAGAAAATAGGGGCTAAGTTCCACTGTTATGCTGATGATACACAGCTTTATGTATCTACAAACCCTGATTCCATTCTTCCGCCTGCCTGTCTTACCAACTGCCTTCACAAAATAAAAGTTTGGTTTTCTGCCAACTTTCTCAAACGTAATGGCAGTAAGACTGAAGTACTCCCTATTGGTGCTAATTCTATTCTTTCTAGGTCCTGCAGTTTTTCTTTATCCATTGACGGTTCTTCCCTTTTTCTTTCCCGCCAGGTTAGGAACTTGGGGTCATCTTTGACAGCACCCTTTCATTTGAAGCTCGCAATAATAGTATAACCAGGTCTTGTTATTTTCATCTATGTAATATTGCTTGCCCCCGTCCATATCTCACTCCGTGTGATTGTGCTATTCTTGTTCATTTGCTTGTCACCTCTTGCATTGACTACTGTAATTCTCTTTTATTTGGTTGTCCACACAAATCTCTTTATAAACTCCAATTGATTCAGAATTCTGCTGCTCGTATCATAACCTGGACTCCATCTGTACAACATATTACCCCATCTCTCCAACAGCTTCATTGGCTTCCTATCAAATTCGGGATTTAATTTAAAATTATTCTCCTCACTTACAAATCTCTTCATAACCTCTCTCTACCATAACTTTCAGATCTCTTACAGACCTACATTCCTTCTTGAACTCTCCAGACCTCTTCATTGGGTCTCCTCCATACACCTTCTGCTCATCTAACCACCTTGGGCCATAGGGCCTTTAGCCATGCTTCTTCTCACCTTTGAAATTCTCTCCCAGTCAACATCCGTGATTCAGACTCGTTATCTCAATTTAAAGTTAAATTTAAAACTCATTTATTCAGATTAGCTTATCCTTTATGATTACTGTGTGCACTCAAATCTAGCACTTTTGTTTTTGTTATTTTTATAGCTGTCATGTTTGTAATTGTTGCTTTCCCCTTATTTATGGTTTATTGGCATTGTTATTTACTGTTATTTATTATTTTAATATTGTTATTGTTGCTATTTCTTCTTGATGTATGGTGACCTTGAGTGATTAGAAAGGCACCTTAAATAAAATGTATTATTATTATTATTATTATTATTATTACCCTACTTGGCCTTTACATGTCACTTTTTTTTTTTTTACCAACTTTCTATACCGTTAGGACCTGGGTGGAAGATGTTCTTGCCTTCTTTACTGCCTTTCCAAGCCTACTCATTTTGGAAGGACTGCTGTCAAATGGGTAGAGCAGTTAAGACATTGGTGGCATATCTAAGCGTAGAACCTGTTCTCATGCCTTTGATTATCCGTGTATGTCTTTTTTTTCTAAAAGTCCTTTCACAATTCTAAACATGTCTTTATAGAAGGAAGTTCTAATTCTTTATTCTGTCATATCTTACTAAAGGATATTAATCCCGTCTTTTTTCTGATATCGCCCTTTTCCATTGCTTTCTCTGGTGTTTTTTTTCTATCTCTTTTTGCCATCTGGATTTGGGTGATGTTGATATGTTCTTTTTTGAGAAAACTCAGCAGATTACATCAGAGATGGCAGAGAGAATAGTGACTCATGTCCAGTTTTCAAAAATTATTCATTCCAGTGTTTAGCTTTAAAAAAAACAACCTCTCTCATATTCTGAGATTGTTTCTGAGCCATGCAAGTCTTCCGTCACAGCGCTGTGTACAGACACAACTGCAGGTCAGAACATCCAACTGATGCCTGTGCATTATGATAGCATTCTACAACTTTCAGTTGAAAAAAAATAAAATAAAAAATGAGTCTCGCTAGTAAATTTGTATGTATGATGATTGTAATCAAGGTTAAGATGATTGTAGTGACATACAGGAGTCACATATAAGTCCATTATTTTTAATGCGCAAATAAGCTATGTGCGCGCTCTCTGCGCACTTATCACAGAGAGCGCACATAACATTGTATTTTTGCACAAACACATTTAAGTATGGTCGCAAGATTGTCAAAATTCATGTCTGCCAAGTGTTTTGGAGGAGTTAGTGAGGGTCAATGGCAGGGGCCATTTTTAGGCCGTTTTTAGGTGGGCTTTTTAACCCCCCTAAAACTATAATCACCTATCTGAATGATCGGGCTAGTGGTGCTTCCTCAAGAAAGTATATTGTTTTCACGTGTTTTTAAGTCTTGTCAGTTTAAACATTCATGTGATATTTAAGCCATTCAATCACAAGATGCTGTGAAAGAAAACTTGAGAAAACTTGCGCGCTTGTGAGTGTGCTACAGCGTGCAAGTTCTATGGCATTTGGATGGGGTCTTTAATATGACTTTTGCTACTACTTGTCACAGTGAACGTCTCACTCGATGTCTTTATTTTTTTTATTCTACCATTTAGTCCATTCAATTTAAGGCACAGACGAGACGTAGACGTCATGTAGACATCACACAGTCGTTGCAGTGAAGGTTTTTTTTTCTCTAACAACACGCAACACGCTAACATGACTCAATGCAGTGTGTCAGCAACTACACAATTAACTTTCTCTTCACTCATTACTCTCAATGAACGTGACATCTGCATCTGTCTTAAAACGTGACGTCTGAGTGTGTGTGTACAGGTTTATATTACATATTAAATTACGTTTTTTTTCGAAAATGCAGAAAGTTTTGTGTGATGGGTAGGTTTAGGGTTAGTGTAAGGGGATATAATATACAGTTTGTACAGTATAAAATCCATTATGCCTATGCAGAGTCCCCACAAAGATATTTAAAAAACTAAATGTTCCCACAAAGATTAAGTTTTTTGATATATTGTGTTTTTTTAAAGTTCATTGTTGGGGTTATTATTGTTTTTATCTTTTATCATTTTAATGTAGGCTACAGCACTTTGCTATACATTTATACATCTATTTATTTATTTTAAAGGTGCCCTAGATTCAAAAATTGAATTTACCTCGGCATAGTTAAATAACAAGAGTTCAGTACATGGAAAAGACATACAGTGAGTCTCAAACTCCATTGTTTCCTCCTTCTTATATAATAAATAACATTTGTTTAAAAGACCTCCGAAGAACAGGCGAATATCAACATAACACTGACTGTTACGTAACAGCCGGGGTGTACGCCCCCAATATTTGCATATGCCAGCCCATGTTCCCAACATTATGAAAGGCATTAGACAAGGGCAGAACATCTGGATGTGCACAGCTGAATCAACAGACTAGGTAAGCAAGCAAGGATAATAGCAAAAAATGGCAGAGGGAGCCCTAGTGAAAAAAAAGTATACTAAGTATACTTGCAGCAAGACTAATTATTAGTATATTTCAAGTGTGTTAATGATTAGTTCATTTAAAGTGTGCTATTTTGAAACAACTAATTTTGTACTAAGTATATTTAAGTTGAAATTAAGTAGTATTAAAATACAACTTAAAGTATATTTAGTATACTTATGTGTACTAAATTGGAACAACTTCAAGTATACTTAGTACACTTTAAGTATATGTCTGTGTAGGGACTAATTACATGCTTGATTAGTGATATTAAAGTGTACTTAATTTGTGTTATAAGTATACTTTGTGTTAAAAGTATAATTTTTTGTTATAATATACGTTGTATTATAAGTATACTTTATTTCTGTTATAAGTATACTTTTATTTGTGTTATAAGTATACTTTATTTCTGTTATGAGTACACTTTGTGTTATAAGTACACTTTATTTGTGATTTAAGTACATTACAAAATAATTACGAGTGTCTTCAGAAAACACAAGCAATATACACTGAATATATTATTTTACAGGTAATAGTATATACTGTATGCTCAGTACCTTTGGCTTATTCCAAATATTAAACATTACACACTTCAATAATTTGCAGTCAATAACAATACACTTTGTTATTACTTATACTTTGTATAATATAGTCAACATTTGAAGCGGATCAAAACCTTTAATCAAAGTTGTCCTAACTTTTTTGATCCACTTTAAATGTTGACTACTGTACTTTGAATAACATAATCTCACACAATACAGTTGTGCTACTATTTAAATACAGTTTAACACATTTTCCCAAAGTTGAATGCATTTGTTTTCAAGGCCATTAAAATAAATAAAATGTAACAACATCACTAATGAAGAGACATATTTCATTGACAAATCCAATAGTTTTTATTTAAACTTAGATTCAGCAAAACTTACCATGTTTTTCATTAAAGAAAAAAAAATATTGGACCATGGTGACCCTCTATACCCCAATAGTATGTTCCTGCACAACCGGAGGCTGCAGTTTCAGGACCGCAGATCTAGGACCGCAGTTCTAGGACCCTAGTTTTTCGTGACAGCGCCACCTACCGTACTGGATGATATAGCGATGGCTGCAGTTTCAGGACCGCAGTTCTAGGGCCCTGTTGGTAGTTTGTAGTCATGTTTGTATATAGCATCAATATATTAATCTCAGTAGTATTTGTTTTTAAATGTGATTTTTGATTCAAAATGCAGCAGAGGTTAATTACTAAGTGTGCTTTGAGTCACAATTTTAAATTTAAACATGAATTTACACAAAATATAAATGAAAATTGTATATCAATTTTAAAACAATTGTAAAAAATGGAGAACTTTAAAAGTCTTAGTCTCTTGAATTATACAGTATATTGATTAACCCCCTTAAAGTGAATTAGCTCATTATCAGGTAAGTTAAAGTTGGAATCAGCGTATGCAGTCACTAAATTACAGCCGATATTTTAAAGGTTGTTGAGAGGCAAGACAAGACACAAGAATGATTCACGAATGTTTATTTATATATATATTATATATATATAATATATATGTCATTTTTGCGACAACAGCACCAAAGCGAACCCCTTTTCCATCAGTTGCTGCATGGATAGAATGGCTGTAGGCTTCAACTCTAGAGAAAGATAGAGCGAGAGACAGAGACAGAGAGAGAGATAAATAAGAAACATTTGTTTAACATATTCAACTGGAATATATATGATTTAACACTTATGCACTGTTGGAGTTTTAGAGAGAGAGCCAAACAGAATATTCATGTTACTGACATCAAATTACAAACTTCAAATGTCTAAGTACATAAGAGCAATACCCACCAATTGAATGGTCTCCCTTCTTTCCTCAGTTGTTTGTCAATCTTTCTATTAAATTCTTCCACTTCACTGAAATAGTTATCAGAGAACAATCACTTTTTTGATAACAGAAATATCAGTAGCAAAAATGGTGCACTAGGCATTGTGCAAAAATAATTCATATTGTACTCTGACCTGAAATGATAATACTTCGTCATTAAAACTCAACAAGGATTTATGAAATCATGGCCACGAATTAACATCGTAGTAATTAATAAAACTAGCTCACAAATTCTTAATTTGGTGGGAATTAATTATTAATTCATAGTTAGCAGTTCTCAATATGTAAACTTCGCACCGTTTAAACGTTATAAAATAAAACTTAATTAAATATCGGTACTCACCGTCTGATTGCTGTCCACGTTGTCCATCTTTAATTAGTGTTGATCCAGTACGGTAGGTGGCGCTGTCACGAAAAACTAGGGTCCTAGAACTGCGGTCCTAGAAATGCGGTCCTGAAACTGCAGCCTGTTGTGCAGGAATACCCTTCTCCTCTATACACAAATACAAATTACACATTATATTGCATTTTCTGATGAGCTTCTCATTGTGTCTGATGGCACAATGATGACCGCAGAGACTCGTGAAGAACAGCATCTGTTGACAGAATATACCAAAGATATAAGACAGCATGTTCAACTCTTTATTCACGTTTACAATAGTCTGTCTAAATCCCACATTGAACCAATACTATTTCTGAGCAGTAAATGAGGATTAGCAGCAGGGAACTGTATCAGAATGGCATGTCGATATTGTTTTCGATACATAGTCAAGCATAAAACACTTTATGAATTAATATCGTACAGAATACGGGCCGATTTGACCAATCATATGAATGTTTTGGTGCTGCATACAAACATGTGCCATAAAACACCAGACAAAAACTCAAAAAGGAGAAATCAAGCCGAAATATCGCTCTCCGTTTGTTAAAGAAAATAAAATAAAGTTTGTTAACTGGTAGACTACAACTCACCTCCCAATAGCAGCACTTTTCTCCGGTTCTTTCAGGATCGCGTAGGCCATTAGATTAGCCGGTTGTCGTCGCCATCACGGTCAGGCTGCGATGTCACTTGATTGAACTGGTCAGAATCCCCAAGATTGAGCGATATATTGCGCTTTCAGTGTTTTATTAAATAAATTATACATTGCGACATTATACTTCACCTGAGTGACTGAGTGAGGGGATTCAGACGACGACCGTGACGTCAGCAGCTCTGATTGGCTGAAGGCAGTGAGCAACAAAATCTGATTGGTCACAGACCAAGTTGAAGAGACATTTGAATTCCGATAAGTTTAACCACTCGACATATTTTTTTCGCATTACTTGTGCTGCTGGTGTGTTGTTTAATATACATTTGTGTGTTTGATTGTAAAATGATTCTGCCAGTGTAAACTTAATAAACATTTACACATATTTGGAAATTGTATAGGCTACACTGCATATACGAAATGAGCTTGTAATGCATTCATACTGAAATATATAGCACAAGTAATATAATGAATTCCAAGGATGAAGAAGTAAACTTAAAAAATATACTCAAATTTAACATTAGATACACTACAACTTCCGGATATTAAATAATGTAATTTTTAAATATACTTTCAGTGCATTGTTACAATGATCATTTTCAGCACACTGTTAAAATATACCTCAAGTATATTTTTATAAAGTGCAAATAAATACACTTTTAAAAAATAAACTGAACTTACACTTCAAGTATATTTTTCTAAAATATATTTTTTAGAAAATATACTAAAGTACAATTATTTTAAAGTGTGTTAAAAGTTGCATTGTGAAAATATGATACTAATATACTTTTTATATATTTAATGATAGTACACATTTTTAGTACATTGTAGTACAGATAGTACATTTTTTGTTTGTATATTTGCAGTGTACTATAGAAAAAGGGAATATATTTAAAATACAATAAAGTATACTTTTTTTCACTAGGGAGCAATAATAACTGACATGATTCATGATAACATTTTTAGTGATATTTGTAAATTGTCTTTCTAAATGTTTCGTTAGCATGTTGTTAATGTACTGTTAAATGTGGTTAAAGTTACCATAATTTCTTACTGTATTCACAGAGACAAGAGCCGTTGCTATTTTCATTTTTAAACACTTGCAGTCTGTATAATTCATAAACACAACTTCACTCTTTATAAATCTCTCCAACAGTGTAGCATTAGCCGTTAGCCATGGAGCATAGCCTCAAACTCATTCAGAATTAATGTAAACATCAAAAGTACTTACGCGATTAGACATGCTGCATGACGAACACTTTGTAAAGATCCATTTTGAGGGTTATATTAGCTGTTTGAACTTTTTTTATGTTGTTTAAGGCAAGCGCGAGCTCTTGGGGCGTGGAGCACGAGATTTAAAGGGCCACACACCCTGAATCGGCTCATTTCTAATTATGCCCCAAAATAGGCAGTTAAAAAAATGAATTAAAAAAAATCTATGGGGTATTTTGAGCTGAAACTTCAGACACATTCAGGGGACACCTTAGACTTTTATTACATCTTTTAAAAAAAAGTTCTAGGGCACCTTTAATAACAACAGCATAATAAACTATTTGTCATGTTTCATGCTTTGGTTTTCATAGTGGTTAAACAGATCGTTGTTGATCCGTGATCCGTACGGACCAAGCCCCACGGTTTGGCACACTTGTGGTTCGCGGATCAATTTGCAAGTTTAACCACAGTAGAGTGAAAGGTTATCATTTGCAAGTGTTTTGTCTTGCTGATTCACACATTAAATAGATATAAAACCATTCCAGCACTAGAAGAGGCAAAAGAGGATTTCGGTATCGCACGCCACGCTGTTATCGGTGCGCACAGACGCACATACATACAAGGCTCGCGCTCACACACACACACACACACACACACACACAGAGAGAGAGAGAGAGAGGCGTGTTTCAGATAGCTCGCAAATTCCAAATTGATTTCTCTTTTGCGTTCTCAATGCACTTGGATGGACACACACGCATTATGTCAGTCAAAATATCTCTCTCGGCAAGTATTCTCATAAACACATTCGGTTAATTATTCATCTTAATTGAACGAGGTGAGAATTCGGATGTGTATCTATCGGATGTGTGCGTGCATGGGTTAAAATGACAGCAACCTATAAATACCTGCTGTTGTCTGTCATGTAAATCAAACAACAAAACACAGCTTTAACAAAGATTAATCTATATTAAATTTATACAGTGAATGGTGTCATTTTACATTTAATTATTACATTTCTGTACACAAAAATTAATACTACAGTTAGACCTTATACTTTATTTGTAACTTTGTTGTAATTATCTATGCTTGTAATTGGTGTATAGTATTTGTTCTTTTTATTGTCTGTTCACTTGCCTTTAATAATGTATTAGTTAGGCTAGTAGTTTCTTCTGCTGCAATCCGTGACTTAATAACCGTGATATGATCCGAACCGTGAGTTTTGTGATCCGTTGAACCACTAGGTTTTCAGCATATTTTTATTCCTAATGTTCAGTTTTAGATAGTTATTGAACATTTAATTTATTTATTGTTTAATTGCAGTTATTGCAGAAGGTTTTACTATTCAATTCACATTTATTTGTATAGGGCTTTACACTATACGTATCGTTTTAAAGCAGCTTTACAGAGAATGCATGTCAACATTACAAATTAAAGAATGCAGTTAGCAAATAATGTAATAATTTAGGCAATTAATTTAAGCAAAACAGAAAAAAGTGTCCATTAAACATATCCTTTTAGACTGTATTACATTTACCCCTGTGAGAAACCGTTTTTACTCTGTTGATAGTTTTGAAAAGGTTTTTAATCAAGTGAGCCCAAGCATGGTTTTAAGATTTTTAGAGGAAATAAATTTGAAACATCTTTTTTAATCTTCCTTTGATTTAATTATACTTTATTCTCGCCATGAATATAGCCTTTGAAGCTGGTATGGCGTTAAAAAAGAAAGAAAGAAGAAGAAGAAGAATTGTAGCTTATTCACTGAGGAAGCAGGACAACCAGCTAATAATGCATTACAGTAATCTAGTCGAGACGTCAAGAAAGCATGAACTAACTTTTCTGCATCAGAAATAGATAACATATTCCGTATCTTAGCAAAGTTTCTGAGGTGGAAGAAGGCTGTTTTTGTAACAAATTAAATATGATTTTCAAAGGATAATTTGCTGTCTAATATAACACCCAGGTCTTTAACTGTCTAGGATGGAGTAACAGTACATCCTTCTAAATGCAGATTGTAGTCTGAAAGATTCTGTGTATAGGTTTTTGGCCCAATAAGTAATACTTCAGTCTTATCTGAATTTAATAGAAGAAAATTACTAGTCATCCAATGTTTTACTTCTTTTCTTTACTTCTTCACTCTGTCAGACTGGATAATTTAGAGATTTCATCTGGTTGTGTTGAAATGTATAACTGAGTATCATCGGCATAGCAGTGGAAACTAATTACATGTTTTCTTATAATATTGCCGAGTGGCAGCATGTATATTGAAAATAGCAGAGGGCCTAACACAGATCCTTGCGGCACTCCATACTTTACTATTGTTATCTTAGATTTTCCCCCGTTTAAATAAACAAAATTGTGACGGTCTGATAGGTACGACCTAAACCACCGTAGTGCCTGGCCCTGAATACCAGTGTAATTTTGTAGTCGATCTAGGAGTATTTTATGATCTATAGTGTCGAACGCAGCACTGAGATCAAGTAACACTAGTATTGAGATACAGCCTTGGTCAGAAGCTAGAAGTAAGTCGTTTTTAATTTTAACGAGCACAGTTTCTGTGCTATGATAAGATCTGAATCCTGACTGAATTTTTTCATAGATAGCGTTTTTTTGCAAGAAGGAGCACAATTGGACCGACACCACATTTTCTAGTATTTTAGACATAAATGGAAGATTTGAAATGGGTCTGTAATTTGCCAATACATTTGGATCTAATTGTGGTTTCTTAATGAGAGGCTTAATAACTGCTATCTTAAACGGTCTTGGGACATGACCTAGAGATAAAGATGAGTTGATAATATTGAGAAGAGGCTCTTCTGCTACAGGTAACAATTCTTTCAGTAGTTTAGTGGATATTGGATCTAATAAACATGTTGCTGGTTTAGACGCAGTGATAA
Source organism: Megalobrama amblycephala (assembly GCF_018812025.1). NCBI lineage: Eukaryota > Metazoa > Chordata > Actinopteri > Cypriniformes > Xenocyprididae > Megalobrama > Megalobrama amblycephala. The sequence goes on along the minus strand of NC_063057.1, from coordinate 50,664,854 downwards.
GTTTATTTAGCTCTTCCTGTCCTATAGTTGTAAAGCACTGCAACTGTTCTTGAGGGGTGATAACAAGCTGAATCATAAAACTCTGTTAAAGGTTGTACATTTACAATTGTATTTCTGATACTTTCGATTTTCTCAGTAAAGAAATTCATAAAGTCATCACTACTAAACTGTAATGAAATGTTTTGTTCTGGTGATGTCTCTTTGTTTGTTAATCTAGCCACTGTACTAAACAAGAACCTTGGATTGTTTTGGTTATTTTCTATGCGTTTGCGGAGATGCTCGGCCCTGGCTGCTTTTAGAGTCTTTCTATAACTGGACGAGCTGTCTTTCCACGCGATTCAGAAGACCTCTAAACGAGTTTGTCTCCATTTGAGTTCTAGATTATGGGTTTCTCTTTTGATAGCATGAGTAATACTGTTGTACCATGGTACAGTATTTTTCTCTCTAATCTTTTTAAATCTCATCGGTGCAACAGTATCTAATGTACTAGTGAAAATGGTGCACATACTGCTAATCATTTTCTCGAGATCATTTGTGTTTAGGTACAATGAGCAGCTGAGACAGATCAGGCAGTTTTTTTGTGAATTTATCTATAGTTGCCGGGAGAATTGTTCTACCTAGTCGATATCGCGGTGCAGTTTGACAAATATCATCAGTATGCAGTACGCAAGTTACAAGGTAGTGATCAGTGACATCATCACTTTGCGGTAGAATTTCTATATCGGTAGGATTGATTCCATGTGATATAATTAAATTTAGTGTATGATTAAAACGGTGAGTGGGTCCAGTGACGTTTTGTTTGACCCCAAAGGAGTTTAGTAAATCTGTAAATGCAGCCCCTAACGCATCATTTGTATTGTCTACATGGATGTTAAAATCTCCAACAAACAGCGCTTTATCAATGTTGACCAATAGGTCTGAGAGAAAGTCTGCAAACTCTTTTAGGAAATCAGCATAAGGCCCTGGAGGTCTATAAACGGTAGCTTATGCAAGAGATAGTAGCGACTTTTTACTTGTAAAGAGTGTAACATTTAGCATAAGAATTTCAAATGAATTAAATCTGTAGTTTGTTTTCTGAGTAACGCTAAGAATATCTGTATAGATTGTTGCTACACCACCACCACGGCCAATCGGACGGCATTTATTTTTATAACATTAGCCAGGTGGACAAGACTTATTAAGACCGAAATAATTTGGTTTAAGCCATGTTTCAGTAAGGCAGATTACATCAAGACTATTATCTGTGATCATTTCATTTATAATAACCGCCTTAGGTGTCAGTGATCTAATGTTTAGTAGCCCTAGCTTTAGAAATTGTTTTTGTTCAGTAATTTTGCGAATTTCTGGTTTGATCATGATCAGATTTTTTCTAGATCCTTTATTTTTATTGATAAACCTCACTATTTGGGGAATAGACACAGTTTCTATAGACTGTACTACACTCATATTTCTATTAATTAAGTGGGCAGAACACAGACTGTGATTTGAGGTTTGACTTACTAGTCATACTAGTGTAATAGGACTTAGGCTATTAATGCAAACAGTCCTGGCTCCAGTCCACACATCGGATACCCTTGTTTCATTTACATGTTGACATTACCCTGCGTTTATGAATTGTGGTAGTGCTGTGACCATGCCATATGATGGGCCCCGTCGCAGATTAACCTATTTACTACCAGTAGCCTTAAAGGGTTAGTTCACCCAAAAATTTAAATTCTGTCATTAATTACTCACCCTCATGTCCACACCCGTAAGACCTTCGTTCATCTTCGGAAAACAAATTAAGATTTTTTTTGATAAAATCTGATGGCTCAATGAGGCCTCCATTGCCAGCAAGATAATTAACACCTTCCAGATGCCCAGAAAGCTAGGTTATGTGTTACAGTGGATCAGGTTATGTGACTACAGTAGATCATCAGTGCATCATTCTATATGTATATAGGTGTGTTTGGGTTGTTATTAATTATTTTTTTGAATATTTCAATGTCATATTTGTTTGAGGTGGGGTAAATTAAACGCGATATGCGGTGACGTCACAATCGTGTTGCATTGTGGTATATGGAGCTGCCTGAAGTGTAAATAATAAGTAGACTCGAGGGAGCGAGGGTCTGTCCATATAAACTTCCCTCGTCCACGTCACGAAGTGTTAGATAGACTTGCATGAAAAATTTTGTCAAGTCATCTTTATTTATATAGCGCTTTTTACAATGCAAATTGTGTCAAAGCAGGTTTACAGTGATAGCAGGAAACATTATTTTTAGGTGGCATTACAGGTCAAAAGTCAGATTGGGATTGGGAACACTCAAAATATTCAATCCAGTTCCATCTTGATGAAGATCGGATTCATCACGCTGGTATGGAGATGGGTTTGTTGAGGATCTGTGCCACTGGCTGTAGTGTCTGATGAGGCTTTCACAGGGGATGGTCCAGTTGACACAATCTCTGCTGACACTTCAGGGATGTGTTGTGGTCGTGTTTAGGTGCAGGTCCTCCATCTGATCTGGATACGGCCCGGATCCGGCTGACTACAGTAAACCTCGGGATAAACGGAGAGACTAATATTAGTGTAGATGCCATTCTTCTTATGATGTAACGAGTACATCGGGTGTACATAGGAAGTGTTCCCGGTTCTGACTGACCTAATTTATGCGGCCTAACAATCTTTTAATGCAGTGGTTACCAACCTTTTTAAGCCCAAGATCCCTGACCTCGATCTTTATGAAAGACAAGATCTAACTATTGAAGAACTGATTGAAAAAGACAGTATTTAGTATTTAGTATTTTTTTCATGGCCAATTTAGATTCTGATTTATTTATTTATTATTACAATCAAATTGGCGGATTCCAATACTGGTTCCGATATTTTTATTATTATATTATTTATTTGCTCTATAACAAGCAAACTAGACTTAAACAAAAATATTTAGCCATTTCAAATTAGAGGTAACCACTGCATTTTAATCACGATCCAAACAAAGATGCTACACACGTTGCATGAGCAGTTGTTTTTGATTTGAATTAGATTTAATCTCAAAACTTAAAGCAAAAACAGAACGGTCTGACTTTATCTTTGTGAAATTATATGCTACATAAACAAGCATGAAACAAAAACGGCAGACAAACTGAATGAGACGCAGATTCAGTCTCTGACAGCAGGTGGCACTTATGGAAGAGCAGTGATACAGCATTTCCTTAGTTACCACTGTAAACAAAGCAGCACTGCGCTACTTTATTCTGAGGTAAGAGGAAAATAATATGCCATCACCATCAAAACTTTTCTGAAGACAGTCAGTTCGCTTCAGAGATACATTCATATATAACCCCTCACCCCCAATTCAATATTCATATTTTCTTCCTATTTTTCGAGCATCATGAACAGTGAGCTGCCTGCTACAGAATTTTCTCTTTGTGTCCGTCTTCAGCGTCTCTGGCCTTTTGTTAACAGCCATTTACAGACTCAACCATGATGTGGGCCATTTACCTTTATCACTGTCCCAGTAGCTCCCGAAAATAATAGAAACATAAATACAAAAATACAGTACAAAGACTGAAAATATGTAATGTATTTTTGTACTCATATTTCTGTTATTTTCGGGAGCTACTGGTACAGTGATAAAAATCTACCAATCAATTGCGATCAACGGTTTGGCCACTGATAAATTTCAAATATAAATTGATAATGTGTTATGTCTATGCCAGGTTAAAGAGATGTGTTTTTAGTCTAGATTTAAACTGACAGTGTGTCTGCTTCCCAAACAGTGCTAGGAAGACTGTTCCAAAGTTTAGGTCCTAAATAGGAAAAGGATCTACTGCCTGCGGTTGATTTTGATATTCTAGGTATTATCAACTGCTCAAAATTCTGAGATCACAATTGACGTAAAGGACTATAATGCGTTAAGAGCTTGCTCTCTCTCTCTCTCTCTCTCTCTCTCTCTCTCTCTCTCTATATATATATATATATATATATATATATATATATATATATATATATGTACAGTGGTGTACAGTCTGTTCACTTGCCTTTAATAATGTATTAGTTAGGCTAGTAGTTTCTTCTGCTGTGATCCATGACTTAAAGGGATAGTTCACCCAAAAATGAAAATTTGATGTTTATCTGCTTACCCTCAGGGCATCCAAGATGTAGGTGACTTTTTTTCTTCAGTCGAACGCAAATTATGATTTTTAACTGCAACCGCTGCCGTCTGTCAGTCAAATAATAGCAGTGGATAGGAACTTCAACTATAACAGTAAATAAAACTTGCTTAGACAAATCCAAATTAAACCCTGCGGCTCGTGACGACACATTGATGTCTTAAGACATGAAACGATCGGTTTGTGTGAGAAACCGAACAGTATTTATATCATTTTTTACCTCTAATACACCACTATGTCCAACTCCGTTCAGCTTCCGGTGTGTGAGGTCTGATCGCGCTCTGACAACGGAAGTGATGTCTCGCGCTCATTGAAGTATATGGGCGAGACATCACTTCCGTCGTCAGAACGCGTTTTTTGACCTCACTAACAGGAAGCTGAACGAAGTTGGAATAGTGGTGTTTTAGAGGTAAAAAATGATATAAATACTGTTCGGTTTCTCACACAAACCGATCGTTTCGTGTCTTAAGACATCAATGTGTCGTCACGAGCCGCAGGGTTTAATTTGGATTTGTCTTAGCAAGTTTTATTTACTGTTATAGTTGAAGTTCCTATCCACTGCTATTATTTGACTGACAGACGGCAGCGGTTGCAGTTAAAAATCATAATTTGCGTTCGACTGAAGAAACAAATTCACCTACATCTTGGATGCACTGGGGGTAAGCAGATAAACATCAAATTTTCATTTTTGGGTGAACTATCCCTTTAATAACCGTGATATGATCCAAACCGTGAGTTTTGTGATCCGTTGAATCACTACTGTATACATTTTAATATATATATATATATATATATATATATATGTGTATGTGTGTGTGTTTGTGTGTGTGTGTGCGGGTGTGCGCGCGAACCTTATATGTATGTGCGTCTGTGCGCACCGATAACAGCGTGGCGCTGAAGTCCTCTTTTGCCTCTTCTAGCGCTGGAATAGTTTTATGTCTATTTAATGTGTGAATTAGCAAGACAAAACACTTGCAAATGATAACCTTTCACTCTATTGCGGTTAAACTTGCAATTGATCGGCGCATCACAAGCGTGCCGAACCGTGGGGCTTGGTCCATATGAAATTCATGGTTCCATTTATTACAGCATTATTGATGTAATGGTAAATACATGTGGCAAAAGTTAAACACAACTACAACACAGTTGTCATCCTTTAAACACAATGACTCAAAATTATTCACACTTATTTCTAATGAAGTGATCAAATCAACTGTATAAAATATAGGTCAGTTCAGAGTGCACAGGTGACACAGGTGCTGAATGATGATACCAACAATAGATGGAAACAATCTGAAAAGTAGAGGAGGAAGAGTATGTGTAAGAGGATGATGAGGAGAAAGAGCAAGGGGTGTGGAGACAAGGCTGTCAAGGCTGGATCTGGCACAGGTTTTTCCCTTTGCCTGGCAAGAGACGACATTGCCTGTGATGTGGAAAATGTCCTCAACAATATTATTGATCTGACAGTACTGACATTATAGGATGAGAACTGAACTAAGCTAGCCTAGATGATGACATCACTGTTTTCTGCAGAACTGCTTTATAGAGGAAAATAATTACAGTAATTTACATAATAATTGATGATCTTTACAATGTAAGTGAATCAACACTGAACTGACTTCAGCTGAAAAATGACACTATTTTCTTTTAGAGCTGTACAGCCAAAATGAACCCTCTTTGCATTACTGATCATCATGTACCTGTTATCACTGTAAAGCTGCTTTGACTATACTATACTAGACTAGACTAGACTAGACTAGTATCTGTGTAGTATAAATTGCAATTGAAATAAAGGTGACTTGATTTGATTTAGGCCGGACCCAACATGAAGACGTGATGCTGAAGCAGAATGAATCTCTCACTGACTCTGAACTTTGTTTTTGTTTTTTTGTGTGTGTGTGTGTACTGTATCATGCTTTTCATTTAGAGTTTTCTTTGACCTTTTAGTCATTTGCATTTAGACTGCTGTATGTTTGCAGTATGTAAGTACTGTATATACAGACATTCAATACTATATAATATTGAATATAATACTGTACTTGCAGTACATACAGTATACTTTAAATTCACATTACTTGTGATTTCTATACATTTTATGTAATGGCAAAATGTGTTTACTGTGTTACAATATACTTTTTTTTCCTGTAACCTCATGTTCTGGATGTTGTGTTTTCCATTTTTTAATGTAGTGTCTAATGAATGATCTGTATGTGTTTATGTTTTGCTTAATGTGTGTATGATAGGGCTGGGCGATATATCGCATGCGATTGTCACGCGCATTTCGTCAGTAAAGCCGGTTCCCTGATTGCCGCTAAATCGCCATCACCTGCTTTCAGATGGAGCGGCATTTAATAGACAGAGCCGTAGATCACTGATAAGCCACGCAATATCGCATTCATATCGCAGATGAATCGCCTTCGATAATGAACGCGATATTGCGTGGCTTATCAGTGATCTACGGCTCTGTCTATTAAATGCCGCTCCATCTGAAAGCAGGTGATGGCGATTTAGCAGCAATCAGGGAACCGGCTTTACTGACGAAATGCATGTGACAGTCGCATGCGATATATCGCCCAGCCCTAATCTGAAAGCTTTGTTTGATTTTGCCATAAGTGTCAGAAGTTTTGTGAAATTAGTTTGAAGATTGGAGTTGTGTTTAATGTTTTGAGAAAATGAGTGATGGTTTCAAGAAATGTGTTTTAGCAATTGTGAAATACTGTAATATGTCAAATGTTTGTAAAGTAATAAGGCCTACACCCATGAACCTTTTATGCTTAAAACTTTACCTGATTGAATTGTTTTTATACTTCATTTTTAGCTGCTGCAATGTTCTTTCTTTTTTGCCTGTGGGATACCATTAAAATGAATACTAGTTCAATAATTTACCATTCTGCCAGTTTTCACTTCTGATATTATAACAGTGATTAAGAATTAAACTTACGTATTGACTCAGAAATATGCGGATGTCTTTTTGTCAGTGCTGTTGCCATGGTGAATCGTAATTTCGGAGCTCCATTGATCGTGGCTTTTCATAGTCGTGGTGCACGCGCTTAACTCAGAGTCAACCTACTCGGAGTTGATTGAACTAATGCTGGGTACACACCTAAAAGATTTTTGAAAACTTATAAGATATTGTTTCGTTTTACATGATAATCTCCAAGCGTTTGTCTTTGGAAGTGAAATATCAAACCAAAACGCAACAGAAACAAACATGAAACTGACATTTCTCCAGTGTGTGACCCTCTTTATTCTGTTGGAGTACATCGCTTACCTGATGAATACCAATGAATCATAATCTAATCATAATCTCCCATGTGTTATAATAGGCCTGTTTTACTCGCCATGGTTGATCACCAGTCAAACCAGTAAAATATTCACAAGTAAAATATTGCCTTGGATAGTCATTTAGTATGACATATTTGTTGGTGTTTTTTCAATGAATGTATCATTGCCTATTTTTGAACTTTACCCTATTAAACATTAAAATGAAAATGCTTTAATGTCATGCTATCTCTTTTGGTGTTTGTGTTTCAGGGTAATAAATGCAGGTAAGAGTGCCCTGAATGAGGACCAGGCATGCTGTGAGGTTGTACTGGTTAAGAAGAAACCTATAGGACCCTTGACACCCAGAAAGACGTCTACAAGTAGAAGAAGGTCATCCCTTCCCAATAGTGTTGACATGGGAATGTGGGAAAATTATGTAAGTGATTCTTTCCTGTACCAGGTACACTGAATATCTATTGAACAATAATGTTTTTTCAAGACATTTTTTTATTATTATTAACAGGGTTGGGTAAAATCATACATCTGTGATTTAATATTTGCTTTTTATACGTTAAAAATTCCTGAAGTAGCTATGCTAATGTCTTTTCCTCACACCCTTTGTCTATATTTATAATATATGTTCACACTATCTGTGTGCCATTCACCGTCTTAGCAAAGCAAGAGAGAGTGGCTGTCTAACCAAGGATGGTTCGTATGTGCCCAGTCGGGTCAGTCAAGTCAAGTCAAGTCAAGTCATCTTCATTTATATATTTTATGCTGCGGCCCCTTTAAATCCCGTGGTCCACGCTCACAGAGCTCGCGCTTGCCTTGAACAGTGCCTTAACAAAGTTTACACAGCTAATATAACCCTCAAAATGGATCTTTACAAAGTGTTCGTCATGCATGCGGTATGTATGCGTCGGATTATGTGAGTATTGTATACTGTTATATTGTTTACTTATGATTTTGAATGAGTTTGATAGTGCTCCGTGGCTAACGGCTAATGCTACTCTGTTGGAGAGATTTATAAAGAATGAAGTTGTGTTTATGCATTATACAGACTGCAAGTGTTTAAAAATGAAAATAGCGACGGCTCTCTTGTCTCTGTGAATACAGTAATAACCGATGGTAACTTTAACCACATTTAACAGTACATTAGCAACATGCTAACGAAACATTTAGAAAGACAGTTTACAAATATCACTAAAACCATCATGATATCATGGATCATGTCAGTTATTATTGCTCCATCTGCCATTTTTCGCTATTGTTCTTGCTTGCTTAACTAGTCTGTTGATTCAGCTCTGCACATCCAGACGTTAATACTGACTGCCCTTGTCTAATGCCTTTTATAATGTTGGAAATGTGGGCTGGCATATGCAAAGATTGGGGGCGTACACCCCGACTGTTACGTAACAGTCTGTGTTATTGTTGAGATTCGCCTGTTCTTCGGAGGTCTTTTAAACAAATGAGATTTATATAAAAAGGAGGAAACAATGGAGTTTGAGACTCACTGTATGTCATTTCCATGTACTGAACTCTTGTTATTTAACAATGCCAAGATAAATTCAATTTTTCATTCGAGGGCACCTTTAAATATTAACTTACTTAGGGGTCGCTTAAATAACACCTTTCCTACTGGAAACCGAATACCTTTAATGCATTCTTGCTGTTCATTGTGAATGTGTATGTGCACTTTTTTTCAAAGTGATATTGCCAAATTACTTGTCTGGTCCACGTAATACAGAAAAATTAGTTGTCTCTGCGGATCTATGCGAACTGGAATAATTTTGATAATGTTTTATTTATACATAGGGAAAGGAAAGGGAAGGAGGCCTTCGCAGGAGATAGTTTAGTTGAGACTTCAGGGCTGCGTTTTCGTCGTGTCTAGGCGCAGGTCCTTCATCTCAACTGGATACGGCCTGGATCTGGCAGACTATGGCAAACCTTGGGATAAACAGAGAGAGACTAATATTAGTGTAGACGCCATTCCTCTTATGATGTAGTGAGTACATCAGGTGTTATGGGAAGTGTTCCCGGTTCCAGCTGACCTAATTTATGCAGCCTAACAATTTACAGTGCTCAGCGTAAATGAGTTCACCCCCTTCGAAAAGTTACATTTTAATCAATATCTCAATGAACACAAAATCAATTTCCAAAATGTTTACAAGACTAAGTTTTATATAACATCTGTTTAACTTACAACATGAAAGTAAGATTAATAATATAAAATTTTCAGTTTTACTCAAATTAGGGTGATGCAAAAATGAGTACACCCTACTGAAAGTCTCGGGAGCAAAGCTAAATTTTAGACTACAAATGTCTAATTTAACAAGAATTCAACCACAGGTGAGTCTAATTATTCATTACAGCAGACAGTTGACTATAAAAGGTTGTTAAAACCCCTTCCCATTTCATGCTGTCAGCAATGGCACCACATGGAAGAGAAATGTCACAAGACCTGAGAAAGAAATTAATTTCTTTACACCGAAAAGGTGAAGGCTACAAGAAGATCAGCAAAGATTTATTTATCAGTCAGAATACTGTAGCAAAAGTGGTACAAAAATTTTAAAAAGATGGAACTGCAACCATCTCACAGAGACGTCCAGGTCTTCCACGGAAGTTAATACCTTGACAGGAACGTCTTCTGAGAAGGGTTGAAGAAAATCGGCATGCAAGTTGACTGCAGTTATCTAATGAAGTAGAAAGCCAAACTGGGGTGACTATTTCCCGTGACACAATACGGCGTACACTGCAGAGGAATGGCATGAACGGGTGCCGTCCATGAAAGAAGCCTTTCCTAAAGCCCAGGCACAAAAAAGCCCGTCTAGAGTTTGCCAGGGCCCATGCTGACAAAGATGAAGACTACTGGGACTCTATACTCTGGAGTGATGAGACCAAGATAAATGTTTTTGGAACTGATGGCTTCAAAACTGTATGGCATCGCAAAGGTGAGGAATACAAAGAAAAATGCATGGTGCCTACAGTGAAACATGGAGGTGGCAGCGTCATTATGTGGGGCTGCATGAGTGCTGCTGGTGTCAGGGAGCTGCATTTCATTGATAGCATCATGAATTCACAGATGTACGGCTCTATACTGAAAGAGAAGATGCTACCATCACTCCGTGCCCTTGGTCGTTGTGCACTTTTCCAACATGACAATGATCCTAAACACACAAGGCTACTGTTGGCTTTCTGAAGAAGAACAGGGTGAAAGTGATTTAGTGGTTCCTGATCTGAACCCAATTTAACACCTAATGGGGAATTCTGAAGTGACAAGTTGAGCATCACTCTCCATCCAGCATCCAGTCTCTAAAAGAGGTCATACTTGAAGAATGGAAAATGTGGCAAAATGTCGCCAACTTGTTCTTTCTGTGCCTAGAAGACTTGGTGCTGTCATTAAAAATCATGGAGGCCATACAAAGTACTAGATGTAGTAATTTTTGTTGTGGAGTGTACTCATTTTTGCATCACCCTAATTTGAGTACAACTGAAAAATGTGTAATCAATGTTATATTATTAACCTTACTTTCATGTTATAAATTAAGAGATGTTTTGTTTTTATTTATTTCAGCATTAAATTAATTTAAAGCTATTTGTACAATATAGAGACATGTTGGTAACACTTTACAATACAAGTGCACTAATATGCATTAATTCATACTTAATTAATGCACATACATAGTAAAATATGATGCATGAAGAACTAAATGGCTTATTAATTATTGCCACATCAACAACTAAAGAGTTTATCTAAATAATAGATTGATTTGTATATGAATTGCTATTAATTAAATGTCATCATGAATTTTCCTATAAACATCTATTAACTGATAAATAAATTCTGTTAATTACCACATGGTTTGAAGCCATGTATTTAACCTTCTAGCCATCTGTTGATCATATGATATCATATGATTTGCAACAATATCCTTATGTTATTATTTTGCTTGTTTGGGCAGCTGATTATTAACTCCTTATTAAAGGCACAATATGCAAGATTTTTATATTAAAATATCCAAAAACCACTTGCACAGTGTTATATATTTTGTTCAGCTGTGTACTTACATTATCCTAAATGTTTCCAAGAATTTGCAAATTCAAAGAAATTCACAATTTTAAATAGTGCCCATCCCTCCCTTGTCACTTGTCCCCTATCAATGACGTAATAACTGTGTTATCCCTGGTTTCCGCTTCTATTGCATAGTAACCATGGCAACAGACACGGACAGCTGCGTAACATCTAGCGGCCTGCTGTTTTTGTTTTGTTCAAACATTATGGACCATGGCAAGCAAACTTTGGGACAAAAGGAGAAATAAACAAGGATCAATATCGGCGTGGCGTTTTCAAGATGAGAGCTTTGTGACAAACTTTGACTTGACTTTGACTTGACTTGCCGCTCTTGCACGTTATTAGACAAGGTAAGCAAATGTAGGCTACATGAGACTAATCAATGTTATATAGCTGACATTATAACAAGATGAAATGTTAGAATGTCATCAGTGTAATATTCTAATGTTGATCTAGCTTACTGTTAAGTGTCATACAGCCAACAAACTAATACATAGAATAACATTACAACTTTCAACACACTCAAATGTAGTTTAGTATGATAGTGTAATGTTAGACCAAGTGAAACGGCGCTGCATTACCTTACAATTTTAATTTGTCAAATAAACTGACCTGTACGAGTAGTATTTCAGAACTTGCGGGTAGTTCTGTAGAATGAAATGTCCTCATTCCTTTATATCCCCTGGGACTCGCGTGTGGCACTGATATCTGTCTCTCATTAGCAATCGTGCCCGCGATTCTTGGCCACGGCCTGCTTTATACCACAGTCATGTTAAAAAACATGCATAAACATTATTTCCCCATAAACTTTAAAAATTATTTCACGAGTTCACACAAATAATCAGATAGTAAATAGTATGCGTAATAGAATGTGTATTTGGCATGCTGTCCGAGGAGAGGGCTCTGAGCTCGGTATTTGGCCCAAACCCAGAGAACTCCCCCCATATTTCTGGTTAGGAAAGTAACCAGGCAAGTGTGAGGAGACGGGGTGGTGGAGGGATGCTGAAAAAACTGTTGAGGAATATGGGTGAGTCGACTGTGTTTATATATAGGCCTTCACTAATGCTGATTGGGTAGATATGTTTATTACTGATTGTTGACTGCTGGCTGAAATGACGTGATGATTAGTCAGATTATTTGAGTGTTGCTCCTCCCGAATTTTGTTAATAAAACATCATTAGATCCATTGGCATGATGACAATTTCCATGATTCCATGCTCATTCACTGCATCATCAATCTACATCTTTGTTATTGTTTTGAAGAGTTTAGTGACCTCTAGTGGCAAAAAAAATGCATATTGTGCCTTTAAAGGGTTAGTTCACCCAAAAATGAAAATTCTGTCATTTATTACTTACCCTCATGCCGTTCCACACCCGTAAGATCTTCGTTAATCTTCAGAACACAAATTAAGATATTTTAGTTGAAATCCGATGGCTCAGTGAGGCCTGCATATGGAGCAATGACATTTCTTCTCTCAAGATCCATAAAGGTACTAAAAACACATCTAAATCGAAGGTCTTACGGGTGTGGAACTGCATGAGAGTAAGTGATAAATGATAGAATTTTCATTTTTGGGTGAACTAACCCTTTAAGTAATGTGCTTTTGACATCCACAATAAGCCATGGATTTCAGCTTCCAGCTGTCAACCGGTATGCCACTGTCCCAGATGAAACTGTTGCATGTTACCTAATGCCTTGTTCATGGAACAGGAATATTTCTGGTTGAAGCATGAGGTCTAGGATTCAAAGGTGGGATACTTAGAACATGCGGCAGTGCGCACACTGCTATTTCATAACATTGTGTCTAAACAGGATATGAGCGTCGCAACGTGACACAACAAGAGACAATATAACCCATCATAATCAGTATTGATGTCTACACTTGATGTGGTGTGGTTGATCTGTTGTGTCCAGTGTAGACAGCTGTTGAGGTGCATCTCGACACAACAACATTCCAGTGCAGACATAGTATAACAGCTGTTATAGTTCAGATTCTGACGTGCTGATATTTGTGTGCAGCCCAACTTTCTCCTTCTTTCCAAAGCGCTTGCGCTCACGTGGCGTCTGTCGTTGCAATGCAACCATGAACCATGCTCTCCACGACAACGAGGAAGTTTCAGCAAAGGATAAATTAATTTCTAGCCCTTGCATTAGCTCTACTACTAGATATATTTATGGAGGTGAAAAAAAACCACCCTGTACAGCTACGATCAGCTGTTCAGCTGAGCCCCTTACCCATCCTTCAAACTCATTCTCTGAAATTACATTTACTGTCCAACTATCTCACAGACCTCAAACACTAACCATAATGACATATTACTTAATAGTAAGTATTTCTTGGCCTAAGCAAAATGCACATGGGTACCCCTTGAACCAGAATTAATGAGTGTCCCCACTAAAGCAGTGCCAACACTGCTGCTGACGTCACACTCTCCCTTCTCTGGGAGTGTCGTAAATGGTTCGCAGAGTTCACAAAGAGGCTACCCAGCATTGAAATTCTCTCATGAATAGTCTGCCTACCTTGACTTTCAGGGGTGATTTCATTAGCCCTAATGGTCTTGAGGTATGTGCAAAAGGAAACATTGTTTCCCCTCCAAAACTTGATCAGACATTGAGTAAATTTGTGTACTTTTTGCTCCAATAGTCACGCTCTGTAACCAAGTTCAGCAACAGTCCCAGATAAGTAATTGGGAATTAAAACACTCTTTTCGTCTATGCATGTACTGAGATGACTGCCTATTTCTATGAACGGAGTTAGGGCCACATCTGTACATTTGACAAACACTCTTGAGCTGAGAGACAGGAAGTTCGCTGTCTGAATAACAGTATTGAAATGGGTTTTAAATGAAAACTGTCAAATGAGTACTGTCAAAGATAACACCTGGGACACCGGTAGTAATTTTGGCTGACTTTGATCAGAACTGCCCTCATTGTACACATTGGGTGTGATCTGAGAGATAATATTTAAACCAATCCAGAGTAGTACCAACAATTTCTATAGATTATAACCTAATTGGAGGTTGTCAAATGCCACAGTTAAATCAAGTATAATTAGTATAGTTAGAAGTCCTGAGTCAGCTGCTATCAGTAAGTCATTAGAAAATTTGAGAAGGACAGTTTCAGTACTATGAAATAAGTGAAAGACAAATTTAAATTGTTCATATAAGTTGTTGACCGAGAGATGATCATGACTTTTCAAAATTTTAGATGTAAATGGAAAGTTTGAAATAGGCCAAAAATTATCAAAATTACTTGGGTCAGCACCAGGCTTCTTGAGCACAGGACCTAGAGCTATAGGAGGAGCTATAAATAGCAGTTTTAAGTGAGAGGGGAACCAGTGTTAATTTCATTCATTTTCGTCATTGTTTTTGTCAACAAATTTTTTTCACAGACAAAAACGAGATGATGACTAAATAAAAACCCTTTGAATGACAAAAACTATGATGAAAATCTGTTGACATTTTCGTCAATGAATAAAAACTACATGAAAATGTTAGGAAGAGACGATTTGGGAAGTGATCCAGTCACTTTTGAATTGTAATGCGCTGATCTACCCTGCGGGACAAGTTGGCACTTTCTATTCATCAAACAATCCAGAAAAATTAAATGTATGATGGTATCTACAATAATTTTAAGCAACTGTTTTCAACACAGATAATAATAATAAATGTTTCTTGAGCAGCAAATCATCATATTAGTATGATTTCTGAAGGATCATGTGACACTGAAGACTGGAGTAATAATGCTGAAAATTCAGCTTTGATCACAGGACTAAATTACACTTTATTATATATTCACATAGAAAACAGCTATTTTAAATTGAAATAATATTTCGCAATATTACTGTTTTTACTGTATTTTTTTTATTAAATAAATGCAGCCTTGGCAAGCATAGAGACTTCTTTCAAAAATATTAAAAAGGTTGTCAATAGGCACTGCATTATTCATATACTTTGTCAATAAATACCTTGAGATGGCTTGAAAAACACATATAATTATCCATATCTTGTCACGTTTGCATGTTTATTGTCTTCATGTTTCATCAGTCAATGCATTTCTGCATTTTATTCAGCTGCTGCTAGAGCAAATTGCTGAATTACTTCTACAAAACCGTTTTGGACACATAATGTTTAGATCACCTCTTTTTAAGAATAAAGAATAAAAAGATTTTGCCCGAAAAAAAGTGTGGGGGATGAATTCATATTTATTCATAAAAATGAATTCATATAAAAGTGCGGGGGACACATCCCCCCGTCCCCCGCGTATTCCACATCCATGCTGTGCGCACACACCCGAAGCACGTAGTCGTGCACATCGAAAGTTACCTCAGCGCATGAGTACTGAATTGAGCTCTGTTTCGTGTCTGAATGGACAAAAACACATTGGACAAATACAAACAAACACTGTCATAAACACAGTCGGTTATGTCTTAAGAAAACATATAAACAGTTGCACATCCAGAATACTGGATGTGCATCAGTGTATCCCAGCATTAGGTCTTAAAGTGATAGCAGCCTAATAAACCTGCTGCCTTCTGTGTCCTTAATATGAATCAAAAACCAAGACAGAAAATCACTCAGTGCTCCTTAATAGCATTAATAAGGATGAATTATATTTAATTCATACAAATAAATATGTCTGCTTGAAAGAATAATGTTGTATGCAAATTGTTATAAAGAATGCATTTATCTTTCATTTAAAAGAACAACATGTTCTTTAGGAAAAGTGGTTTTATTTAAATTTTAAGATGATTTTTTTTTATATGTCCTAGCAGTTAAATCTGTGTCTGTATCACATGTTCAAATTTTAATATCATTCATATTAACAGGTTAATATATGTTTTCTCCAGGAGTATATCATGGTTTTGGAAATTTTAGAGAAATTCTTAATTAATGCATTACATTTTAACTAAACCCATTAGATTTCAGTTGACTAAATTTAATGTAGATTTAGTGACTAAAACTAGAGTAAAACTAAAACAATTTAGATGACTAAAATATGACTAAAACTAAAATGGCATTTTAGTCAAAAGACTATGACTAATACGAAATAAAAATTTGCTGTCAAAATTAACACTGAGAGGAACAATAGAGTGGTGCAGGTATGACGTCAGAACCCGGAAGTCTAATAGGTTGTTTGCAATCACGTGGTTCTGGTGACACGCGAAATACTGGTGGAGGGCAAACAGTGAAAATTAGAATGGAAGAGATGGAGAAAAGTCCTTTCTGTGCTGGTTTAGAAAGTGTTGGACGTGATCTTTATGTTATGAAGACGAGCGACTTTTTTTTTTTTTGAGCAACCATAAATGACGCAAAACATACGAATTTTGAGTTTTTGATAGGATTCCTATATAGAAAAATCACTCCCTGCCCTCCAGACTCATTCGCGCTGCTGGTGTGACATCATGTGCAAACAACCTATTCGCCTCTGGTTCCTTTGGTTCATCAATTCTAGGAAGCAGAGTAGAAGAAAAAGTTTGAATGAAACTGGGACAAGAAGAAAAACTTGCTGAGTTAGAAACTTATACGTTTGCATATGCTGATTATCGAATATACCCTACATTTCTTTATGCACTGGAAGTCCAGTGTTGACATGCAGGCACTCCAGCCAATGACCTTTAGCCTTTAGATGGTGCAGTTCCGGAGAATACCATGGAGCAGAATTGAGGAATGCACAGATATCCAAAAGTGTCTTGAGCCCGTCATTGTAATGTAGTACCAGATCATCTGGAATAGATAGATAACCCTTGCTAGAGAGGGTGGCAAGTCCTGCAGCATGTACCAAAGCATCAATATTCTTGATATTCTGGAATAGCAGGCAGTAAAAGTAAATGTTAATTCAGAAGGAGTGCAGCTATGAGGAACAATGTCAAAGCAACAGACAAGATCGAGTGTAGGACATTTGGAGTAGGAAAATTGATATACTACTGTATATGCTTTCAAGACATGATAAAAAATCTCTTGTAAATGTGCTGGATGCACTGTCAAATTGAATATTAAAATCACTAACCAAAATTCACACTGGGAGACAGAGAACTGATAAAAGTTAAGGCTGCAGAAAGTCCTTTAAAGGGGTGGTTCACAGTTTTTTTTTTTTTCTAGGCTTGATTGTATTTTTGGGGCGCAGTTTAACATGTCTTAATGCTTCGTTTTTTTGAAAACGCTGTATTTTTCATATATTTTACCTTTATTCTACACTGTTACTACACTACTACTGTTTCCATTGTCATTCTTCCTGCTTCTATGAAGCCACTCCCTCCGAAATATGCAATGTGCTAAGATTGGTTAGCTGGCCCAGTGTAGTGGGACACTGAAGTGTCCGGAAACGCCAAGCCCCTTACCATTTGTTATCGGTTACGTGCACTTCAGTTATATTGTATGCTCAATTTGATTATATTGTTGTATCAAATTGAGCCCGAATCAGACCCAGATGAACAGCAATCGCGGCTTTTAAAGGACGTTTCTGAATGGTATTTCATTTAGTATTTGTGTCAAAGTGTTTAGATATGCTGTCACTGCTGTTTGTTAGCTTTCAATATACAGTTTTATCCTGATTAAAGCTTTACTGTAGCCGAATACATGACTGAGTAGTCGCATTTTTGTAAAGGTAGCGTTGAATTTACAGCATGAACAACTGTTTGTCTATGAACATATAAGTTTGTTGGTGTTTGTTGAAGTATGCACTATAATACAGCTAACTGGCTAGCGAAGCAAAAACGAGTTGCTCTTTTGTATATGTCCTTGATGCAACCAAAAATAGCAACAGAACTATACGTTTAAAAGAAATGTACAAACAATAAAACATACTTACAGTTTGGGGCGATAATCAGCAGCTTCTGCTTTTAAAGTGGGAACTGCTTCTTTCAGTAATAGCCTTTGTGCATTCAGTAATAGCCATCCAGCATTGAACTCGTGTAGATTCTGGAAGCTATCTTCAGCGGTGCATCCAGTGTAGAAAATATCACAGATTATAATGGGTTATATTATCTTTTGACGCGTCGAGCCGCTCGCGTCCGGTGTACACAACTCTTCTGCTTACATTATGCTGCGTGTCATGGCCTCGCCCACTTTATTGCGTGTTCCTGGGGGCGCGTTTTGCAGGGTTTATGATGTCACCAACCTGGGAAGAAGCTCGTTGTAGTCCAAACTGGTCATAATTGTAGGCATTAAACTGCCATAACTTAACAGCGCTGTAACTTTGCAGATACTGTTTATGCTCAAGCAGCAACATTAAACACTGACTAAAGTTAAAAAAGTGAAATCGCATTGAACCACCCCTTTAAAAATTGCCTTTTTACGTTCCACTTCTCATCATATATTATTGCAAGGTCTCTGCCTCGGCCAGACGCTCAAGATTTACAAATGTAAACATAGCCAGGAGGACTAGAATGGTTAAAATCATCTTTATGCTGCCATGCCCGAGTGTAGCAAAGAAAGGCAAAGACATGATCAGACAGCAAATGGTATACCTCAGTAACTTTATTGGAGAGTGATTATATGTTCCATAGTCTAAATGAAACACTGTGTCCAGTATTTGTGGTATCTAACCTGGTTAGGTTTGCTAACACACTATGATCAAGGGTCGTATGGATTTCTTTAAAGGGCAAGATTTAGGAGACCAGAAGAATCATATTGTGCTAATGGCTTTGACATTGAAATTCGCCAAGAACCCAGATGTACATATTTTGAGATGGAATGTAGACAGTATCCCGGTAGGAATGCAGAGCTAATGGTGGCTTGGAAAGGAGAAAACATAGTTGAATAAGTTCCGTCACTGTATACTGAAGCATCAGCACCATGGAGAGGAAGATGAATGAGAGGATAATCCAAACAAATGTAGTCCATGCTGGCAGCTCAGTAATCTTCATATTTGCCCCAGATGACTAGTAAAATAGGTACCAAGGGAAAAAGAGAACAACAAACAATGTAAAAGAAAAGCAGTGTAGAGAATTAGCTCAACTGGTGAAATATATATATATATATATATATATATATATATATATATATATATATATATATATATAAAAATCATAATGAGTTATGATCAATTATAAATATAAATCAACCAAAAAGGGAAATATATAATTCTCCTATTCTAGTACTAACAGTACAAAAGCATGTAGCAAAAATCTAAATGTTAAAATGACCTGGTTCATGAGCAGCACAGAGACAATCAAGCATGAATATAAAGGATTTTAATACATGAAACTACGAATACATACAACTAAATGTAAGCAAAGAATACATATATACAGGATAACGAAAGTAAAGAAAGAAAGGGAGAGAAGACAAAAAAAATTGCAAAACAGTTACCATTGAAAGCCAGCAAAGTATCACATCACCTTAATAGGGACATTTAAGCTTAACGCATCTAAAGATTGATAAGAACGATACTTGCATGGAATTTAGGTGCCGAGTTACGGATGGATGCGAGACGGAGATTCAGTGCATTCGTAGGCTGGAGTTCGTTGGTTTCTTCCATGCTGGGAAGTTTGAATGGAGGTAACTTGAAAGCATGTTTTGAAGGAAGATGGATGTCCCGATAGAAGAAGTAGAAGAAGCAAAGATGAGTGAGCGATGAGAGAGACGATATGAGAGACCTGTACAAATCAACCCCACCTATCCTTGGGGAAACCAACGAATCCCGAGTGTGAATTTTGAGCGGGAGAGGGTTCCCTTTGTCTCCATTTATGACCTAATTTGCATGTTTATGGTGGTTAGTACAGTTTTACCCTAAAGTATAGTAAAAATAATACAATGCATTAACATGACATAACATCATTATTTAATGCATACAAAGAGGATCATTTAAAGACCAAACACGATGGGAAGTACATTCTCAAATATGGTTATAAGCATTTAAACTAAAAATCATAACCAGGCTAATTATGACATGGGGACATGCAAACACACAGGAATATATCATATAACATTCTGGGATAAACTTAATTATGAGTTAAATTCAGGGTGTACTCACACTAGGCGTTCTGAACCGTGCTTGGGCACATTTGACCTCCAAAGCCCGGTTCATTTGACTAGTGTGATTGCAGTCACGCTCGGGCTTGGTTCAAGACAAACGTGCCTAGTGTGAGTACACCCTCAGAGAGTTTCTGTATGTGTGTGTGAGTGTGTAATGCCTGTGTGTGTAATGTGGATTGGGGGTCTTTCCACAATGTCTGTTGCCACATGGCCTCTGTGCCTAGCATGGGGTCTTGCCAGGAGATCTTTGAAGTCACTTAGGAATCATGAGGACATTCCTGCTTAAGGCCCCAATATACTTCAAATGAAATCGAAGAACGAACTGATATGACACAATTTCTGATGTGACAAAATCAGGCCAAAACGAAGTTTGTTTTGTGTTTGTTTTGGGAGTTCGTAACGGCTTGCCAAAGCAAACTCGCTTTCGAAACTCGAGTTCGCTCCAGCTGCAAACACCTTCGTACTACCAATGGTTCGTGACAAAAAACATAATAGGAGGTTTGCGCTGAGGCTCCGCCTTCTTTCACACAGAATTCTTCTCTGAATCATTTCATCTGTTGAGTTCGTTGAGGTAAGATCTCCACAGGTGAAAACATAAACACACTGGATAGTCACTTTATAGTATAAAATGAAGTTGTGCTTCTGATGAAATGAGGCACTGACTGTTTTTCATGTTTGATACTGTAAAGCTGCTTGCTTTTAAGCAATCTATAGAATAAAATGCCATATAAATGAACGTGATTTGAGTGCTAATTTGCAGAGCTCCTGCTAACATACCCAAAAAAATGCTTGCTGTTTTCATGTTTTTTAATTTGTTACTCAGAGGAAAGCGTGCAGCATTTACAGTAGGTGGCCATCCAAAACGGTGTTTCTACCGCCGCTGAGTGGCGTTTCAACCACATGTTATCCAACAAATGCATCTAAGCACATTTATCTTTATGCAAAATGTCAATTTTCTCACATATTATGCCTATATTTATCACAAATACATTTTTTATTTATATTTTAAACTCCTTTAATAAAACAGTATGGATTTTTGACACGCACATACTTTGTTATTCGTTACCTATCCTTTATTTTGACAGATAACTACTTAGGAAAAATATAGCCTATCTGTTTGGACACTGATTAAGAAATTGTTGCATGTTTCATGAATTATATCTTTTATTTTAAAACGTGAGTCACTGAATAATTTCGCTCCCATTATTAAGGCACGATTTAGCTAAATCATTGAAACTAAAAAGAATGGACGAATTAATAAAACGTCATAAAAAACTGCACCTCCTGCAGCCGCATTTAAATGCAGGAGTGTCTTTTATTCCTTAAAATATCAAATACAAATTCAGAAACAACACATTCCAGCGCATAGATCGCCTCTTATTTAACACAGACCTACGAAAATATTATCGAATTGAGATATTTCTTTCTTTTTAGGTACAATTATTCGCTGAGTTTAAGTTCATTTTTGAGACGTTTCAGATTCTCGCAGAGAAACAGCTAAAAGCTCACCCTGTTTTTTATTTATTTTATTTTATTTTTCACAAGTACAAGGTTTTGTTGTTATTGTGAGCGTACATAAATAAAAGTAGACCATTTGTAGTCTTGCATCAATCTGTAGGCTATCGCCAAAAAATGACGGAAGGCCTGTTTTAAGTTGTTTCAGCTGTCATGAGGAGAAAATCCATCAGAACGCGCCGGCGCATTCGTCGGCCAGAGGGATAAAAATGTAACCAATTTAGTTTCATATTTATATTTAAATATTGGGCTATAGCCTAATATAATTTTTTTTAAGATGTCACCAATGTTGAAAAGTGAATAGCATGACGGATGCGCAATGTCGGGAGACATGCAGCGGGTCAGACATAAGTTTGACCACTTC
This sequence comes from Megalobrama amblycephala, assembly GCF_018812025.1. Taxonomy (NCBI): domain Eukaryota; kingdom Metazoa; phylum Chordata; class Actinopteri; order Cypriniformes; family Xenocyprididae; genus Megalobrama; species Megalobrama amblycephala. The sequence continues at coordinate 50,642,508 of NC_063057.1, read as the reverse complement.
ATTAAGTTTTGTTTTATAGTAAGTCTTTCTTTAAAGTGAATTTCGTTTTGTAGAAATTGTATCTTAATTTCAATCAATGTTTCATCAACCAATTGGCTATATTTAATAATTAGGAAGAAAACCATGAACGTCGGATGTGGAATGGACTGCGTAACAAACTAACTCATGTTTCCGCTGCCTTTGAATAAGGCTGAATCACTAGATGTCTTTCTGTTTTTTGCAGTTTGTATCCATTAACACGCTCATAAACATTACAAAAAGAAATGTCATGCCATAAGCTACACAATTACGAACAACAACAAAAAACGTTGATATCCCAATAATCAACATTTTGTTATTCAACAAGTGCTAGGCTATTAAGATAAAAAGTTTCTGCTATAGATAGTTTGAGCCTAATCTGACTCTCCACAATGGGCTACACAATATTTTATAGGCCTATTTGTATTTTGACTGCAGTTAAGAGCAAAATGACGAGAACATGCTTTGTTGGAAGTTTAAGATTCTTTATTAAATATTCTTACTTTATGCAAAACATATAGGCATCTGTACATTGTACCTCTATAACATCATAACATAAATTATTAAATTATAGTTCAAATGAACCGTACAAACCCAATCTTGGTTTTTGCTATTTATTTAGGCCTATTTATTTATATCAGCAGATCTGTGTTGATTCAGTTCATTTCAATAACTGCTGATGTTGCAAACTGTGGTTAAGCTGTAAAGCAGCTCGAAAGAATTGACCAAGATATGTTACATTATGGCTCCGTATTATTAGAACAATAACTGTACAGAATCTTTACTGGCATCCAATGTTCCTTAAAGACAAAGAAATAAAATAAAAATGTTAAAGAAAAACAAACAAAAACAACAAACCGATTGTGTTCTATTTATAGTCTATATCAATGTATATTTTTTACATTATCTTGTGTGTATAAAAAGCACTCACCCAACCTAACAGTGCTTGCTCTGCAACACTTGACAAGTTTGAGATAGGGGGAAGGGCGCTTTGTTTAAAATGTTTGTCACCAAAGCCATTAATCCAGAGGGCAGGAGACTCAAAATATTAGCCTAAGCTATGCGCGTGACAGACCTTTTTGCAATCTTGGTGCTTTTTGTTAATTTTAACATCCTGATCTGATCATATGAAATAAGCAGACGAAATACACAATTGTTACACTCTTGTTATGAGCATTTGCAGTAAGTTTCTTTATTTGTTTGTGTTATGGGGATTTGCAGAAGTTCAAATGGGATCAACCCTCCCCCGCGCGTTGCCAGCGTCTGCTGCCGAGCAGAGTATGTGCGAAGTTTTGACTGGAGCGAGGAGGGATTTTTTTAAAAGTCGGAGCGTCGTGTTTTTTTTTGTTTTGTTTTGTTGTTTTTGTTTTTGTGTTTTTAAATCTGCAAGAAATGTTATGAGTTTGGCGTGTGGTAGAAAAAAAAAAGTTTGCACAATAAGCCACTACACAAATTTGTGCCTAACTAGACCAGCTAAAATATATTGTTCAACCAAAAACATCTTATCAATTATTTAAGTAATAAAGACATGTAATAAAGTAATAAATAAATTTAATTAAAACAGAAAGACGTGTATTGATTGAGCCTTATTTAAAGGCCGTGGAAACATGAGTTTGTTTGTTACGCAATCCATTCCACACCCGACGTTCTTGGTTTTCTTCCTAATTATTAAATATAGGCAATTGGTTGATGAAACATTGATTGAAATTAAGATACAATTTCTACAAAACGAAATTCACTTTAAAGAAAGACTTACTATAAAACAAAACTTAATGAAGTGGTCAAACTTATGTCTGACCCGCTGCATGTCTCCCGACATTGCGCATCCGTCATGCTATTCACTTTTCAACATTGGTGACATCTTAAAAAAAATTATATTAGGCTATAGCCCAATATTTAAATATAAATATGAAACTAAATTGGTTACATTTTTATCCCTCTGGCCGACGAAAGCGCCGGCGCGTTCTGATGGATTTTCTCCTCATGACAGCTGAAACAACTTAAAACAGGCCTTCCGTCATTTTTGGCGATAGGCTTCAGATTAGTGCAAGACTACAAATAGTCTACTTTTATTTGTGTACGCTCACAATAACAACAAAACCTTGTACTTTTGAAAAATAAAATAAAATAAAAAAAACAGGGTGCGCTTTTAGCTGTCTCTCTGCGAGAATCTGAAACGTCTCAAAAGTGAACTTAAACTCAGCGAATAATTGTACCTAATAAGAAAGAAATATCTCAATTCGATAAGATATAGGTCTGTGTTAAATAGGCGATCTATCTGCTGGAACGTGTTGTTTCTGAAATCATGGCCAGTGCTCGTTGCTGTATTAGTTCTCATGGCACTCGTGCACACACGCAGTCTTCACACAGACAATCGAGCGTTTCGTTCTGGTAAAAGCACAAAACAAAATGCACACAACGTGTCCTTGCTCTTGATGTACAATCACTGATGAACACCTTTGGTTTTAATGAGTAAATTAGCCAAAATATTTATTCCTGCCGGTATTTTAGTCTGCAATATCAAAATCACTAAACGTTACATAGCATATATAGCCTAACAATAACAACAATAAAAAAATCAAGAACAATAGCAGTTAATAAGAATTGTTGCTCTTAATGCGGTCTTAATGCTGGACCGTTCTCATTTCGCTCCGCATATGGAACTTTTTTTTTTTTGCTAAGAGCAAACCAGAATGAAAATATTACATTTTTAATCCGTGTGTGTGCTCCTAATAAATATATATATATATATATATATATATATATATATATATATATATATATATATAGGCTATATATGCCTATTAATGACTGTTTAATGACAACAGCATGCAGTAAGACTTTGTGTAAAGGTCTTTCTTTTAATTTTTGATGCATAGACTGTAGCCAAAGACTATCCCACTATTTGAAATTAACTCTCACTTTAAATTTTCTAATGGTTTTTAAGGATGTTAAAATGTTATATTATAATGTTATTGTTGTTTTACTTCGTCCTTTCATCTCCGTTTACAAATCGACATTTTATTATTACAGTCACTTTCCAATCCGTCCCTTTGCGCCACCTGGCGGTAGTTTTTTACACGCGACTGAATTTCAGTTAACGCAACGGCCCTGCGGTGGCGGTATGCGCGGCGGTAATACCCATTTTGGTTGTCCACCTACTGTACATATTCACCTAAACGCCACTCTCAGCAGCGTGGGCAGCGTCAGATGTTCGATAACACTATATCACTGCTCATGTATTTCGAACTTCATTTTACCCCAAAACAAAGAATGAAAAAGAACTTTGCTGTGAGTATATTGGGGCCTTTAGCATCTATAACACAACAAAAATGAAAATGGGCCAATTTGGTACAGACTGGAGCCAGGTCTGTGATTTACATGAAGGAGTCAAAAGCTTTTCTGAGGCCTATAGCTGACTCAATCAACTTGATCCAGTATCAGGTAGGCAAAACAAGCATCAAAATCTAGCAGCAAAAACACCACCAAGAGCAGTGGCAGCTAACTTGCGCCAGCGTTCACTCCAGAAGCAAATATCAATATATTTGTTCAATGCACAAAGATATAATATGGGACAGAGAGCTTGAGTCTCTTTCTTCTAGATGAGGAAGTGTCTGGTGTAAAAGCCACTGTGGCTTTGCTTGGATTGAACCACTATTATTGCTCTTTTGTTCAGCAGAGAGGAAATTTCTTCCTGGATACCATGCATTAATTCTCCCAGTATCTGTGAATGAATGATCCCTCTTGAATTGTGGGGGGTAAGTGGCAAATTCCAGTCTGTACCCGCACATGTGCAGTCTATAACTGTATCGTTCTCAATATACAAAGTGCATTCTTACCAATTGTATATTTTCATTGTTCTTGCACCATCTTGTTGCTGAGTTGCTGAGTGGAACATATTTGTGGTCTGTATCACGTAGCCCCTTCAGACCTTCTTACCACCTGAGTAGGATGAAGAGTAGCATGAAGAGCTGGTTGGTCCTCCTGAGCTGTAGCAGGCAGGTAGTCCTTTCTGAGCTAGGCAGGTTTCTGCTCCGGAATTACAGACTGACCTGCTGCATTCATGTGAAAATCATGTTGGAATCTGTCCACTTTTGTTGGGTTCCAGTCGCCGTGCACCTTGGGTGCAAATGCATGGCCACTAATGCTTCATGGGAAGCATGCAGAGAAGACACTTCTTTTCCAATCCCTCCACAGTGAGAGCAGATCTCCCTTGAATGACCACTTTATCTGTGAATGTTTTGTCCTTCCAGGAGACCGCAGAATTCTGTTTTGCTCTCTGCTGTGTTTTAGCTTAACTTCCACTACCACAGTCAGCCAAGGAATATTTAGTTTCTCTGCAGTGCGTTTGCACACATCATGCAGATCAACACTAAGAAGCATGAGAGGATCCTGGCCTGACAGCTTGGTGTGCTATTCTGCAACGAAGGCTATATATAGTGAAGTGCATGCAGTCCTCACAGGCATGTTTGAAAAAGAACATATCTGTAGTGGGTTCTCAGGGAAAGGATGGAGGAGACAAGGGTCGGTGAAAGAAAGTCCATACTTTATTCAGCATCACACACACAAGGAGGCTTAATATCTGTCCCTCAACTTAAATTACTAGAATGAGAGACAGGTGTTAGTCATCATGCACTTGACCTACCTAGTGGGTGCCTCTTTGACCCACCCACTGGCTGCAACACAGTACTGTTCCTCTAAGTAGCATCCTTCAAGTGTCCTGGTGTGGTTGAAGCAAGGAACGTAAAGGCAAGGATATGTGCAAGCAGCAATTTATTGACCAAACAGGAAAAATTCGGAAGAGATCACAACCAACCTAAAGGCTAGATCATACAAAAGAGAACTGAAACAGCTTTATAAATACAAAAAAGAACTAAACAAGACTCAGGTGAACATAATCATTATGGGAACTAATACAAACAAACATATAATGGACTATATGCACGTGACGGAGCGTCCTTTAGAACTTCCGCATTAATATAAGCCAGCTCGAAAACTTCTGGTGAGATGTCATTTGCTGGTGAGTTGAGCATCAGTAGTGTAATACTTAGTTTATAATCAGAATATAGTCACTTAAATAGTCCGGCATAGCATTAATTTAGTTATTCAAACGTAAGACGGCATAAAAAAAAATAAAGACGTACCTCAGTGTTCCTCCTCGGCTAAATTCAATTCGGCTATCAGTTTTCACACTTATGTGAAAAAAAGCGTCAAAAATTAAATATGTATTGTTCTCTTTAGTTAGATTAATTGAATAAAATGTGTGTTTTTTACAAGTGTGCCGAAATCAATGATCTTGCGCTGCACTGACTGACAGCTGCCGTGATTACAAAAGGAAAGCGCGGTGCTCACTTTCTGTGTAATTAATTCACAATAAAAGTTATTGTTTTTCTTAAGATTTTATTTAGTCAAAAACGTAGTAAAATACGATTAGAGGAAATGGCTGATATATGCGCAAATAAATGCTACTTTGCCGCCACCTGCTGGTTAAAGTGGTAGTTATTGTCTTTTTTATTTTTAAATAAGTGTTTTCTAGCAAATTTCCTACATTTTTAATCGTTCATTTTTAATGCCTTCTCTTAAAAAATACATTTTTATCAAGCTAAAATCTACGTATAGTTCCCAACAAAAGTATTTAGTGTAAAACATGCTGAAGATAGGCAAACAGGCTATCAATTAATTAAACGATTAGCTATATCCCCACAAAATAGTGATGTCCGGTTCGCGAACGAATCGTTCTTTTTAACCAGTTCTTTTCAGTGAACCAGTCGAACCAGTTCACCAAATCGGTCTGAATCGTTCCAAACAGTTCGCGTCTCAAGTAAGCAAACACAAATCCACAAATTACTGAAGTTACACACTTTTTGAAGTGCCTGACACTATATCTCGAAATAAACCAACATCCCGGAGTTATTCAGTTACTCCAACAATACACTGACTTAACCTGCTGTAAAGAGAGAACTGATGATGGATGAGCACGAGCAGCAGAGCAGCTGATATGAGTGCGCGTGCGCGGCGTACACGAACGAACGTACACGGCCTGTTACCGTTCTCGTTCTCGAGTCAAGAATCGGTTGCAACGGTTTTTGGATCATCAGTACACAACCGAGAACCGCTTCTTTCGGACATGTCCGATTTGAGAACTGGTAGGCTGATGATACTGCGCATGCGTGTAATTTTTCAAGAGAATGAAAAGTACATTAGTCAAGTTTTGTTGAACATCGGACAGTGTGATAATATAAAACATACTGGAAATATGTTTGATTTAATTAAAAATACAAAAAGTTTATTGTGCTTTTCCAAATACACCATAGCAGATTAATAGCATAAAATACTGTACATAATACTGTACATAATAAACTACATGCCAACATGAACATAATATTTTGTACACAGATCAAACTACTGTATATAGTTCTTCAAATGTATTTTTCTATATTAATGTTATTTAAAAAGCAACATAGTGAAAGTTGTGCTTTCAATTTTTTTATTTTTTTTTATATTTAGTTATTTTATTTATTTAAGTTATTTTTTATTTGTTTCATAAATAATCCATTGACAGCTTATTTAAATTGTAAACAAGGTGATATAAAGATAAAAAATGACGTAATCAAACTACAGTGAGAGCAAACAAGCAACTCCTTTTGAATCGCTCTCGCGGTTCTCGAATCTCAATCTCGTTCTCGAGTAGAATCGGTTGCAGTGGTTTTCGGATCATCAGTACACACCCGAGAACCGCTTCTTTAGGACGTGTCCGATTTGAGAACCGATGAGAACCGTCATCGCGGATGACGTCATTACGTCGGAGCGTAAAAGAACCGGTGAACCGTTTTTTTCAACCGGTTTATTGAATCGAACTGTCCAAAAGAACCGGTTCGCGGAAAAGAACCGAACTTCCCATCACTACCACAAAAGCTGTTTAATAAGCATAGTGAAGCCTCTCATCCCTTGACATCCATTCAAAAAACAGCCTCTGGTCTCCTTCCCAGCGTACCGCCGGGGGCGGGGTGTTAGTATTAGCCGTTATGCTTTATTGGCTAAAGGTTGCAGGCTTGCCTTCCAGTGGCTTTGATATCCGGTTGTTAAGTCTGACGTCACGCGGCAGCGCTTCCGTGTCCAAACGCTCTATCTCATACGGAGGGACGCCAAGATGGCCGAATGAGTAGGTGCTTTTTACCGAGCTCTGCAAAGAAAGTTTTGGGAACGGTGAAACTAAATTTATTATCTCGCCAAGCACTATTATTTTGCTTTCATAAATACTACAGCACTCGTAAAACGAGATATTGAGCAATGCCAAACCAACGCGAAAGGAAAAGAGGCCAAGAAAGCACCGGACAGAAGCTAAATCCAGATGCTAGCAACATTAAGGCTGGCAATGTTTTAGTTGATAACTGTCACAATTATACCTCCACTTCCTTGCCTCTCGCCTCTGCGGAAGTTTTTATGGATGAATTTCCAATGCTTCCTGTCACTCCCAGTAAGTCGCCAGCTTCGAAGAAAATTATGTACTCAGTCGGATCTGACCAAGCCAACTCCAACGATATCATAGCTAGCCTCTCAGCTCTGATAAACACGCGGTCAGACAACATTGAAAGCATGGTCAGTACCAATGCACTTAAAATTGAAGGTCTTAAAAAGACAATTGACTTTGTGTGTGCAGAGATCAAGGATGTAAAAAGTAAAGTGTGTACACTCGAGGTGAAAATGGCAAAAGAAGAAAAACGAATAGACACATGTCAGCAAAGGGTCTCGGAGTTAGAGAGATACTCCAGAAGATGGAACCTTAGACTTTATGGAGTTGAAGAATCAGAAAAAGAAAACGTACGGAAGAAGGCCATCGAGGTCTGTCAGGCTGTTCTGCCGGAGGAAAAGAATAGGCTGGCTGACGCTATCGATACCGTACATCGGCTCGGCACTAAACGGCAGAATGACTACAAACCCAGAGGCATCATCATCCAATTCATTGCACGTGTCTATAGGGACGGCGTATGGAAAGCTGCGAAGACATCACCGCACCTGCGCGACAACGGATTAAGATTTGCGGAGGATCTCTCTAAAGAAGACCGGGAACGAAGAAGCAAACTTTGGCCAGTGATTAAAAAAGCCAGAGAGGAGGGCAAACCAGCCTTCTTCATTGGTGGTCGCGGATTTGTCAACGGATTAGAAGTCCCCCTGCCCACCTGAGATAAGGACTTGCCTGCTGCCTGTTAACACAAGGACACCCACTGGTTTGATTTGCACTGCATTCAGAGTTGATTTTGTAATGTTATAGTTTTTGTTGGACTGTTACTAGGACTTTACAAAGGCACGTTAATTTACGAAAAGCTGCCACCTTTTATTACCATTTAATAAACGAGGCAGCTGTTTAGGGACGCTGCGCTTTTTAGTTGGCTAAACAATATATATATATTTTACACCGTTTTTTTGTTGTTTATATGAAGCAGAGCTCGGTCTCCTTATCCGGTATTACCTTTCTAACTAACTGGTTATTGATCACTTTCTAGTTTATTCCTTGTTCGTGTTCGTTAATAACTTTGTCTTTATCTATTGTTTCTTTAAATGTCAGGGGATTAAGACAGATTTGTAAAAGGAAAGCCTTATTTTTATTTGCCAAACAACTTCGTACTGATTTTTGTTTTTTTCAAGAGAGCCATTCCACATCTGCTGATGTCAGTTTTTGGAAATCTCAATGGGCTAACGATATTTGGTTCTCTCAAGGCACGGAGAGATCTGCTGGAGTAATCACGCTTAAAAATACTTTCTCAGGTGATATCTTACACTCAGACTGTGACTCCCTAGGGCATTACGTATGTCTTATAATAAGAGTTGACAACATTTATAGCATAATTATTAATATTTACGGTTACAATAATAAACTTGAGAATGATAAATTACTTGATTCAATAGAGGAAAGAATTACTTTTTGGCTCACCAGATACCCAAACTCTCTAATTTTAATTGGCGGAGACTTTAATGTTGCCTTAGATAATGCTATTGATAGGTGGCCCCCTGGGCGGCCCTCATCCATCAGCACAAACATTAAAAGACTAATGGGAAGATTTAACATTGTAGATGTATGGAGAGAGAAATTTCCTGATGGAAGATCCTTTACTTGGAGCAACAGGTCAGGATCCAGCCAATCTCGTATTGATTTCTGGCTATTATCCAGTAACATTGATAAAGAGAAAGTTACAGTTAATATCCATGCCACACCCCTTACTGACCATAGAGCAATTCATATAAACATTCAATTTAGTGCTTCTAATACATTTTATAGATCTTGCTACTGGAAATTAAACAATTCCCTGTTAAAACATGAAAAGGTTAAGGCTGAAATTATTAGATTAATAACTCATTTTTACAACAAGGCTAAAAAGGAAAAATCATACAACACTAACTGGGAATTGCTTAAGTTCGAGTCTGGAAAATTCTTGAGACAGTATGGAAGTTCTACTGCCAAAGCTAAAAGAGCAGAAGAAGATGAAATCATAAATACAATTTCCTCATTTTATCAGAGACCACCCGAGGAAGTTTCAGAGGAGGATAAACTACTTCTTTTACAACTCCAAAACAGATTAGACGAATTATATCGACAAAAAGCAGAGGGAGCCTTCGTAAGGTCTAGAAAAAGATGGCTGGAGGAGGGGGAGCAAAATTCTGCTTACTTTTTCCGTCTTGAAAGATACCGATCTAAAATTAATTCCATCTACAAGTTAAATATTAATGGGGTCGTTACTGATGATGCTAAATTAATTTCAGATTTTTGTTCAAAATTCTATAGCAATTTATACAGCACAAAATTTAATAAAGAAGTTACATCTCATTTTTTGAACTCAATAAATAATGTTAAAAATATTGACGAGGCAGACAAAAATTATTGTGACACCCCTCTTACATTGGCAGAGGTCATTGATTCCATTGCTCAACTTAAAAACAACAAGTCCCCCAGGCACTGACGGGTTGACTGCAGAATTTTACAAGGCATTCTCAGAACTTTTAGCCCCTTTTTTATTACAGGTTTTTATGGAGAGTATAGAGAATAATTCCCTTCCTCCTAGCCTCACTCAAGGGCTGGTCACACTGATTCCCAAGCCTAGGAAAGATCCGCTCTTTATTGACAGCTGGAGACCCATTTGTCTGCTAAACAATGATTACAAAATAATGGCGTCAATATTTGCCAATAGAATTAAAGAAACTCTTGAAACTATTATAGATGAGACACAATCAGGCTTTATGAGAAACAGGCATATCTCTAATAATATTAGACTAGTATTAGATATTCTTGACTACTCTGACTTAATATCTGAAGATGGCTTCATCCTCCTCTTAGACTTCTACAAGGCGTTTGATACAATAGAACATCAATTTATTTTTCTATCTTTAGAGAAATTTGGTTTTGGGGACTTTTTCAGCAAAGCAATTAAAACCTTATATGCTAATGGAAATAGCTCTATAAAACTGAAAAATGGAACTTCCCCCAGATTTAATCTGGAACGAGGCATTCGTCAGGGATGCCCAATTTCCCCTTATTTGTTTCTACTTTGTACACAGATTCTCACAACTTATGTATGTAATAGTGCTATACAAGGAATCTCTATTGCGAGTAGGGATATCATCATTAGTCAGCTTGCTGACGATACCACAATCTTTTTAAAAAATGCAAGCCAGATACCTGTCACCATTCGAGTAATTAACCAGTTTTCAGAGGCCTCTGGTTTATGCCTAAATATTAATAAATGTGAGCTGCTGCCTTTAAAAGACTGTGATATACAAACTATTTGCAACATTCCGATCAAGAAAGAAGTATCGTACTTGGGTATTATTATCTCTAAAGATCAGAAAATTAGATCTCAGTTAAATTTTTCTCCAATCATTAAAAAAACTCAGAACAAACTGAACCAGTGGTTGCAAAGGGACTTATCTTTAAAAGGCAGAGTGTTGCTTACCAAGGCTGAAGGGATATCACGGCTTACATACGCAGCTCTCTCTTTACATTTGGACAGTAAAATCTGTAAAGACATTGATAAAATGCTTTTTGACTTCATCTGGAAAAATCGTATCCACTATATCAAAAAAAGTGTTGTTATGAATAAATATGAATCTGGTGGGCTTAATTTTTTGGACTTCAATACTCTAAATAATACATTTAAGATTAACTGGGCTAAGCATTTTCTTAAAAACCCAGTTTCGATTTGGAATTTTATTCCCCATTATATATTCTCTCGTTTTGGTGGTCTGGACTTTATTTTGAATTGTAACTACAATGTAGAAAAACTTCCTGTAAAACTGTCCACTTTTCATAAGCAGGTCCTTTTAGCTTGGTCTCTTATTTACAAGCATAATTTCTCACCCCACAGGTACCTAATTTGGAATAACAAAGATATTTTATATAAGAACAAGTCTTTTTATTTTGAGAGTTGGGTACGTAATCAGATTCTGCTGGTGGACCAGTTATTTAATGCAGAAGGGCGACTTTTCTCCTATAGAGAATTTCTATCAGCATATAACATTCCTGTTACGCCGAAAGAATTCGCAATCGTATTTGATGCCATTCCATCAGGCACAATCATGCTTTTTAAGTATTCTAGCAGACTTTCACCTACTTCTGTCTCCCTTCCTGATGTGGCTGACTCACCAGTTGGAAGAATCTGTTTTTCCCATCTTCCACATAATAATAAGAATATCCGTGCGTTATTTCAGAAAGAGATTGTTTCTATTCCAAATGTTACATTTTATTGGAACCGATTTGTAAATGACATTGACTGGAAAAAGGTTTGGATGATTCCTCACAGATATTTATTAGTAAACAAGGTGAAAGAAGTATCTTTCAGAATAATTCACAGATATTACCCTGCTAATCATTACATGATTAAATTTAAAAGGGACATCAATACAAACTGTTCTTTTTGTGAAGACCACCCCGAAACAGTTTTGCACCTATTTTGGTATTGCCCACACACCAGAACATTTTGGCAAAAGCTCAGCAGATTCATCATTGACCATATTTATAAAGACTTTGCCTTATTGTGGAAGGATGTTATTTTTTGTTTTTATAAAAGTCAAAGTAAAGAAAAAACGTACTTCCTTATAAATTTATTAATACTTTTGGCAAAATTTCACATTCATAAATGTAAATTCAGCTCTAAAAAACCTTGTTTTGTACTTTTTATCCATGAAGTTGAACGTTATATTAATCTGATTTCTGGCTCAAACAACAAAAAGGCTGTTAAAACTATCAGCATATGGTCCTCCTTCACTTTGTAATGACCTGTAAGCTTCCCCTGGCTATTTTATTTTATTTTTTTTTTATTTTTTATTTTTTTTTCTCTCTGTTTATCTCTATGTTTTTTGTATGTTATGTATATTATGGCTAATCACCTGTGATTTGTACCTTTTTGCAATAAAAAAAAAAAAAAAAAAAAAAACGCTCTCATACCACAAGAAAACAACAAATGGTGCTAATATACACACACGATGTGGTGTAATAGTACAAAAAATATATAATTATAACCTTTATCTCCATACCAAAATCCCAGATGGCCAGACAATGATTCATCTTTTATAAATCGTTAAAATATTAATGTCTGTGATGCTGTGAGCACAGAGACTGTTGTGTAGACTGTAAGTATTTAAAATGTTTGATGTTTATGATGAATGCTATTTATTATGATGAATAAATAGCATTCATAAACGGCCGTCGATGGCATTCTCTAGTGAAACGAGTCGAGGCTTGGACCCGGAAACGGCGTTCCTTACGTCATGACTTAACAAGTGGATAGTCCATTAACACAGGAAATGAGAAAATGGAAACAATGGAACAGAATACAAACTAAAAGTCCTTGGAACATTAAAAAAAAAACTAAAAGTCCAAAGAAACAAAAGAAAAGAAAATGTGTTCTATTGTGATCAGTGATGTAGGGACTCATGTACAGTCAGACGTTTTTTGTTGGAAAAAAATATTTATTGCTGTTGTCGGTAAATGAAGCCATTGATTATAAACAGTCAACTCCCTTTATAATCACCCAGATGTCAATTACTTAGCGTGCATGTGTTTATTAGTGACTGAGTTCTGCATTCTTGCCAAAACTCACAGTTATAATCAATGTCACTGCACAGTGAATAGAAAGCAATTGAGAGAGTGCGGAAGTCACATTGCAATGCACTCGACAGACTGTGATCAACTACAATGCTTTGTGTTGGAGCCTTTTATGCAATGGGAGTCGATCTAAATACACTGCTCAAATATTAAAGGAACACTTTTAAAACACATCTCAATGGGGAAAAATATCATGCTGGATATCTATACTGATATGGACTGGGTAATGTGTTAGAAGTGAAAGGATGCCACATCGTTTGATGAAAATTAAAATTATCAACCTACAGAGGACTGAATACAGAGGACTCAGTAGTTTGTATGGCCCCCACATTCTTGTATGCATGCCTGACAACGTCGGGGCATGCTCCTACTGAGACGATGGATGGTGTCCTGGGGTATTTCCTCCCAGATCTGGACCAGGGCATCACTGAGCTCCTGGACAGTCTGAGGTGCAAACTGGCGGTGTCGGATGGACCGAAACATAATGTCCCAAAGGTGTTCTATTGTATTTATGTCAGGTGAGCATGGGGGCCATTCAATTGTATCAATTCATTTATCCTCCAGGAACTGCCTGCATACTCTCGCCACATGAGGCATTGTCGTGCACCAGGAGGAACCCAGGACCCACTGCACCAGCGTAGAGTCTGACAACGGGTCCAAGGATTTCATCCCGATACCTAATGGCTGTCAGGGTGCCATTGTCTAGCCTGTAGAGGTCTGTGTGTCCCTCCATGGATATGCCTCCCCAGACCATCATTGACCCACCACCAAACAGATCATGCTGAATGATATTACAGGCAGCATAATGTTCACCATGGCTTCTCCAGACCCTTTCACGTCTGTCACATGTGCTCAGGGTGAACCTGCTCTCATCTGTGAAATCTGCCAGTGGCTGACCTGAAAATTCTGGTGTTAATTGGCAAATGACAATCAAGCGCCACGGTGCTGGGCAGTGAGCACAGGGCCCACTAGAGGACGTTGGGCCCTCAGGCCACCCTCATGAAGTCTGTTTCTGATTGTTTGGTCAGAGACATTCACACCAATTGTCAAGTCAAACTGAGAAAGATATAAATTAATTACAAATTTAATATAAATAAATAACATGGAAAAAATATAAATAATAAATAAATAACTATAGTAGCCAATCGGAGCAAGGGGCGGAAAGGAGGAACTGAAAAAAAAAATCCAGTGCTGTGAGGAGCGCGGCTGGCGAGCTCTGCGGAAATTCCCTGGCTGAAGGCAATAAAGAAAAGTGCACAGACGTCCAACATCATTGAATCCCGGAGTGGAAGCCGGTGAGCACCCTTAATAATTCACATTTGCGTCTGTGGGTGAAGCGGGATGATGTTGGTGTGGCGACAGATGCCGACCCGGTTCATGACGCAGCAACTATGTCTGTGCTCGGCACTGAAGGTTTCATGACCTAATTTTTGTTTTAAGCTGATTATAGTTCTTTGTTGTGAATTTTTAGGGTGTTGAGGTACTAGTGCATGTATTTGTTTATCCGCGTTTGCGTTTCACTTTGATCACGGGAAAAATTGACGATTATTTCTTCAGTCCACATGTGATTAAAATAGATCATTAAAATAATATGATAATCCAAAAAAAAAAAAAGATTTCAATGAAAAAAACAGATGTTTAATAAGTTTTACTTACAATTCATTTATATTTTCTGTATCTTTGTTTCTGTTAAAGGTTTTTCACCTTTCTTGCTGGCATATTTTTTGATACTTTCAATAAAAAAGAAGAGTGGAATCCAGTTAAGGCTCCATTGATGATGTTTCCCTCCCTTTCAAGCGGGGAAATTGTGCACATAAACAAATAAGCTTGACACCAATGGCCTACTGGAATTCATTTTGTAGGGCTCTGGCAGTGCTCATCCTGTTCCTCCTTGCACAAAGGAGCAGATACTGGTCCTGATGGGTTAAGGTTCTTCTATGGCCCTGTCCAGCTCTTCTAGAGTAACTGCCTGTCTCCTGGAATCCCCTCCATGCTCTTGAGACTGTGTTGGGAGGCACAGCAAACCTTCTGGCAATGGCACGTATTGATGTGCCATCCTGGAGGAGTTGGACTGCCTGTGCAACCTCTGTAGGGTCCAGGTGTCGCCTCATGCTACCAGTAGTGACACTGAACCTAGGCAATTGCGAAACTAGTGAAAAACAATTAATTGATGCAGCATGTGGTCTGGCATTGTCATGTTGTAAAATGCAAGGTCTTCCCTGAAAGAGACGACGTCTGGATGGGAGCATATGTTGTTCTAGAACTTGGATATATTTCAGCATTGATGGTGCCTTTCCAGATGTATAAGCTGCCCATGCCACACGCACTCATGCAACCCCATACCATCAGAGATGCAGGCTTCTGAACTGAGCACTGATAACAACTTGGGTTGTCCTTGTCTTTAGTCCGGATGACATGGCTTCCCAGTTTTCCAAAAAGAACTTCAAATTTTGATTTGTCTGACCACAGAACAGTTTTCCACTTTGCCACAGTCCATTTTAAATGAGCCTTGGCCCAGAGAAAACGCCTGCGCTTCTGGATCATGTTTAGATATGGCTTCCTTTTTGACCTATAGAGTTTTAGCCGGCAACGGTGAATGGCACGGTGGATTGTGATCAACGACAATGTTTTCTGGAAGTATTCCTGAGCCCATGTTGTGATTTCCATTACAGTAGCATTCCTGTATGTGATGCAGTGCCGTCTAAGGGCCTGAAGATCACGGGCATCCAGTATGGTTTTCTGGCCTTGACCCTTATGCACAGAGATTGTTCCAGATTCTCTGAATCTTTGGATGATATTATGCACTGTAGATGATGATAACTTCAAACTCTTTGCAATTTTTCTCTGAGAAACTCCTTTCTGATATTGCTCCACTATTTTTGATTTGGGGGAATTGGTGATACTCTGCCCATCTTGACTTCTGAGAGACACTGCCACTCTGAGAGGCTCTTTTTATACCCAATAATGTTGCCAGTTGACCTAATAAGTTGCAAATTGGTCCTCCAGCTGTTCCTTATATGTACATTTAACTTTTCCGGCCTCTTATTGCTACTTGTCCCAACTTTTTTGGAATGTGTAGCTCTCATGAAATCCAAAATGAGCCAATATTTGGCATGACATTTCAAAATGTCTCACTTTCAACATTTGATATATTATCTATATTCTATTGTGAATAAAATATAAGTTTATGAGATTTTGTAAATTATTGCATTCCTTTTTTATTCACAATTTGTACAATGTCCCAACTTTTTTGGAATCGGGTTTGTAATAAACTGCATGTCAAGCATTTTGTCTGTCCTTTCCTATATGTTCTTGTAGTCTCCACTGTAGTGATTTTTACTCCATTCACCTGTGACGTAGTGATTCTTGATCATGTGTCACTTAAGGTGTGGTTATGAGTGTATCAGATGACCCCTCCCCCTTTTGTAATACGGGGCACCAGTCAAGAATACTATCTTAACAATTTAAGAACACTCCAAAGGAGCTGTTCAATAATTCAGAATTAATATAAAATGGAGGGAGTCGGTCAACTGATTTATCTGAAGGATTTGTGAGTCTGGTCAACTAGTAGAATCTTTGATCATCAACACAAGGAAGACACAGTTATAATAAAATCAATGAAATTTATTAACAATAAACATGCAAGAGTAAATACCACAACGATTAATAATGAAATAATGAATATGCACTTCTAAAGAGATAGTAAAATAATAATCAAAGGAGAATACTGAATTAAATCAAAGAAACAAATAAATGAAGTGAACACAGAATGGATAAATGCAATGCTGTTGAACTGAATGTAGAATGGAAGAGAATCGTATGGGAATGCCTATGGGAGCCACCTAATGGCTCTGGTAAAATGGTGATAAATAACTGCTTATTTATCATTCAACAAATAATATCCCTATTATTTGTAACAAACTGACCTCAAGTAACTGTTATCTAAACAGGTTAGAAAAACATATGCTGCATGTATAAACTAATGCCAAGGTCTCTAGAAAAGAGGTTTGGTAAGTTTATATTTACGTTCCACACAGTCGGGTGATCAATCCGGTAGCAGAGACGTCTTCCACTGATGATGCAGGCTGCGTGCAGTGGGAGGGCGCGAAGTTGCGATCCAGTAGTCGTGCCACACTGGGCTGGAGGATGCTGAACTTCGGTTGCACCAAGAGGGTCCTTTAGGATGGACTGGGCAGCTGGGTCAGATGAATCTTCACAGGTTCCTTTGCAGGCTGGCTGCGTCGCTGAGGAGCCGTGTGGTACAGGCAATGTCTGCCGATGCAGAGGTCCTTTGTGGACTGGGCTGCGCTGCTGTAGGGGCCGTAAGGGTCAGATGAAGTCCCTCAATGCTGGGCCCTTTTTGCAGCTAGAGTGCAGCTGAAAGCAATGTAAAAGGTTTTGCTCGCGAAAGCTTCACCTTAACCGTCTTGTAGTCTCTTTCCTCGTCAGGTCAGAAACTCAGGACGTGGAGTGTCTGTTAATGTCTCCTTCCCCGTCGAGCTGGAAACGCAGAACAAGGGTGTGTCTACCCGGGGGACATATTTATCCCTTTCTGATGAGGAGGAGATTGAAATGTGGCGCTTTGCCGATCCTGGAGTGTGATTGGCTACTGTTATCTGAAGCAGCCCCGGTGTTGCCCACCCTGGTGTGGAACTCATTTGCATAGCGTAAAGTACAGTGTTAAAATAGTGTCTTTAACATTTTACCCATGCATTATTTCTTTACCAAACCTCTTTCAAATTATTAAAGGCATCGTAGGGAACAGATAGACACCAAACATGATATGAAATGGTTAAATCATTGTCCATGCATTTGTTTATCTGTTACCAGGTCTGTCCCATGACCTGTTGGTTTAGCAGTCAGTAACCATTAACATAAACTGTGCTTTTGCATGAAGATGATGTGGATGTGATGTAGTTTAGATCAAATTAAGGCCTCCAAACATAGGTATGAATGGATTTAGATAGATATCTGTGGCCTTTCTTTATTTCAGTCACCGCTGCTCCAACCAGGAGGTCCTGAAGGAATTTTTATGGCAGTCCTTGCCTAAACCTTAGGAATGAGTTTGGTGGTTAGAGTCAATGTGTCGTCCAATGAGAAGTCTTCTCCTTGGTTTTGGTGGGTGCAGAAGGTCCCCCTTCCTGTTCTGGAAGGGGTGTCTGGTAGTTGTCCCAACATCTTATCTGATGTTGCTGAACATTTATTAATGTTCATTCACCAAAGATCCAATCACGGTGTGGCACATCTTCCTACACACAAGCAGTTAGAGAGGGGCCCTGTCGTAAACTGGTCCCTGGAATGCCATCTTGACTGGTGTTCACAACACCACTATGGTTTGCAGTGCTGGATGAGGATGATCCAGTTATTCAGAGAAAGCAGTGTGAATGCATGGTTTCCCCACTGACACGGAAAGAAGAAAGTTATGTTCAAGTCAGCAGGAACAATCTAAATAGAACTAAAGATTGTGTGCTAAGTTGTGTGTTAATCATGTCTGACCTTTTTCAGAAAAACCAACACTGGGAACTTTTATGTTTATTAAAGGTTTATTAAAAATAAGGAACAAGGAAAAGCTTGCAAAATCCAAGGAGCAGAGACTGGCGCTGAGGGTACAACATCATTCAGGATCTTCAGGATCTGAATCCCCTTCATGCTTGTATTGAAAGCAAGATAAAAGGAGACAAACGGGAGAAATTAAATACAGTAGTTGTATATAATATACAGTTTTAGTATTTAGTATGATTTCCCATTTAGCATATATATATATATATATATATATATATATATATATATATATATATATATATATATATATATATATATATATATATATATATATTTTTTTTTTTTTTTTTTGCTGCTTTTAAGCATTGTTTTTTTATCTCACTTACAAACTTCCCTCTCCCCATCAATCCAAAAATCAGCTGAGCTGACACATAATAGACAGACTGTCAACAGAATCACAATACATTCTCAAATATACATTCTAAAATAAGGATTTTTTTTCTTTATTCCCAGGTGAAACAATACTATAGTAATTTATAGTAAATACTATAGTGTTTTGAACCATACTATAAAGTAAAGTAAAGTACTTGAATTAATTTATTGTGGTAATTCTATAGTTGCTGTGGTAATAGAACAACTATAGTATTATTAACAAATTACTTTACCCAATATTGTACTAAGTTTTCTACAACTTTAGGGTATATTATACTACAATATACACTACAGTTTACTGTAGTAAACAAATAAAGTATAGGCTACTACAGTATTTATTACAGTATTAGTTCACTATACTGCAGTATGCTGTAGCATTCATTAACAAAGTGTTGTAAATACTATAATATATACAGTATACTACAATTTACTATAGTATGGTTCAAAAACACTATAATATTTACTATAGTATTTTTCACCTGGGTTGTACATTTAATAAGGAATAAGGATATTCTCATTTTACCACTTTCACCCACCACAAGCCCCAAAGTTATATTTAATCCCATAGAAGCCTTTTTTTCTAATTACACAACGATGAATAATGATGAGATGATTTTAATCTACTATCTAATCTACTATCTGATAACATCCCCTGAAACTATTTATTTAGTGAGTAATATCAGCTAGCATGCTTTAATACACAAGTTAATTTGATTCAGATGTACTGATAATATAAAATTGTATCATTTAAACGGCTTACTTTTTAAAAGTACATCACAAACGGTCTGTTCGGGGAACTATTGAGAGGCTCCACGAGCCGCCATTGCTGTAAAAAAACGTTCCATTGGAGTCAATGGATTTGTCGCAACTCTCTCTCAATATGGCTCTGTCCCAACCCAACCACTGCACCGCGCACTAATGTGCCGTGACAGCTTGTCAGCTGTGCCGTGGAAAATGATAAAATTCCTAAAAATAAATGCTACAAATAAAAATCATCGCACAGTTCGGACAAAACATTGTATCTCTATATTTCTTCACTGTTCTGTAAAATGAATGCTATTGGTCATCCTTTATGTCTGTATGTGGGTTTTACAAATATTTAACCAATAAAAAGCATTTACAAGAGGTTGTGACTAAACCTCGTAACTCCATTGGCTCCTCAATCTGTCAATCAAATCTCAAAAAACTCCGCCACGCCTGTTGTCTGGCTATCACCAGACCAAGCTCAATTTAAAATTGAACATTGGTCTGGGGAGTTTGCTATACTTTTCTACTGCACAAGAGGCGTGATCAACGAGCATTATTCCCGCAATTGGATAGTCCTTCAACCAGTCAGATCAATGATCCGGGTGACGTACTTTGCAGAGTGACGCGACAACTCTAGACAGGTTTAGTTTGTATTGGTTTGTAGCATTGATCAGCGGTTTGCAGAAGCAGCAATGGCATCGAGCGATTTTTGCAGGTTGAGCAAAAAAAACAAAACATGAAAGTGAGTGGTATTTACACCCACTCCAGCGATTTGTTTGCTAAACTAAAGAAGTCATGTAGCATCGTCGAGAGGTTAAAAGGAATTGCCGTCGCTTCTCTATCGCCATCGTGTTATACTAGCCAATAGCAAGCAAGGTGGATAAGCCAGTCTGTGATTGGTTCCTGCAGAAGTGTAACAGACGCAGTAGAAATGAATGTACGGGTTTTCAGACTGAGTTGCTGGGCGAAATCAAATCGCCGGGAGATCAGACTGGGTTTACCCAGTCTACCACGCTTGCCCATGCATGCATAGTTTGGAGTTGGAGATCTCTGCTTCTTTGCAGTGCGAGGGTAAATAAAGAACTGATGTTTATGTAAGTACAGTGTTTTCTTTACTCAACTTAACTCATGTCCATAAAGGCTAACATTCTTTGTATTTTGTATGTCTTTGTCGTCTAGTTAAAGCACTGTTTTAAATGTCCTGTGCATATAGCGTTTCATCATATCATGAGATTTTAATCATGAGATTTCAACAAGACAGAGCGCCCATATAGCTACAATAAACTTTATATACTGTACGATGATGAAAACATAATGCGATGCACTTACTACCTCAGATGCGACTGTTCCAGTGAGAGACAAAATATCTGGTCAAAAACCTCGTAACTCAATTTGAGCTTGATTTTCATAAAATGTTAATATTATATGACATGTGCAAGCCTGCTTTATAATAGCTATATAAAGCCACAATACCAACTTCGATGACAGTGTTTAATTAAATACGAGGTGTAAATTTAAAGCAACGATATGTAAATTTTTCGTTTTATCACTAACATCATACCTTACTGTGTTCTTATTTGACTCAAGCTCAAGTTAAGCATTAAATGTGAGTACTACTTTTAATATAATAGTTTTATATGCCGTTTGAAGCAATGCATGTTTGTGCAGTTTTGTTATATTTTTATAGTGGTGTTGGGAAACACTGGCCTAGAGTCACTAAGTGAGATCAGATGGTAAACGAGTCTTCGAGTTCGACGAAGGTCATCAAAAATGAAAAGAGAAATAGAGAGAGAGAGAGAGAGAGCGAGAGAGCGAGAGAGAGAGCTTCCTTTGCTGTAATGTTAGGCCTCTAGTTGTCTCTAGTGTCTAATTGATTATTAAAAGTCACTGTTGCAGTGTAATGCATATTGCACTTTGTTCATGTTTAATATAATGTATATTTAACCATTGTTTAAGAATGTTGAATTTTCTATGAATATCTGATTACTGTACTGTATTTGTCTAAATACATTTACATTTGAATAATAAATCATCTGCTAGCTACAGCCATGGTAGGTCTCTGACTAAATACTGATACCTAGTGGTCAAAACCAATAGCAAAAATAATGGGTCAGTATTAGTAAATGTAAACAAAGATTTTGGTTGGCTTGTATGTTTGTTGCAGAATGCATGCGGTAGGGGGCCTGACTTCATTTTCTTTCATAGAGAAAATTGCTAGCGGCGCCCCTGAATACATTAATATACTTGTTTTATATGCAAAGATTTAAGGGTTAAAATCAGGGTAGAAAATCCATCCAACAATCTATACATCCACAAATAAACACCAAGGATATCTGTCAGGCTAGCCTCCTAAAGCTGGCAAGAAACAGGCATGATGATGAAACAGTTTACTGAACACGTCTGGCTGATGATGAATTCTGTGATGCGAGATGAGACCCACCGTTAAACGGCAGTTACCAGTATCACGATAGTTCAAGAGAGTGAATCAGACAGAGGATGTCCCTAGTAAAATGGTAATATATTTAAAATACATTTATTTCATATTAAGCATAGTTTAAATCCATATCTATAGTAAACATATTTACTGACATATCACTTGAGACTTACTGAAATACAAATTATAATTAAACTTTATTTCAAGTACTACTTGTGCACAATACACATATCTTAATATTAAGCTTAAAACTGTATTTTAATGTCATTTATGTGTGATCTTTATATAAAATATGTCTTTAAATGCAAAGTGTGCCTAAAGTATAATTGCAATAATTCCACTTTAGCACAATCAAATATACTTAAGTATGTCTTTAGTTGGACCTCAGCACTACTTCCGCACAGTTAAAGTGCATTAAGTACAAAATTAGTTTTTCCAATTTAGCAGACTTTAAGTAAACCAGTTTAGTATACCAAAAGTACAATTGCAAGGTATTTTTATTAAGTACATAATATGTAAATGTATTTGTAGTATACTTAGTATGAAATAAATGTATTTCAAATACATTTTAGTATATTTATTTTTCACTAGGGTTTGCTGCTGTTCATTTACCTTTTCATTACCATAAAAACTTTTAGTCAAGTTTTTTGCGACCTTGTTGACACATTGAGCATTTCATTGTCCGATGTTCATGCCATAGTTTTGAATATTCTAGAGGTGAAAAATAAATATACTAAGATGTATTTGAAATATTTAAAATATAACATATTTGAATTTATTTTATGCTAAGTATACTACAAATGCATTAACAAATTTATGTACTTAATATAAATACCCTGCAATTGTACTTTTAGTATACTAAATTGGTATACTTAAAGTCTGCTAAACTGGAACAAGTATTTTTGTGTTGAGGTATTAACACAAATATTAATATTAATATTAATATTAAGAATATTAAGAAATATGCATTTTGCATTAAAGAAGAAATCCAAATAAAGTTTAATTAGAATATTTATGTTAGTAAGTTTTAAGCAATATGTCAGTAAATATATTAATGGGTTTGTAGTTAGTATGAAATAAATGTAGGCCTATTTTAAATACATTTTGTTTTTGTTTTTTTCACTAGGGCTGATTCTGCATCTATTGCCTCTGACATTTTTTCTTACCCTCACAAACTCGGAAATGCTTAAGAAAATCCAGTTACCTAAACTCACAATTATGAGTTGTGCTGATGTTCACATGCATATAATCTCATAAATACATTCTTTCTGACATGACTTGAAGACACTGTAACTGTTGAAGCTAAACCCTGATCCCCATTTGCCTGCCCCAACATCCTATCATTGGTTGAACCAGAAGTTATATAGACCTCAATGACTGATCTATGTTTCAAGCACGCCATAAAACCAATGCCATCATGCTCACCAACAATTGGTTTTGCTGTACTTTTGCTAAACAACAGAACTCGCAGATTTTGGCACATTTGTCAGAAGGAAACTTTTAGAGTCTAGAAACTCATTGTAGCTAAAGAAACAGGTCTCACCATGTATTTCAAATCTGAGAATAATAAAATTATTTTTTAGATGATGCTATATAATTTCTTTTAGATGAGACTCTTTTTGTGCAAACCAAAGAAAATGTGAAACTGAAACATCTACTGTGTTTCTGCTAACAGGTCAAGTCAAGTCATCTACTTTATATAGCGCTTTTCACAATACATATTGTTTCAAAGCAGTTTCACAGTGACAATAGGAAAATTAATTGACAGAGATTGTCTTGGATTTACAGCAGCGCTAAGAACAAAAAAATTATTATCGAGCTAAAGTTGGTTTTTGATTGAATCACTTCCGGTGTAAAAATTGTTAATTATTACTTTAGGGGCCACTTAAATGACACCATTCCTACTGAAAACTGAATACCTTTAATGCATTCTTGCTTTTTGCTGTTCATTTACTTGTTTATCCTACAGGTTTGCGTGTTTGAGTGTGTATGTGTGCTGGTCCACATAATACAGAAAAATTAGCTGTGTCTGCGGATCTATGCAAACTAGAATAATTTTTTTAACGTTTTATCTATACATAGGGAAAGGAAAGGGAAGGAGGCTTTCGCAGGGGATAATTTAGTTGAGATGTCAGGGCTGCGTTATCGTCATGTCTAGATGCAGGTCCTTCATTCACCTGGATACAGCCTGGATCTGGCAGGCTGCGGCAAACCTCAGGATAAACAGAGAGAGACTAATATTAGCATAGATGGCAGTCATTTAATGATTTATACACCAGTAATAAAATGTTATACTCAATTTTTAAATTTATCGGGAGCTAATGGAGGGATCTCAAAAGGGTGGTAGCATGATCAAATTTCCTCTTTCCCTTCAGGAATCTTGCCGCAGCATTTTGAACAACATGTAAGCATGCTGTTTGGGAATTTGATATACCAAAATAAAGGGAATTGCAATAGTCCAGACATGGGGTAATAAAAGCATGGATAGCAGTCTCCAAAGAACGCTTGGGGAGACAAGATTTGATTTTTGATAGAGAGCGAAGATAGAAGAAACTAGATCCAATGACTGCACTAATTTGCTTATCGAATTTAAGAGAACCAGTGGCGTAGCATCTGGGGATGCAGGGTTTGCACATGCATATAGGCCCTGGCGGACTGGGGGCCCGCTATTACAGGCTTAACCCAAAAGTGTACTTCGGGCATCTGCGCACCGTCCGCATTGCGTAATTTTCGTTACCAGGAGGGTTCACAGACGTCCGCACTCCTCGTCTGCGTGCAGCCCAATTTTTGTGATGGCATGGACAGTGTGTGTACTGTACAACAGCCCATGTGAGAGTGAATTGAATGATTAAAAACAAAGGTCCACTAAATAGAGTGCAGTGCACATGCCGAACACGTCTTTCTGCAGCCAAATACTTTCAAAGGCTTGCACACGCATCAGTGCGCGAGACAGAACCTCTGCACGTATGTTCAGAAAAATAAAGTATAATAGAAGTAATGTTGTCAACTTGCTATAGCCTATCTGAAATGTAGGCCTACTAAAATCATTAAGATGCTGAATAAATGGTCCATAAAATGGTCCATGCCATGTCTTAGCGATGATCTGTTGTATTTGACTGGTATTTGCTTTTCTGTCATAGTGGGTTTCTGAAACTTATGCATGCAGTAATGTAAGTAGTACAGAATTTTAAATGAGTCATATTGTTTTTTGAAAAAACAGCTACATCTGCACATTTTAAGATACTGCACTCGTACACTCGCTGGGGTGGATACTTCCCTTTCGTGGGAACTATTGACGCTGCGTGGTAACGCATTGGGAACCTTCTGCGTGATGTCGTCACTGAAGCACTCATGTATCTAGCCAATCGCGAAGCGAGACGTCAGAGACGGGTGACGTCACGGACCAGGAAACTATAAAGCACACTCGGATGCAGAGCACGCCAGCTTCTGTGTCTTCAGCAAGCGCTCTGTTATCTTGTGTGTCTTATTTGGTGTTGTTTGTCCTGCTTATATTTTGGAAAACATTATCTCTTCGTCTGAGGACAAGAGTGTTACTGTGCACCACACATATATATACATATAGTGAATAAGACACGAGTGAAATGGCGGAAGGCAGACAATTTAAAAAGTGTGTTCACCCATGCACACGGTTTATTCCAGATGGGGACACTCACGAGATGTGTGTTGTCTGCCTGGGGGTTGAGCATGCACAGGCAGCTCTTGAGGGGGCTGTCTGTGTTCATTGCGAGAAGCTCACCCTCAGAGTTTTAAGATCACGCCGGGCACTCTTTCATGATAAAGAGGGTGCCCCGGTCGGCGTTCCCTGCGGATCGGGTCCCGCTGTTGCTGAGGCGCAGCGGCGGCTTCATTCGTGGGGTTCGCAAATGGAGCTGGCAGAGGGGGTTGAGACGGGCCCAGCCTTATCTCGCCCTTTACCTGCCAGCCCCAGTGCCTTTTCTCAGGCGGCGGAAGCACGCGCTGCGGTTTCTTCCCCCCAGAGAGAGGCACCCGCGCTTCATCTCTCTTCCTCTGAGGAGGTTGATGTGATGAGCGTGGGGGAAGAGGAACCGCCATCCTCTTCCCCAGCACATGAGGAGCTCCTGGAGGTAGTGACCAGGGCTGTGGCCAAATTAAAAATTGACTGGCCAGCAGAGCGGGCAGATGCTAGACCAAAGAGTAAGATGGATGAGCGCTTTCTGCCCGCTCGGTCACTACCTCAGCGTCGGGGTTTGCCCTTCTTTCCGGACCTCCACACCGAGGTCTCGAGGTCTTGGAAGAAGCCGGCATCATATCGCGTCTTCAGCCCCCAGACCTCAATGTATAGTAACATCGTGGGGCTGAAGCAGCAAGGCTATGCGGCGATGCCTCGGGTGGAAGAGACGCTTGCGGGCTATCTCTCCCCCGAGTCTGCATCGTCGCTGAAAACCCCGACGTTGCCCACCAAGCCATTAAAAACTACATCAGGCTTGGTGGGCAAGGCTTATGCGGCAGCAGGTCAGGCAGCGGCATGTCTACATACCATGTCGCTCCTACAGGCATATCAAGCCGACCTGCTGGGGGAAGTGGAGAATAGCGGGGAGGCCACGTATGAGTGCATCCAGGAAATCAGGATGGCAACTGACCTGGCTCTCCGTGCCACCAAAGAGACGGCAAAAGAAATCGGCCGCTCTATGGCAGCATTGGTGGCTACGGAGAGGCACTTGTGGCTGAACCTCTCGGACATAAGGGAGCGTGACAAAGCCTCCCTTATGGACGCGCCGCTGTCTCCTGCGGGCCTCTTCGGCGACGCCGTTACAACAGTCGTCGAGAGGTTCCAGGAGGCTAAGAAACAATCTGCGGCGTTCCAGAGGTTCATCCCCCGCAAACCAAAAATCCCTCCCCCCGAGGCTGATGAGCGGGATCAGCCTCGGCCGTCAACGAGCTCCTCAGCGCACCACAGAGCGCAACAAAAGATCAGCGTGGCCGCCCGTGCTCCCCCGCAGAGAGCTTGGGGATCGGGTCGGCCCGCTCAGCCAAAGCCTTCTAGGGGCAGAACGGACCTGCGCGCCGTTATCCTGGCCCGGAAGGCTTCGAAGCGGTCCTGATGTCTGTGGGTCAGGAACCGATGAGGGCGGCCCCCTCCGAAGGGAGTCGGCGAAAAATACATCTAAAAGCCACTCCCCTTCGGCGCCCTCAGGGGATTGTTATGCCAACCCTGCCACCCAGTGTGCGTCAGGGCGCAGTGGTCTCCACCGACCCTCCGAGGAGGGCCGGACACTTGATTCGATTGTTCTCTGCCGGTGCGCCGCTTCAGAGCGTCGAATCAGGTGCTCAAAAAACACCAGAGGCCAGTCTCGAGAGACTGGTTCCCTTAGTAAATTTTCTGGCAGAATGGAAACTTCTTCCGAATATATCAAAATGGGTGCTGCTCACTATAAAAGAGGGTTACAAGATCCAGTTCGGGTCTCGCCCGCCCAGATTCAACGGGGTTCTTCCCACAGTGGTAACCCCCGAGCAGTCTCTGGTTATGGAACAAGAAGTTGCGACACTTTTGCGAAAAGGAGCTATAGAAAGGGTTCCTCCTCCCAGCAATCAGTCAGGGTTCTACAGCCGTTACTTCATTGTTCCAAAGAAGGATGGAGGTCTACGACCTATTATAGATTTACGTGTGCTAAATCGCTCAATACAAAAGCTCAAGTTCAAGATGCTGACACTTAAACAGATTATACCACAGATCAGGTCCGAGGACTGGTTTGTGGCAATAGACCTGAAAGATGCTTACTTTCATGTGTCCATCCATCCTTCTCACAGGAAGTTCCTCAGGTTTGCTTTCGGGGGCGAAGCTTACCAGTACAGGGTTCTTCCGTTCGGCCTATCATTATCACCCCGCACATTCACGAAATGCGTGGACGCAGCTCTGGCTCCGCTGAGGATCCAGGGCATTCGCATACTGAACTATATCGACGATTGGTTGATTCTAGCTCGGTCAGAGCAACTAGCAGTTCAGCATCGAGATGCTGTTCTGTCCCATATGAAGAGGCTTGGGCTGAGGCTCAATGCCAAAAAGAGTGTGCTAGTTCCAGCTCAATCCACCAACTATCTGGGTGTAGTGTGGGACTCCACCACGATGCGGGCACATTTGTCTCCCGCTCGGGTGAGTGCCATTCTTATGGCTATGAAAGGGGTGAAGTTAGGCCAGTCACTCACTGTAAAACAGTTCCAGAAACTGCTGGGTCTGATGGCAGCTGCGTCCAACGTGATACCTTTTGGCCTTCTGCACATGAGGCCCCTACAGTGGTGGCTCAGGACCAGGGGGTTCTCCCCGAGGGGAAATCCCTTTCGCATGATCAAAGTCTCAAAACGATGTCTTCGTTCTCTGACCATGTGGAAAGACCCCCGGTTCCTGTCCCAGGGACCCGTGTTGGGGGCCCCTACTCGTCGAGTAATGCTTACGACGGACGCCTCCCTCACGGGCTGGGGAGCGATCATGAGTGGTCGCTCAGCTCAGGGTCTTTGGGAAGACCATCAGCTCTCTTGGCACATAAATCGGCTAGAGATGATGGCAGTGTTCCTAGCTCTGAAACACTTTCTCCCAGACCTGAGAGGTTACCATGTGTTGGTTCGTACGGACAACACTGCAGTGGTTGCATATATAAACCATCAGGGGGGTCTGCGGTCTCGCCGACTATATTACTTGGCCCGTCAGATCCTCCTGTGGTCCCAAGGGAAGCTGCTCTCGCTGAGGGCAGCTTACATCCCGGGACATCAAAACGTGGGAGCAGATGCCCTGTCGAGGCAGGGGCCAAGGCCTGGGGAGTGGAGACTCCACCCAGAAGTGGTGAGTCTCCTATGGAAAAATTTCGGTCGAGCGGAAGTCGACCTGTTTGCCTCGGGAGAGTCAACCCAGTGTCCGCTCTGGTACTCCCTAACACATCCAGCACCTCTGGGTTTGGATGCTATGGTACAGACGTGGCCGAGGCTGCGCCTGTACGCATTTCCCCCGATCGCCCTGCTCCCGGGAGTTCTGGAAAAAGTACGCCGAGAAGGGGCCAATCTAATACTGGTAGCCCCATTCTGGCCAACCAGGATATGGTTCTCAGACCTAGTGTCGTTACTCAACGGCTCCCCAATGGAGCTTCCTCTCAGACAGGACCTCCTGTCTCAAGCGGGCGGCATGATTATACATCCCCGCCCAGAACGACTGAAACTATGGGCCTGGCCTCTGAGGGGGCCAGACTCATAGATGCTGGTCTCCCAACCGAGGTTGTGGAGACCATTCTTAACTCCAGAGCTCCCGCCACGAGGAAGCTGTATGCCTACAAATGGAATTTGTTTTCTACCTGGTGTAGACACAATAATACGGACCCTGTCCTTTCTTCTGTTAGCTTTGTGCTAAAATTCCTCCAGAAAAAATTCTCGGAGGGCCTATCTCACTCAACCTTAAAGGTTTATGTTGCAGCAATTTCAGCATATCATGCTCCTCTTGAGGGGAATATCTCGGTAGGTCGAGACCCCCTCGTCACACGCTTCCTCCGTGGCACACTGAGGTTGAGGCCTCCAGTGCGCACAAGGGTGCCAACCTGGGACTTGGCTGTGGTCTTACAAGGGTTAGCTGAGGCTCCCTTTGAACCATTAGAGGAGGTTCCTGAGAGGTTCCTCACTCTGAAAACGATTCTTTTATTAGCTATCACTTCTCTGAAGCGGATAGGAGATTTACAAGCACTTTCTGTTGCTCCCTCTTTCCTTGAATTTGCTCCAGGAATGGTGAAAGCATTCCTGTATCCTAAACCGGGGTATGTCCCAAAGGTCCCTACCAATGTCCCAGGCCCCATTATGCTTCAGTCTTTCTATCCTCCTCCATTTGAATCTGCGGATCAGGAAAAATTGAATCTGTTATGCCCGGTAAGGGCTTTGGATACTTATGTCCACAGAGCTGCCCTGTGGCGTAAGTCAGATCAGTTGTTTGTCTGTTATGGGTCCCCTAAAAAAGGGGGCCCAGCATCAAAACAGAGAATGAGCAAGTGGGTGGTCGAGGCCATCTCACTTGCATACGAAGCGGCCGGACAGCCCTCTCCCTTGAATGTTCGCGCCCATTCTACCAGGGGTATGGCGGCATCAAAAGCTCTGATGTCAGGAGTCTCCATGAGTGACATATGTGATGCAGCTGGATGGTCATGCCAGCACACATTTATTAAATATTATAACCTTGATGTTGGCTCCACTCCGGGGTCTTCTGTCCTGTCAAGATAACCTTGGCAAGTGTTTGAGCTACGGCTCAGTTGGGATTGCGTTCCCAATGCGTTACCACGCAGCGTCGATAGTTCCCACGAAAGGGAACGTCTCAGGTTACAGATGTAACCCTGGTTCCCTGAGTAGGGAACGAGACGCTGCGTCTCTTGCCGTACCCCTGCACACTTGCAAGTGCTTGCTTCAGACTTACTTAGAAGCTGGCGTGCTCTGCATCCGAGTGTGCTTTATAGTTTCCTGGTCCGTGACGTCACCCGTCTCTGACGTCTCGCTTCGCGATTGGCTAGATACATGAGTGCTTCAGTGACGACATCACGCAGAAGGTTCCCAATGCGTTACCACGCAGCGTCTCGTTCCCTACTCAGGGAACCAGGGTTACATCTGTAACCTGAGACGTTTTTATTCAACGAAATAAAATGCACATAAAACATGATGGAAACATATTTAGAGAAGAAACTTCTATTTATTAGGAATAAAACATGCATTAAAAAAAGTTTCATAACTGGAATAATCTTCAGACTCATCAAATCTGAAATGATGTTATGATCATTCTAAAATTCCAAAGCCAGAGTCGAATTGCTGAAAAGCCATTTTTTGACATTTTTTGAAATAGATCCACAATGCAAAGTCATAATGATGAGGAGAGCATATAGGGTACTGTAGTGCTGTTGTTCCTAGAACAGTTTTTACCATTTTTGTCTACATGTTTTAAAGTGATAATATCTTATTCATATTAAAGTCCTGGGACTCTTTCGCATAAGACACATCTGCCCCCCCTGCAGAAAGTTCATGCAGAGGAACATGCAGGCTTTTATAAAATGGAAAGATCCGGTCCTTGAAATGAAAGGATGAGCGACATGGCCTCATTACATCAATAAATTATTATATTTTTGTTGCTTTTTATTTTATTAAACCTTGCAAAGTATATGTTTTTACCATTTGGTAAAATAAGTAAACCCTGTGAAACCATGGTTTACAGTTACTTTTGAATAGCAAAGGGGGTTTTAGGCACTGCTCCATGTTGTGCCTAACAATGCCCCCTTAGCTGTTCTAGAATCACTGTGTTAACCATGTCTTATTGGGTTTATTGCTTTAATATATAAGGAAATTACTAAGCAACTGTTGTTTGCTGTGTTGTGTTATGTAGGCTTGTATTTGTCCACAAGACTCAGAAGGGCTGATCTTCCATTACTGGGCACTGTTTGATGGTCATGCTGGTTCAGGAGCAGCAGTGGTGGCTTCCAGACTTCTACACCAACACATTGTGGAGCAGCTCCAAGGTGTACTGGAGGTCCTATCTAACCTGACGTCTCTTCCACCAACTGTATTGGGTGATGAACCCAGTCACCACCCATCCCCATGCACACATCGGGCCCTCACCCGGGCTGCATCCCTACGTGGGGCCACTGGTGCACCTGGCTCCCCCTGCACCCCTCCTACACGGTTCTTTGTGGAGAAGAAGATCCATCATGAAAGCCTTGTGATTGGTGCCTTGGAGAATGCCTTCAAGGATATGGTGAGGTCCAACTCCACAAAATTACTGGATATGGTTTGAGTTACATGAGTTTTCCTGTTCCAATGGTATTAGACAGGAGAGAATGAAAAAGCTGTATAAAAGAAATTTTAATGCAGAATGTCTATTTATACTTGGTGCAAATAGCCCGCCTTGTGGCAGAGGCTATTTACACTAATTCCGCACACCATTTTCTGACTGACCCAGACAAAATTACAAAAGAAACCCATCAGATAACAGGAGCAGTGGCGTGGTGGTGACTTTTTCCAAACTCAGTGTTGAACGGGTATTTAATAGGCCTATAATTGAAATTGCATTTGGTGTAGGGTTAGGGGTAGGTGTTGGGGAGGTGCATTAGGAGCAGGGACAAGTAATGTCCCAATAAGGCAGCATCCATTTATGATTTTAATAAATAAAAACCTATACAGTATATTAAATATGTTGTTATTATTGAATATTGTTTTATAATATACTACAATTCACTGAGGTAATCACACATCTTTACACTTAGTTTAAATTACATTTAACACTATTTGCACCTAGTGCAAAGAAAATATGGTAACACTTTTCTTAAAACCTTTATATATAATGCATTATAAAAATATTTTAAAATATTTTAATTATGTCCTTGTAATAGTAATGCATTGTATGGTCTCATCAATAATTGTAACCACAATTATAATAAACCTTTAGAAAGTATATTACAGTAAAAACAACCAATTTCAGATGTAACAAGGAAATATGCAAATATTAAAATGCATTTTAACTTTGATCACAATTATTTATGAAAAGACAATGCATTATAACATACATTATGAATACATTTATAGTGCATTATACATAAACTGGCGGTTTCCCGTACAGTGTTTAAATTAAGACACGTGTAAGCCTTAATCTAGAATAGTGGATCATAGTTGGCTTTCTGAAACACAGATTAAGTACAGATTATTAACACTTGGGCTATGAAGTCTTGAACTAAAATAAACCAACTATGCTAATCCGAAGCACGATCAAGGTTGCCAATAAAACATGGAATGAACCAAGAAAAGCTTAAAATTATATGGAACTGAGAAGCAAATCCAAGGAAAATAAAGGCAGCAAAAAAGACTGCAATCAAAAAATCTTTACTAAACAAGACAAAACTCCTTTTAAGCAAATAGCAAAAAATCAAAGAAAAGAAATGCCCGGAAATCTATTTGTAATTAATTTAATGCAAATGAACACATCTACAAGAACAATACTACAACTTCAGGTAAGAATCATCAGCTTTATTACCTTACTGTTTGTGAAATCTGTGGGTTGACATTACTATAGTATTTAATACAGGTCTTGTGGAAGAATATAAAAATAAACCTCAAAAAACTGCTGTTGACGCCTGAAGAGAGAGGTTTAAGACTGGCAGTGGAACTGGAAATAAAGATACTGACCAGTTGGATGAATTACTGACAGGAGTAATGGAGAGCCAGCAACCTTTGGAGAAAATACCAGATGATGACCATGATGACTACTTCAGGACTAAATTGAGGCTTAAATTAAACCTACCAGGAGGCAGGTTTAACTTAATATTATGTTTCAAAGAAGAATACACATTATATTGATATACTGAGATATATATTGTATACAGTCATGTGAAAAAGTTAGGACACCCTATTGAATTCCATGGTTTTCCATATCAGGACATAATAAAAAAATTATCTAGTGCTTGGCAGGTCTTAAAATTTGGAAAATAAAACCTCAGATGAACAATAACATATAACATGTCAACATGTCATTATTTATTTAACAAAAATAAAGCCAAGATGGAAAAACCATGGGTGACAAAGTTAGGACACCCTATGATTAATTGCCTGTAGATCCACTTTTAGCAGCAATAACTTGAAGTAATAATTTTCTGTATGACTTTATCAGTCTCTCATATCATTCTGGAGGAATTCTGGCCCACTCTTCTTTACAACGTTGCTTCAGTTTATTGAGGTTTGTGGGCATTTGTTAATGCACAGCTCACGCCACAACATTTCAGTCAGGATGAGGTCTGGACTTTGACTGGGCCATTGCAACACCTTTATTCTTTTCTTTTTCAGCCATTCTGTTGTAGATTTGCTGGTGTTCTTAGGATGATTGTCCAGTTGCATGACTCAATTTTGGCTAAGCTTTAGCTGCTGGACAGATGGCCTCACATTTCACTCTAGAAAACTTTGGTATACAGAGGAGTTCATGGTCAGCTTATTAGCTGTGAGGTGCCCAAGGCCCATGGCTACAAAACAAGCCCAAAATCATCACCCCTTCACCAGCATGCTTGACTTTTGGTATGAGGTGTTTGTGCTGATATTCTCTTTTGGTTTTCACCAAACGTGGCACTATGCATTATGGCCAAGCATTTCCACTTTGGTCTCATCTGTCCAAAGGACATTGTTCTAGAAGTCTTATGGTTTGTTCAGATGCAACTTGGCAAACCTAAGCCGTGCTGCCATGTTTTTTTTGTTTGTTTGTTTTTTAGAGAGAAGATGCTTTCTCCTGGCAAAGCTTCCAAACATGCCATACTTGTCCCATCTTTTTCTAATTGTACTGTCTTGAACTTTATCATTTAACATGTTAACTGAGGCCTGTAGAGTCTGAGGTGTAGTTCTTGGGTTGTCTGCAATTTCTCTGAGCAGTGCACTGTCTGATCTTGGGGTGAATTTGCTGGGACTTCCACTCATGGAAAGATTTGTGTCTGTTTTGAATGTCTTCCACTTCCACTAATTTTCCTCACTGTAGAATGATGATGGATTTCAAATTGTTTGGAAATAACCTTGTAACCCTTCTCAGATTGACGGCAGCAACAATTGCTTCTCTAAGATCGTTGCTGATGTCTTTCTTCCTTGGCATTGTGTTAACACACATCTGAAGGCTCCAGACACTCAAACTGCCAGAACTTCATCTTTTATAGAGGTGATCACAATTGCTGGTGATCAGTTAATCAAAGACATTTGATTAGCAGTGCCTGACCATTACTTAACCTCTTAATTCCTATGTTAACAGTAATGGTGTCCTAAGTTTGTCACCCTTGGCTTTTCCATTTTGGCTTTTTTTTTTTTTTTTTTTGCTAAATAAATAATGACACAGTTTGATATGTCATGTGTTGTTCATCTGAGGTTTTATTTTCCAAATTTTAAGGCCTGCCAAGGACCAGATAATTTTTTTTATTATGCCCTGATACAGAAAACCATGAAATTCAATGGGGTGTCCTAACTTTTTCACATGACTGTATATTGACTCCTGGTAGGTTTAATTCAAGCAATTTAGCCCTGGAGTAGCTCTAGTCTACCTCCAGGAAATTATCTTTTTAAGATCTGGACTAAACTAAGATTAGGACTATCTAAAACCATGACATAGCATATTTATTTTAATCTGGTTATTTTAACCTGAAAGGCCATTTTAGTCTAGGACTCAGCTTTAACCTCTGTCTGGGAACTGCCCAAAAATAAATATAAAAATGTAAGTGTGTAGTCAATATAAGGGGGAAACAGTCAGATATAGGCAAAAAGAGGAGGCAGTGCATCTAATGGCCTATTACCCTGTCAGTGTGATGCCGGCAACGAGTCAAAGTGATAGAAATGGTTGGATAAAAAATTAAAAATAAACTCACTCACTCATAAAATGAACCTCTCACTAAACCTCTTGTTCTCCTGATCATGTACAAATCAAACTTGAACTTCAAATTACCTTATTTTTAATCGCTGAACACATGCAGATGTACATCTGGCAGAGATCTACATTGTCTAATAATAATTTAGCCTGAGGATGGCACTGAAATTATGATTTATAGGCTCTAATACACACACATAAAATGTTGTCTTAGAAATACCTTAATGTAGTTCTGTCATGACAACTCTCAAAGAGACTGGCATGGTAATGAATATGGCAATGTTAATGTATTTGGTCTTGGTGGAATATATGTGCTACGCTGCTGCTGCTGCTGCAGAGTAAGTACCGAGACTTGCTACTGCCAATACATTCACAGACATTGCTCTGAGCAGGGTTGGGCAAAAATACATCAAAATGTATTTTAAAATAAAATACAAAATACCTTAATTTTAAATGTATCAAAATAAACTACAAAATACAGCAGCCAAACCATGTATCAAAATAAAATACTGTATTTTTGTATTTTAAAAATACTTTTACAAGGGAGCATGAAATTTCTTCACAAACCTTCCATCAATTGGCCTATTTGATCTATCCCTTCACCATTACACTGACTCAGTTGATTAAGTAAACAATGTTTGATAGCAACAGCTTTTCTCTGCCAGAGTCAATTAATAAATCTGACATATGCAACCAGTTAAAGGCACAAATATGTAGGGTTTTTAGATTAAAATATCCAAAAACTACTAGAACAGTGTATATATTTTGTTGACTTGTGTACTTACATTATCCCAAATGTTTCCAAGAATGTTTAAATCCAGAGAAATGTGCAATTTTAACCAGGACATGGACCTTGTCCGTGTGTCGCCTATCAATCACGTCATACCAGCGTTACCCTCGATTTCTGGTTTTATTTTGTAGAAACCATGGAAACACCAAATACGCATTATATTCCTCATCTGTCTAATAAACAAATTATAGGTTTTATTAGACAGATGAGGAACTGTTTGTATTCATTCATCAACAGAAAACTATGTTATGTGTTTAAATCTCGTTTTCTTGATTTACTGCGAGTACCATGTTTTACCATGACTATTTGATCTAGTTTACTGCAGTGTGCAACAAGTGCCTCATAGCAGCCGCCGAGTGAAAGCACAGAGTTGCATTATAACAACTTTCAACACACAAATGTATCTAATATGATAAACAGCGCTGCATTACCCAACATAAGCTAGAGCAAAAGAAAGCAGAAGTGGCGACTATGGCATAATAAAAGTTCTGCTGCTCTCGAGACGTTTCGCGCTTGTCTCTCATTATCAATCTCTCCAGCGGTCTCGTTCAGCTCCCACAACACTCAGTCCTGCTCTGCTTCATACTACAGTAACGTTAATAATCTCATCCATAAACATGATTTCTGCCCGAGTCCTATCCCGATTCTTTTCCACTGGCTGTAGACATGAAAACAACACCTCCCATGATTCCACAAAATGAAGGACTGAATAAGTGACCTCTAGTGGCTGGATTCAACACATCAAATATTCACATATCCCTGTGATCACCCAGATGAAGGTTAGTTTTAAAGTAACCAACAGTTTAATTTTTAACAGTTTGCGAATGACTTATAATTGTATCCTAATTTAGTTACTTGATGTTTGGTAACGAAGGGCCTACTTTGCATCAGAAACACGGGCTCAATGACAAACAAGTCATTTATAAGAAGACAACTGATGGCTCCTTTATTCATAGCAACTAGATTCTAACTAATTAATCAATTGATTGTTAATTATAAATATAGGGGGCTGCAGCTCGGTATAATTTTTTAAAAGAAAATTATGTAAATTAAACTATTTAGCCTAGGCTACTAAAAACGAATACCAAAACTTAACATCTGTTCTGAACAAGTCTGGGCAAACCACTGAGTAAGCACCAATCACGCATTTTTATGATGTCATCATGTAGACTTCTTACAAAGTATTTTACAGTATTTTAAAAAATACAAAAATACAAAACACTAAAGTATTTTGATACAAAATACGAAGTCATTTTCATCAACCCTATCAAATACAAATTACAAAATACTACTTTGTATTTGAAATACGTATTTGAAATACATGTATCATAAATACTGCCCATCTCTGGCTGTGAGCATGTAAGACATGCTGCTACTGCACATATAACATACATGAAATAAGCCCCCCAACAAAGCAGGAGACACAAGAAAAGTGCAGAGCCCTCCCCCACACATCTTTTACAGATAATTTACAGGCTGTGCAGCCAATGCCAAATAAAGCTGCACAGTTGCGCAGCTTTTCCCAGCCGCTGT
This sequence comes from Megalobrama amblycephala, assembly GCF_018812025.1. NCBI lineage: Eukaryota > Metazoa > Chordata > Actinopteri > Cypriniformes > Xenocyprididae > Megalobrama > Megalobrama amblycephala. Next base: position 50,604,590 of record NC_063057.1, on the reverse strand, counting down.
AGATTTGGAGTTTGTAGCACAGTTGTGCAATGCTGAAAAGACTATTGCTATACATTTGTAAAGCAATTTTTCACCCTCAGGACAAGATAAGACAAACCTCCCCCCTCCCCCCCTTTTTTTTTTTTTCAAAGAGCCATGAGATTGCATGTTTTAATATCTATGTGTGCCTGGGCTACTATGCCTAAAATGGCTTATCTCTAGTGGCCTATGACAATGTGTGCCTGGGCTACCATGCCGAATGGCTTAGCTCTAGCACTGTGTTCTCATTAACAATAAATTTTGCAAGTTGATAGAGATGAGAACCCCAGCAACCACCTGAACAAATGTAATAAATCATTTGATGTATCATTGACATGATTCTTTTGATAAGTGAAAAAACTGTTGAGCAATAAGAAAGACAGGAGAATGCTCTGACGCTGTGTGCAGCTCAAATCAACTGCACACATTAAGCATAGCTAATGAAATATTGTCCTTGGAAATATATATCTCAATTAGTTGCTTACAATTACAAAATGTGCCAACAATACCAGAAATAATCCATTTTAATGAAAATAAAGGTCCATGTTTAATAAAAATGTTCATGAAATTAAATGAAAATGTTTATTAATTATTAATATTTTAATATTAGATTAATATAATTGTATACATGTTCTCATATCCATATATTTTGTTCTAATGTCACAAGTAATAATCTCAAGGTTCACTGGGATTTACACGATTCTTTTTGCAGTGTGGTTTTGGTGAAGTGTAAAAGTTACTAGAATAAACATTGTCATGTGTACCTTACTTCTTCTCACTGCTGCTTCCTGCTGATTTAGAGAACAATTTCTCCAAGTCGCCTCCTGTCATTTCAAAGAATAGAACAATGACGTCAGTCAGCGGAGGCTCGCGGTGTGGACCCAGGCGAAAGTATAAATCAGGCTTTATGCAGCTGTACCTGGTAACCCCGTTGAAAGCGTGAAAGCTTATTTCGCTTTAACCTTTTCTGATAACCGTAGCTTAGACGGCATATCCTCACAGCAAAACATACATAGACTGCTGCTGCATAAACACAATTGCATTAACGCTACAGCTTATATACTTGGTAAATCACTCCACAGACTGTTAAACATGATGCTAGTTTACATTATGATTGCTCATTTATAAATTAACACACAATATGCACAGAGATATGGAGTAAAAGAGTGTCCATTTATCTTAGATGTTGATTTCAGTTGCTTTATGAAACCGCAAACGCTACGGGTATTTGACTGTTGAGCCACAGCTCATTGGCCAATAGAGCATCAGCAACCAATCAGCTGCGCTATGTAGATAACAATGTGATCGCTACCAAATTGAGTTAAGGAACTATCAGCCTGTGCCATCTAGAGTTTCATGACAGAACTAGGTATTTGTCAGTTCTGCTTTGAGACTGTTTGTGAAGTTTTTCCGTTCCAGTCATTTCTGAGTTCCTGTTCCCTGTGTTTATTTTCTGTCAGTTTGTTTCCATAGTCACTGATTAGTTTCTTAATTAAATCATTATGTTCACCTGTGTCTAGTTTAGTTGTTAGTTTCTACTGTGTATATATAGCATGTGTTTGTGTTTTTTCTCTTGTCAGTTATTGTCTTTGTTTATGCAAAGATGTTACACTGCATTTTGTTTCTCTCACGCCTTTTCGGATTATCACATTTTGATTTATTAAAACTGCTACAAAAGATCCCCATTTCAGTTCTCCTTCTTCCCCACCTGCAGTAACAGTAGTATTAAAAAAAATAAGAAATTGTATTTATTCTTTATTTTACCAGGATAGTCCCATTGAGATATAAAATCTCTTCTTCCTGGCAGTCCAATCCAAAATGGCAGCATAAAAAGTTTCATAATACATAAAACACAACACATAAAACCAAACAACACATAAATAAACTTTTATCCAACACTCAAATAAAGTGTTCTTTTGTGAAAAGTCATGTGAATGATGTACATGAGATGAAGACTGTATAAAGTTTGTGTGTGTGTGTGTGTGTGTGTGTGTGTGTGTGTTTGTGTGTGTGTGTGTGTGTGTGTGTGTGTGTGTGTGTTTTTGTGATTTATGAGGACACAAATTTGTATAATGACATGGGTATTACACTGGTATTACGATATTGTCTTAACACCATTGCTAGAGAACTGAACACCTATAACTATGGTAAAATCACTGTAAGGCTGATCTCATGTGGCTTTTTATTTTTAGTAGCAGCAAAAACAATGTGGTAAAAGACAACACTATTCAATATTAATAGAATATTGGCTATTTATTAGTACTTATAAAGCACATATTAATGCCTTATTCTGCATGACCTTATTCTACATTCTTAATCCTACCCAATACCTAAACTTAACAACTACCTATTAACCCATTAACTAACTATTGTCACAGTTCCCCTCTGTCCTGGACTCCAGTTCCCATTATCCTCCTTGTTTGCACACTTGTACTCACTTCCCTCATCAGCTTCCTGCCATTCCCTGGATTCCCTGCACCTGTCTGTTGGCACTCCCTTTAAGTTGGACTCCTTTGTTGGTTCTTATTGTTTGCTTAGATTTGTTTTGGTTGTTCCTGTCTCTTGTTAAATAAATAACCTATATTGCTGAAGTCCGGATACGTCTCATCTCTGCTGCAACCATCACATATAACAACTATTAATAAGCAGTAAATTAGTAGATTATTGAGGGAAAAGTTGTAGTTGATAGTTTATATGTGTTCCCTATACTAAAGTGTTATCAAATATTTTAATTTCATGGTAATAATGTCAGTTAATAACAATAAATAATAACAATAAATATAATAACACTAAATAATTGTGGCGTAATATTTTTTTATTATTGCCTTTTATTTTTGATACATAAAATGTATAGAATTCAGCTGATGTGTGGCCATAGGTGTACATATATTAGATATTTTACAATGATTACGAATTATTTTGAACATGGTTTATCCAAACAAATGTAGTAACAGTTTATTTTATAGTTGCTTTTCTTAATTTCATCTCCATATCTCTCTGTTTATTTCAGGATGCCCAAATCGAGAGGGAAAAATCTATATACAACATCTCTGGTGGCTGCACTGTGCTTGTAGTTGTCTTTCTGCTGGGAAAGCTGTATGTTGCCAATGCTGGAGATAGCAGGTAAGACATATTTAATTGTATTTATACACATGTATGTACAGATTTGATAATTTCCTTATGTGTACATCTCTCTCTCTCTCTCTCTCTCTCTCTCTCTCTCTCTCTCTCCGTGTGTTTTACTCCTCAGAGCCATTATAATCAGAAATGGAGAAATAGTTCCTATGTCCACAGAATTCACCCCTGAGTCCGAGAGACAAAGACTTCAGTTCCTTGTAAGTTGCCATGTCATTCGCTCCTTGGAAACAGTTTATATGTCAAATAGACCAAATCCTTAGAAATATGAAAATGAAATTAATGAATGAAAATGAAATTAAAATACATAAAAAATATTTAAAAAAAATAAATAAATCTTTAAAATAAACATGTTTAGGTAAAAGACAGGTAAAGACAAGGTTTTTACATACAGCACACAGTGAAAATAGCATGAATATGACATAGTGGACAACTGGATATAGCACAGCATATTTTAAAATCAAGGATTTAAAGTTTGTCGATCGAGTCTCCAGTGAAGCTGAACTCTGTAGTCCACATTCACTTCACACGGACTGACTGTCATACACAGAATACACACGTTCATGCGGGCTACAAATAGACACATCAGAAGATCTCACAGCTGGATTTGATTAAATATGCAAGGTTTGTTAAATTAAATGTTAATTAGATATTCATAGATTTGTTTTAATGATATAGACATGTATTTGATGAATGTTGACGGTAAATGAGAAAGTATTATAGCCTTTAGTTTGCCTTTCTGTAACTAATAATATAAAATCAAACACTACTTTCTCACATACCGTTTATTTTTTTGTTCAACTCGCTAGCTTTGCGTTGTAGTAGTCAGGCAAAATTAAACAAATTTTAGTTCACTGACATTTGAATCGTCTGTTTTCCATGTCCACTTTTCTTTTCTTCACTTGCCTTGTTTTCGCTGTCAGACTAACTCTGCGTGGCCACTGGCACGGAGCGAGAGGAGCAGAGCGTGCATTTTCAATTCATGGGAATGAATTGAAAATGCTCGCTCTGCCCCTCTCTCTCCACACCAGTGGACACAAAACATTAAGCAATGATGCTGCATTTGAATTTTCATGACAGAGACTTGCTTATGCTGAGGGGGTGGCGCAAGATGGCGACCTGAATGGTTGTGTTGGTTCGAGCTCTGAGGCATTTTTGAGGAGTTTCCATCTTCTGGGCGAATTTGTAACTTGTATTTACAAGGTGGGGAGTTGGAACTCGCTTTAAAAGTAGAATGCATTCATTTTTTCATTAATAAAAACCTCAACATCAGACTGTGACGTATATTGATAAATCACACTGCCAGCCCACATGCAAATTTTCCAAAATGCCAAAGAACAAAGACAGAAAGTTACATTCTTTGCTTCTCGATGCATCATCTGGAGACTTTGATTCATCCCCAAATACTCCAACAGGCAGTCCTCTTTCAAAAAAAACTCTGTCAAGGAGACCCCAAAGTCTCTAATGCCTATATACTTTGTGCTGTCAATGCCCTCACGGATCGCTTTTCAGCGATGGAACAACAAATTGCCTAGATCTCGGTCGCTATAGTAAATCTTTCTAAGATGGCTGACTTTGTGGCAGAGGAGATGAAATCGCTATCTGCAAGGGTCAAGACTAATGAGAACAAGGTGTCGCAAATTGAGCAAGTGGTCCGGATAGTTCAAGGCACGTGTGATCAAGTAGAGATCTACAGTAGGAGATGGAATTTGAGGCTAAACGACCTCAGAGAAACAGAAGGAGAAAATATCAGTATCAAAGTGCTCGAAATTCTTAAAATTCTGACTCCAGGCGAGGTCGATGACATCCGATTTTACATGGACACAATCCACAGGATTGGGTGTCCTGGGACGATGTAACCATCCTAGGCCAGTCATCATCCAGTTTGCGCTCCGGACCTACAGAGAGAAAGCCTGGAAAGGTGCACGGGATCATTCTGCACTCAAGGAAAGAGGTGTTCGCCTGGCAGAGGACCTGACATTTGCAAAAAAGACAACAGAGGAAGTTGCTATGGTTAAGGGTAAAAGTGGCGAGAGAAGGGAAAGAGCTTACTTTCATGGAGCAGATGTTTTTATTGATGAAGAAAAACTGTCTGTTGATGAATATCAAGATGAATATTAACTGAGTAGGAGTTATTGACTATACTGGCTAGGCAGTCAAACTGAAATAGGGTGCTCAGTCCTTGGGTCATAAAACATTTGTCCAGGTGATGTGACTCTTTAAGTCTGGAGTGGATCAATACCAACTGGTTTGTCAATTTCATTGTTGCAGGGTTCTTTATATAACATTGTTCTGACATCCAAATAAGATTATTTTATGTCTGATTTCACTAAAAGGAAGTCCATGTTTATTTTTGTTAGGCGTACAAATGCCCCCTCGTTCAAAGACGAGGGTTGCCAGTTTTTACAGCATATGGTTGCCAGCAACAATAGGGAACGCAACTGACAATGAAAGCTGAGGAAACTTAAACACTGTAAGCTGATGAGTTGATTTATCTGTTTTGATATGCTGTTGTTCATAGAAATATTTAGATGGATTCAGAGGCTTTTTCGTAGAGATGCACCGATTGCAATTTACTTGGCCGATTCTGATTTCTTGTTAGTGTGATCGGCTGATTCTGATTTTCTTTCTAAGAACTATAAATGACAACATATACAAACAAAAATCTACTTTTCTTCAATGCAGTTTTATTTTCATTAAAAAAATAAGTAACAGTCAGTAATAAAATATAAACAGCTCAAATAAATGCAAAAAAAAAAAAAAAAAAAAAAGAGAGAGCTATGAAACTACGTTTTTCGGGTTAACTGGGTTTTTATTCAGGTAAGAAATACTACAGAAATTAAAGTAATCAAATGTAAAATAACACATTGTGTTATTTTGCATTGGTTACCTTAATTTCTGTAGTCTACTGTAGTCAAATAATTCTTACCATTAACGTTATAAAATGTATTCAGTCAAGAGCAGAAAGTGATTTTCTTTGTCTTTTGTTCTTTGATTAACATGACAGACAGCAGCAGGAATATTGGACTGCTGTCCCTTTAAGAGTTTATGAACGGTGTTCAACGGACCCAATACTGTTACACATGATATGGGTTCACTTTCTTTGCTATTTAACGATTCAAAACTGACTGTGTTAATCTGTTTATCTTACTTACTGTGCCGCTGGTTTTGACATACCTTTGTATGTATTTGGCAGTTTAAGCGCAGGAATGCGCTTATTTTGGTACTTGTGACTCTGTTTGATTTCTGTCTCTGTTTGAGACTGAGCATGGCTTGTTCGCTTCAATAATATAGATCAGTGGTGCACGCGCTTTTGGTGTGAGTGCGAAACCTGCGGAAATTACTAAAATTATGCGCAATAGAGTGCCTCAGGGATACGCATTTTTGTAGGCAAAACCCGGAAGCGAGTTGGCATTTTAGGACTTTCAGTTCCAACGCCGTAAATTCTATGGGTTTTTTAAATGGGTTTTTTGCTAAATCGCCTGAAATAAGGTCTTTGGTTAACAAAGCCTCTAAATACTTTCACGTTTTGATCTATGACATAAAACAAAAACATTTTCTATGTCTTAAAATCGGCGGTTGCTAACAGATTGCTAAAAGGGACTACTTCCTTTGCATTTCTCATGAAAAAGTGGATAAGTATTCATAACAGCACAGATCATAATCAGCGAGAATGTTTATAAATAAAGTTGTTTTCTAAATAAAGTTTGAGGAAGCTTGGTGGTGGTGACGTTGATCCGCGACCATGGTTGTAGTCCGTTTATAGCCTACTGTTAGCCTTTTATATCTGACGACTTTATTTAGGCTTCAAAATCTATAAATGTTGTGTTAACTTGTAAAGATTATCTTGATAGACAAAACGTGTAAGTGTCATAACCCTTTGTTAAACACAGAGCTTATTTTCTGCGATTTTCCAAAAGTCTATGGGAAAAATGCATAGGCTTTCAATCAAGGGAACCCGTGTGCCGCTAACTTCCGGGTTGGCCTACAAAAACACGTCATCCCTGGGGTACTCTATACAAGCACTACTTAACCGGAGCGAATGAGACGAGAGAGAGGAGGTGCCCGCGCGGGTGTGTGTCATTTCACCGTGACAGAGAAGAGAGCGAGAACGCGCAGCTGACGTTATTGCCGGATTCTCTGACCCAGTTTGTTTGATGCTTTCCATGGCTGCAATATGCAGTGTGTTCCGCCAACTGGCAACCTGTGATGTTGAAATACTATTGGATAAACTGCAGCACACGGTTTCACAGAGACCAAAACAAAAACAGACATTCCGACATGGAACGCACATTTTCCGGCAAATGAGTTTTTTATTCAGTCATAGAATAACTTTGTAATTATCACAAATTCTAGGATTAATTTTCTGATATACACAAAAAAAACAAACAAACAAAAAAACAAACACATTAAATGTAACACCCCTTCCCCAGCCTGTAAATTTACAATACAGTGACAATCAAAACAGCTTTAAGTTACAATACATTGCATTAAGGGATAGAATTCCTCTCGAGGTAACAGAAGAAAGGGTCCCAGATCTTGTGAAACTGTCTAATATTGCCTTTTAAAAGGTATCTGGTTCGTTCCAGGTGCAGAGTAGATATCAGTTCCTCAAGCCATAGTTTAGCAGTAGGAGGATTAACCTTTTTCCAGAACAGTAATATCAGCTTCTTGGCTATTATCAAACAATATGTAAGGAATTTCTGTTGAGCACTGTTAAATGAATATGTATAATCAGAATGCCCTAATATAATGAGCACTGGGTTTGGGTCCAAATATACATCAAGGACATCTGAAAGCACTTTAAAAACCTCACACCAGAATCCCTGTAGTTTATGACAGAAAATAAAACTATGAGCTAAATCGGCATCCTCTGCTTTGCACTTATCACAAATAGGAGAGACATTGGGGAAAATCCTATGTAATTTCTTTTTAGAGAAGTGTAATCTATGTAGGACCTTAAACTGAATGAGGCATAATCTAGTGTTGATCGATTGTTTATCAATATCCTCCAATCCACTTTGCCAAATCTCTTCTGAGATTCCAATTCCAATCTCTCGCTCCCATTCCTCTCTGATCAACTTTGTAGTGGGGGAAAAAACTGTTAGTAACCTTTCATAAATTAAAGATAGCTGACATTTGTTTCCCCTAAACTGTGTGAGACAATCATCGATGACTGAAGATGGGATCTCATCTAGGGAAACATTATGTGTACGCAAGTAATTCCTTATTTGTAAAAATCTGAAAAAATTTTGTTTTGGGAGGTTATATTTCTGTTGTAATTGCATAAAGGAAGCTAACGCCCCGTCCAGATAAAGATCCTTGACTGTGCGGATACCCAATTCTTTCCATTGATTAAAGGTTGTATCCAACCTTGAAGGGGGAAATGATGGGTTATTTGCAATTTGAATTAAGAGAGAGAGTGATTTTATCTTAAGGTATTCTCTTATCTGTCTCCAAACACGTAATTGATATTTATTCTGCCAATTAGAGAGATTGGGAGAGTCCTCCAATACTGTATACAATTCTGTAACTTAGATAATAAGGGGTTAAAATTAGCTTTGAAGAGCAGAGAGTATTTACACGTAACCACAATTCCCAAGTATACAATTTTTTCTGTGGAAACCTTAAATGGGGAAGAATGTATTACGGACAAATCCTTTAAACCAATGGGCATGAGTTCACTTTTTTCAAAATTAACTTTAAAGCCAGAAAATTTCCCAAAGGTAATGATAATCTTGAGTACCACAGGGAGGCTCACCTGTGGTTGAGTAATATAAAGCAAAATATCGTCCGCATACAGTGATATTTTATTAATGGTATTTGAAGTATTGAAGCCGTGTATGCAAGAGTTAGATCGAATGGTTTCTGCAAGGGGCTCTACAGTTAACGCAAACAAAAGAGGTGAGAGGGGACAACCCTGTCTAGTTCCTCTTTTTGGAAGAAAGAAAGAGTCTGAAATTGTTTTATTTGTTAAAACCCGTGCTGATGGACTACTGTATAAAATTTTAATCCAAGTTATAAACTCATCTCCCATATCAAATTTCTCAAGGACAGCAAACAAATAACGCCACTCCACTCGGTCGAACACCTTTTCGGCATCCAACGAGATTACAATCAAATTGTCTCGGCTTGCCTTATGATGATAAATTATATTAAATAGTCGTCTAATATTCTGCATAGTGCTTCTTCCTGGAATGAATCCATTCTGATCTGTGTTAACCAATTTATTAATTAATTTACAGAGTCTATTAGCAAGTGTCTTGGATAATACTTTTTGATCAACGTTTAGAAGGGAGATAGGTCTGTATGCCTCGACTTCTTCAGGATTTTTACTTTTTTTTGGAATTACCGTGATAATAGCCTCAGAAAAAGTCGGTGGTAGTCCAATTGTTAATGCTTGCTGAAAAATTTTAAGCAAATATGGAGTAAGGATATCGCTGAATTTTTTATATAGTTCAACTGGCAGCCCGTCAGGACCGGGAGTTTTCCCGCTCTTCAAAGTATTTATTGTGTTCTTTAATTCCTCTAAAGTAATGTTTATTAAGAGATGCCCGATCTTCAGGAGATAACGTGGGGAGTTTACAATTATGTAAAAATGTGTCCATTACTTGTGGGTCCAACTCAGAGTCTGAAGAGTATAACTTTAAATAAAATTCCTTAAAACACTGGTTTATCTCTTTAGTTGCGATACAGTGTGTCCCACCTTTGGTTTTTATTTTATCAATTGTCCTTTCACTATCTATTTTACGCAATTGTCTGGCTAGTAATTTATGGGGCTTCTCTCCAAATTCAAAGTATTTCTGTTTAATGAAATGAAAAGTTCTATTAATTTTAGTAGAGACTATATTATTGTATTCGTACCTTAACTGTAAAATTTTCTTACAAGTATCTAATGAGGGGTTTAGTGCATTTTCAATATCTAGCTGATGAATTTGTTTCTCTAAATCAATTAATTTTGTTTTGTATAATTTATTCCGATACCCTTGATATGATAAAACACAACCTCTTATAAATGCTTTTAACGTTTCCCAGAGCAGTCCTGATGATGTCTCTGGCTTATCATTGCTATCGAAAAAAATTTCCAATTGCGAACTCATGAAATCAATGAATTTAGGATCGTCGATTAATTGAGGATCCATCCTCCATAAAGGGCGGATAAGAGATGTTTGATCGAAAACAACTTCAAATGAGACTGGGGCGTGGTCTGAAATCAGTATATCATGAATTTTAGAGTTTAGGATATTGGAAATAAGGTTGCTGTCCACTAAAAAAAAAATCTATACGGGTGTATACATTATGTACATGTGAGTGAAATGTATAATCTCTTTCGGTTGGGTACATAAGTCTCCATATGTCTACCAAATTAGAATTATTAATAAAAGCATTCAAAAAATTTCTTGAATTAGATTGCGGAGAAATTTTGAGCGATGATCTATCAAGATATGCGTCAAGGACGCAATTAAAGTCCCCACCTATAACAAGATTTGTTTGAGACAATTTAGGAATGAGAGAAAAGACCTTTCTAAAAAATTCGGGTTCGTCATAATTTGGACCGTACACATTTGTTAACGTAATCGGGAAACCATAAATCTCACCAGATAGAATAATATAACGACCCTCCCTATCCGTTTTCAGAGTGTTTTGTTTAAATGGAACCCCTTTTCGAAATAAAATAGCAACCCCCCTAGATTTAACTGAAAAATTAGATTGATAGATCTGTCCTATCCAAATACCCTTTAGTTTATCTTTAGAGTCCTCTTTCAGATGAGTTTCCTGCAGAAAGATTATATCTGAGGAAAGAGATTTTAGATGTGATAATGTCTTGCTTCTCTTAACCGAATGGTTTAATCCTTTAACATTCCAGGAGATGAATTTGAGACCTTTTCTGTTACTTTGAGTTGTTATTTTTTGCTTGAATAGAAATCAGGCCAATCATCTTCACTGCATGTATATTACTTTGAGGTATTTTAAACAGGCCACCATGCCACATTCCCCAAAACGTAAACATTAATCCCGTCATCTAACCGACCAACTAGAACTTGCGGCGCGATACGAAATTACACAAAAAGTAAAGAAAAATATAATAACAAATGATATAAAAGATACAGTCAAATAAAACCTAACAGATACCTTCAAAAAGTGTCAAACCTTAAACTTCCAAAAACTCGTAACAGCACAGCTCCGTAATAAGGAGTTCAAAGGGAGCATCTCAATATAACATAACACAACAAAAGTCACTTAAAGAGTCATGTAAAGAGTCAGTGTTTAACATTAAAGATCAGCAGTCACATTATTCTTATCTTACTTGACTCAGTCCAACGACATCCTTTACACTGGTTCTGAAACTTCAAAGTTACTTTCAGCAAACCTGACCGCTTTATCTGGATCGGTAAAGTAGAACTCTTTGCCGTTGTACGAGACCCTCAGTTTAGCAGGGTATTGCAATCCGTATTTGACTCCGGGTTTATCCTTCAGCAACCCCCTCGCGCGTTTGAAAAGTGCGCATTGCTTTACCACCGCAGGCGGATAGTCCGGAAAGATGTTGATTCTTTGGCCCCTGAAGACAATCTGCTGCATCCTGGCCGCCTTTTGCATTATTTCTTCCATCTCTAGGCTTCACTCCGGATTCAGCGCCCTCTTTAATGTTCAGTATGCGGATATTTTGTCTTCTGCTGCGGCTTTCGAGATCTATGCATTTTTCAGTAAGTTGCTCCACGGTACGCTTTAGCTTTCCCAAATCTTGTTCTATCTTGACCACTGTGTCAGAAGAAGTGGAAGCGTAATTTTCCAGGCTTGTTAATTTCGCAGCATGGTCATCCATCGTAACCTTAATCTCTGAAATTGCTGCGCTGGCCTCATTTTTAAATGCTGACAGTTCTCCTCTGATAGCGACAGCGAGCTGTTCGATCTTTGAGTCTATAATTTCCCCAATGTCTGATTTGATTGAAATAAGTTCCGCGCGAAGGGAAGAGATCGCGTTGAGGATGGCTGAACTACCCGCCTCTGGAGCATCTTCCTCAGGCGTTTCTTCCACACTAGAGCCGGAGGCTATCACGGCCTGGTCTGGGGTTTTCCGAGATTTGGCCGGCATGTTTAGAGAACTGGACAAGTTAAATCCTGAAGTCGGCTAGTAGTTTCTAGAATGTGAGACTATAATTTTATCAGAACTCAAAATAACTGAAAAGATGTTCTGACGAAGTTATAATTAGATTTTTTACGGAGCCGTCGTGAAATGCGTGCTACTCTCTCATATCGAAACCGGACGTCCGGAACGCACATTTTCCAAGTAGAATATCTGGCTGTAGCATTGTTTTTCTGAGAAACAAGTAGGCGAACTTAGCATGTTTCCTAAATATCTGCAAACATATTAGGGTATTTTTATGCTTTATTAAAGTAAAAATCTTACATAGAGCCCCTTTAAATGGTGGCGTTCCCAGTGGGGAGATCAAATCTTCTATTCTTTGTCATCATTCGGCAGGTATCGCTATTCTTCTAAATAAGTTTAAAGGTGACGTATAGGAATTGGTTACCTCAAAAGAAGGTAGATGGTTACTTATAGTTGCCAAACTGGATAATTCTGTATTTGTCTGGGGAAATTTTTATGGTCACAATTCTTCAGTCCAAGCTAAAAATATGGCTTCGTTTACACTTGGCATTAACATGCGACCTGTATCTGGATGTTGTCCACATACGCATTGAAATGACAAGTGTAAACGCGTTTGTGATCGGAATGTTATCCGATCAGCGTGTCCTGGTTCTGGGGTAGTCGAGGACTCATTGTGGTCGGATCTCAGTGTAATGTAAACGTGATCCAGCCATCATATCTACATTCAGAGGGCGACATCATTTAAATCCCTGCCCAGTTTCTCCGCATGGCTGTCAGAAAATAATGGACAGACAAGAAATTAAAGTTCTTTGAACTTCACAATAAACGTCTGTCTTTAAAACAGTTTATTTAGACTTACATGATACCTTGTGTGTCATTTTTCATTTTAATTATGCAACAATATCTAAATGAGGCGATCGCATAGGCCTATGTTTTTATTGTTTCAGTTTATTTCCAATATTGCATGCTTAACTTAACTTGATGTGACTTGTTTAATAGGGCTGGGCGATGTATCGAATGCTTTTGTCACGCGCATTTCTTCAGTAAAGCCGGTTCCCTGATTACCGCTAAATCGCCATCACCTGCTTTCAAATGGAGCGGCATTTAATAGACAGAGGCCGTAGATCACTGATAAGCCACGCAATATCGCGTTCAATATCGACGGCGATACATATCGATATTGAACGCGATATTTTTCCCTTTATTTACCCTTCTATGTACCCATCTTTCTATAGTGGATATTTGGAGATTCTTGAATTTTAATGAAAAGTGTTATTCTTGGAGTAACTCCTCTAGATCTTTGCAGTCAAGGATTGATTTATGGTTAATCGACCCAGGATGTGTCCAATATGTTACTGAAGTTGCTTATTGCCATGCACCTCTTTCGGATCATAAAATTATTTTTTTGGCACTCTCTGGTTGTTATATTAAAAATAATAGTGTTCTGCTCCAAATTTACTTGTCACTTGTATAGTTGTGTAGTTTTGGCGCCCTGAGTGGCAGTTCTCTAGAAAAATAAGTGATCACATTTCTCATGCAGTCAACTCCTCAATCTTCGGATACCATCCTTTGTTTTGTGTTTGAAAAAGCATCATCTGTAAGTTAATTCTTCTTTACATAATACTTGATGATACATATTTTCATATATTTGTGATAAGTTTGTTTAGAGCTTTGATTTAATATAATTTTTGTGATGATAGCCTTTAGCTATTAGCCTAGCCTTTGTTTGACATAGCAATCAATGTGTTAATCTCAATCTACTTTGATAAGATAACTTCTATATATGAGTCAATATTTGTATTTGTTGTCAATTTCTTGGTCATCTGATAATCCCATTTAAGTAAATTGATTACATTGATTTCATTTGGGGTATTTTCAGATAAGAGTTTCAGAACTACTTACATGAATGCTCTTCAGTCATTGGTTAATTTTTCGGATTACTGTTTATTTGCTGTTTTTTGCAGTTTTACTCTTAATTCATAATGTACTCGGCATCTTATTAAACGTCAAAGACAATGATGAATCCTGACTCGTCTGTACTTGGATGGAGTTTGGCTGGCTGTTAAATTGCATTGGTAGATGCAAGGTGAACAGTACATTAAAAAGATGATAATCCTACAAGCAAATCAAGTTACATGGCAGAAGATTGCAGTCACATTTGTACCATGAATCACGCTGAAAAGCTTACAGCCTCTGCAGAGGAAAATGCAGAGGAAACCACGAGCACAGTAGACTGAGCTTCTGAGGACGGCTCAAAACGCTCCCATTCATCACGATAATCTTGATCGTCACAAACAAACTCATGTATTGTTTGTAAAGAAAGAGAATGCAATCAAACTGCACAAGATTAAATTAGAAATGTCCCATAAACTGGACAAAGCCAAAATGGAGGCAGATTTGGAGGTGCTCCAACATGAAAATGAACAAGCTGCTGCTCTGTCCCAGGCAGAAGGCTAAAAGCAGCTGTAGCTGCAATTGAGGATAGTATTTCAAGTGCTAGCTTCTCTGTGTCTTCACATAGTAAAGTGGAGCACACCAAAGACTATGTTGAAACACAAAGTGGGGTGGACCTAAATAAGCTAAAAGAAACAGACATTTAGAATTCAAATTACAGGAACACACTGTACCCTGAGACCTCAGACCCCAACTGTTCTGCTCATAGTCTTATTAAAATCAATCGTGAACAGGATGCCTTCACTGAACTGCCATCTCAGCCACTTGATCAGTCATTAAGAGATGAAGTTAAACAGGAAACATATGATCCTCATGCTTCATGTTTCTCTCCGAGGACCTCTATCCCATCATGGCCGCATTCAGTACCGTTTCACGAGCTAGAATCCTCAGGTATGTTGGACTTAGCAAAATATTTAGCAAGTCATGAGCTTGTAAATACAAGTCTCGTTAAGTTTGATGACAGACCTGAGAGTTTTAGAGCATTCAAATCGGCCTTTGTTGGTGAAACAGAGGGTTTAGGCCTGACAGCTGGCGAAGAGCTGGACCTGATTATTAGGTGGCTCGGCAAAGAATCATCTGACCATGTGAAAAGGTTACGGTCAGTTCATGTCAGCACTACACAATGCCTGGGAAAGATTAACAGAATGTTACGGTGCACCTGAGATAATTGAAAATGCACTTCTGCAAAGGCTAGAAAACTTTCCCAGAGTTCTCATTAAGGACTTTATCAAGTTGAGAGAGTTAGGTGATCTCCTGACTGAACTACAGGCAGCTAAGCAAGATGGCTATCTGCCTGGCCTAACATATCTGGATACTGCTAGAAGAATAAATCCTATAGTGGAAAAGCTACCATACTTCCTTCAAGAGAAATGGCTCTCTCATGGCATGATATACAAACCCGATTCCAAAAAAGTTGGGACACTGTACAAATTGTAAATAAAAAAGGAATGCAATAATTTACAAATCTCATAAACTTATATTTTATTCACAATAGAATATAGATAACATATCAAATGTTGAAAGTGAGACATTTTGAAATGTCATGCCAAATATTGGCTCATTTTGGATTTCATGAGAGCTACACATTCCAAAAAAGTTGGGACAGGTAGCAATAAGAGGCCGGAAAAGTTAAATGTACATATAAGGAACAGCTGGAGGACCAATTTGCAACTTATTAGGTCAATTGGCAACATGATTGGGTATAAAAAAAGCCTCTAAGAGTGGCAGTGTCTCTCAGAAGTAAAGATGGACAGAGGATCACCAATTCCTGAAAAATAGTGGAGCAATATCAGAAAGGAGTTTCTCAGAGAAAAATTGCAAAGAGTTTGAAGTTATCATCATCTACAGTGCATAATATCATCCAAAGATTCAGAGAATCTGTAACAATCTCTATGCGTAAGGGTCAAGGCCGGAAAACCATGTTGGATGCCCGTGATCTTCGGGCCCTTAGACGGCACTGCATCACATACAAGAATGCTACTGTAATGGAAATCACAACATGGGCTCAGGAATACTTCCAGGAAACATTGTCAGTGAACACAATCCACCGTGCCATTCTCCGTTGCCAGCTAAAACTCTATAGGTCAAAAAAGAAGCAATATCTATACATGATCCAGAAGCGCAAGCGTTTTCTCTGGGCCAAGGCTCATTTAAAATGGACTGTGGCAAAGTGGAAAACTGTTCTGTGGTCAGACGGATCAAAATTTGAAGTTCTTTTTGGAAAACTGGGACACCATGTCATCCGGACTAAAGAGGACAAGGACAACGCAAGTTATCAGCGCTCAGTTCAGAAGCCTGCATCTCTGATGGTATGGGGTTGCATGAGTGTGTGTGGCATGGGCAGCTTACACATCTGGAAAGGCACCATCAATGCTGAAATGCATATCCAAGTTCTAGAACAACATATGCTTCCATCCAGACGTTGTCTCTTTCAGTGAAGATCTTGCATTTTCCAACATGACAATGCCAGACCACATACTGCATCAATTACAACATTATGGCTGCATAGAAGAAGGATCCGGGTACTGAAATGGCCAGCCTGCAGTCCAGATCTTTCACCCATAGAAAACATTTGGCGCATCATAAAGAGGAAGATGCAACAAAGAAGACCTAAGACAGTTGAGCAACTAGAAGCCTGTATTAGACAAGAATGGGACAACATTCCTATTCCTAAACTTGAGCAACTTGTCTCCTCAGTACCCAGACGTTTGCAGACTGTTATAAAAAGAAGAGAGTATGCCACACAGTGGTAAACATGGCCTTGCCCCAACTTTTTTGAGATGTGTTGATGCCATGAAATTTAAAATCAACTTATTTTTCCCTTAAAATGATACATTTTCTCAGTTTAAACATTTGATATGTCATCTATGTTGTATTCTGAATAAAATATTGAAATTTCAAATTTCCACATCATTGCATTCTGTTTTTATTCACAATTTGTACAGTGTTCCAACTTTTTTGGAATCGGGTTTGTATAAAGAACAATACAATGCCTTCTTCCCTCCTTTCTGGTATTTTTTTTTTTTTAGCTTCGTCTGTTATGAGGCAAAGGCCAGAAACAATCCAAGCTTCACAATTGCTGGTCCTCCTTAAAGGTGAGAAATTTTTGAGCAAACAAACACATCAGAGGATGCCCATTTCTGCTCATAAAATTGACGTCTCTCAAAAGGCCTACCCCAGTAAGGACTCGGGCACCAGTGATGAAAACCCTAAAAACTGCCCGATACATAATAAACCACATCCACTGAAAAAGTGTTGTGGTTTTCGATTGAAGCCAATGGAGGAACGAATGGCCTACTTGAAGGAACATGGTATCTGCTTTCGATGTTGTGCATCTTCTTCCCACATTGCAAGCAATTGCAAAGTTATAGTGAAGTGTACGGAATGTGACAGTGAAGACCACACCACTGCTCTCCACCCAGGACCAGCACCATGGGTCTCCAAAAGCTCAGTCGTTTCTTCAGATCATGGCGGGCAGGAAGAACGTTCGCCTCCTGTGAACAGTGCCTGTACTAAAGACTGTGGGGAAGGTTCGCCAGCTAAATCTTGTTCTAAGATATGCTTAGTTAGAGTGTATCCTAAGGCAAGTCCTCAAGCCGCTGTCAAAATGTTTGCAATGCTCGATGACCAGAGCAACAGGTCACTAGTAAGATCAGAGTTTTTTTAGTTTTTCTGCATAAATAGTCAAGCTTCTCCTTATCTCCTGAAAACCTGTGCTGTAACTATTGAAGCTTCTGGACAGAGAGCCGATAGATTTTAGATAGAGCCTGTTAGTGGTAATATTAGCCTGGCACTACCTACTCTAATCGAGTGCAACAATATTCCAGATAACAGGGCAGAAATACCTACTCCAGAGGTCGCTTGAAATCATCCTCATCTTAAAAGAATAGCCTCTGAGATTCCAGAAATGGATGATAGTGCCCAGATCCTCATGCTGTTGGGTTGTGATGCTCTGAGAGTCCATAAGGTGAGACGCCAGATAAATGGGCCTCATAATGCTCCTTTTGCAATTAAAACAGATTTAGGCTGGCTTATAATTGGAGATGTATGCTTGGGTAATTCTCACAAGCCAAATGTGTTGAGTTACAAGACACATGTGCTGGACAGTGGTAGAACCTCCTACTTTCCCCCATGTCAAAGTCACATCATCTTGAAGGATAGCTTAAGTCTCACAGCTGAAGTACAAGGTATCCCTCATATCTACAAGAGTGAGGCCGGGTTCACACCGCATGGGTCAGCAGAGCGTAAGCAGCGCGTATTTTTTTCAGTGTCCATGTTAACAGATGAGAGCATTCACACCACACGCAGAGGCTGCGCGGCAGCGCATAGCAGGAGCAGAGCAGAAGCAGCAGTGCCGCGATCGTCTCAATTAAAGTGAAAGTACAGATTTGATGGACAAAGTAAATATGATTTCACACAAAAAGTGCTCAAAATGCACAGAATAAGCATATCTAGTGTGTTTTAACAAGAATTGAAGTATGTCAGGAAAGAAAATTAATATTAAAGAATATTTATAGAAGATTTACTCATTTAAACTTTTACGTTTTTAATTATTCAGTTTGGGTTAAAGTATGGTATGTTATAAAAAACTAAACTAAACTAGCCAGAAAATATGATATATAAACATTATTTTAGTTATTACACAGACAGCAATATAGGCTCTTGCATACCCAAATCAAACCCGAGTTTGCTGGCTTTTTTCGCTGAGTTTGCTGTCTTGTAAACATGTTCATGCGTCAGATGATGTAAAACACAAAGCTTACCTCATTTGTGTGCAGCAATGGATGACACGAGGCTTTTTTTAATTTATTTTTATTTATTTTCCGTGACAATAATCTCGAAAAGGATGTGATTGAATGTAGGATGAAAGTCCATGTGTTTGGAAATAGCGCCCCCCAGCAGTGGCGATTTACGGACTTCATCGGGTTGCCAAAGAAGGAGAGCTTATGCATGGAACCGACACCTATAACTTTGTGAAGAGAGATTTTTATGTGGATGATGGTCTGAGATCATTTCCGACTGCTGTTGAAGCTGTGGACTTACTTCGGAGGACACAAGCATCCCTGGCATAATTGAATATAAGGCTTGACAAGATAATGACAAACAGCCCATTAGTGTTGGCAGCCTTTCCCCCTGAAAATTGTGCTAAAAGTATCAAAGATCTTGATTTTGGAGATAAAACCATACTAGCTCACCGTAGTCTCGGCCTGAACTGGGAAATATCAACAGACACCTTTACATTCCACTCACCAGATAACAGCAAACCTCTCACTCGTTGTGGCATTCTCTCCACTGTTAACAGCTTGTATGACCCTTTAGGCTTTGCAGCACCTGTCACAATTCATGTAAGATTCTTGTTAAAAGAGCTGTCAAAAGGAATAGAAAACTGGGATGAGCCCCTCCATGAAGAGAAATGCAGGGAGTGGGAAATGTGGAGAAATTAATTGCAAGACCTGGAAAGAAGTCATGTTCAACAGACATATAGCTTGAAGTCACTCTCAAAGGCAACATTTACAGATCTGTGCATATTTTCAGATGCCTACTTCAAGGCTATTGGAGCAGTATCATATCTCAAGATGATCCATGAAGATGGACAGATTAACGTTGGTTTCGTCTTGGGTAAAGCTAAATTGACACCTCCAGACGAACCTACAACCTTATGTTAGACGACCCTATGTTAGAACTTTGTGCAGCTGTGTTAGCTGTCGAGATATCAGATCTAATCTTGGATGAGATTGATTTCAAACCAGACTCTGTAAAGTTTTTTCTGTGATAGCAAGGTCGTATTGGGTTACATACACAATGAAAGTAGGAGGTTCTATGTGTATGTGCTCAATTATGTTCAAAGAATCAGGCAATCATCAAAGGCTGAGCAATGGCATTATGTGCCTGCCGAGCACAATCCAGCCGAGGTCTGTTCCAGCTTCTCTTCTTACAAACTCCATGTGGTTGACAGGACCAGACATTCTTTAGACCTTCAGAAAGTGAGCTAACCTTGCAAGACACTTTTGAGCTGGTGAGTCCAGAGACAGATTCAGAGGTTTGTCCTTTACCTCAAGTGAGCATTGCTGCCACTAGTATAACTGAGAAATCACTTAACCCAGAACGCTTTGAGCACTTTTCACTCTAAGTCTAAAGGACAGACATGCACACATATAGGCTGGCATAAGTGTTATCAGCCCTTACTGGCTGAGTGTGTTAGCCCAAGCCAAAAAGGTCATCCTTCTTTCTGTCCAAAAGTCTGTTTTTCCTGAAGAGTACAGTGCTCATATGAGACATGTTGAAATCTCTCAAAACAGTCCTCTAATTAAGTTTAATCCTGTTCTGGGCGAAGATGGACTGATCAGAGTTGGTGGTCGTCTAATACATGCACCTGTGGTCAGTGATGAGAGAAATCCCATTGTCTTACCTGGATGACGTCATATCTCCACCTTACTAATTCGTCACTTCTATGATCAAGTGAAGCATCAGGGCCGCCTTTTTTACCGAAGGAACTCTGCGCACTGCAGAATACTGGCTAATTAATTAATTGGATGTGTTTGGTCCTTTCTCAGTCTCAGCTCATTGTACAAGAGGAGGTCATGCAGAGAGCAAGCGCTGGGCCATTCTCTTCACTTGTATGTCCACACGTGCTGTTCACATAGAGATTGATTCCCTTGACACCTCCAGCTGTATAAACGCACTTCAGAGATTTTTTGCCATTAGAGGGCCCATGAAACAATTTCGGTCAGATTGTGGAACTAACTTTGTAGCTACAAGCAAAGAACTAACTTTTGGTATCGCTGGAGGTGCTAGTATCTCCCAACACTACAAAGTCCTCGCAAGTGGAATAGTACACAACCTAACATTAAAGAAGGCGATCTCATATTTCTAAAATTCAATCAGAGCCCTCATAACAAGTGGCCTATGGCTCTTGTGTCCAAAGTCTTTTCAAGCACTGATGGGCGAGTACGCAAAGTTCAGTTGAAAGTTACTAACAGCGGATCTGGAAAGGATGTAAAGTATCTTTAGACCAATTATAGAGGTTATTCTTCTGTTGTCTAATGACAATTAAGACTTAAATGAGACATCCTTAGGATCCAAGTTTACTTGTCACTTGTACAGTTGTGGAGTTTTAGCGCCCCCAGTGGCAGTTCTCTAGAAAAATAAGTGATCACTTTTCTCATGCAGCCAACTCCTCAATCTTCAGGTTCCATCCTTTGTTTTGTGTTTGTAAAAGCATCATCTGTAGGTTAATTCTTCTTTACGTAATACTTGATGATACATATTTTCATATATTTGTGATAAGTTTGTTTATAGCTTGGATTTGATGTTTTTGTGATGATAGCCTTTAGCTATTAGCCTAGCCTTTGTTTGACATAGCACTCAGTGTGTTAATCTCAATCTACTTTGATTAGATAACTTCTCTGTATGAGTCAATATTTGTATTTGTTGCCAATTTCTTGGTCATCTGATAATCCCATTTAAATAAATTGATTACATTGATTTCATTTGGGGTATTTTCAGATAAGAGTTTCAGAACTACTTATATGAATGCTCTTTAGTCATTGGTTAATTTTTCGGATTATTGTTTATTTGCTGTGTTTTGCAGTTTTACTTAATTCATAATGTACCCGGCATCTTATTAAACGTCAAAGACTAAGATGAATCCTGACTCTTCTGTACTTTATGGATGGAGTTTGGCTGGCTGTTAAATTGCATTGGTAGATGCAAGGAGAACAGTACAAATAGTATGCGAGCAGTTTGCATACAGTCTGCTCTCTAAAATTGATGATGTATTCACTTCGAATCCTAAACTGATAACAAAATATGTGGAATCTTTTCAGTTATATGAATCTGTATTTGAAATGGATAAATGTTCCAACTTCTTTGAGTCAGTTAAGCAGTCGGTCTCTATCAGTCTCAATCTATTTCTATTCAATTTTGAGACCTTAGTGATGAAGAACTAAGGAAGCAAGAGATAGTTATAGCTATTCATTCAATGAAAAGATGGTCTTTCAGTTGAATTTTATCTCTGCTTTTGGGATATCATTGAAAACCCTTTATTCGAAATGTATACCCTAGTGAAAAAAATAGTATACTTAAGCACAATTTATTTGTATGTACTTTAGTGTAACTAAACGTACTGGTGGCACACTATAAATTGGTATACTTAAAGTCTAATTTTGTACTAAATGCATTTTAGTTGTCCAAAAGCAGTGCTGAAGTTCAACTAAAGTTGTATTAAATATACTTGTTTGTGTTAACTATTCCAAGTATACTTTAGTACACTTTAAATATACTCTTGTATTTAAGTTTTGAAATGCAGAATTCACTCAGCATAAACTTTAAATGTATTTTGGTGACATTAGAATTGCAATTCAAGAGTGTTGAACATACATTAATACTATACTGACAACAAACTTTTAGTGATTTTAAAACACATTGCAATGGCATTTCAAGTTAACTTGAAGTGTACTAATGGCATCATTATAGTGTGCTTCAAATAGGCTATAATAAAGTAATCTTTCTAAATAAAGTTACAGCTTTAGAATATGCCTTTTACAGACAGCCCCAGTATACCAGTAACTTACTTATCCAGTGAACATCAGTGAGACAGTGGGAACAGATTTCTATGTATATTGAATCCAGGAACCAGTACGGGCTGGAATCGAACTCGGGTCAGGCGGGCCGCTGTCGCACAAGAGCGCTCGGCTTACCTGTTGCGCCACCACAAATATATAGACTACGCTAAACTGGTTTTACTTTGTGTTCTATCTTGTTACAAGTACAGCTATAAGCGTGCAGACATAATTAATGGCAACTATTAATGACAGCACAAATTATATGGATTAAAAGACTATGAATCGCTGACAAAATTATTATAATTATAAAATAATTATATAGACACAGTAAGTGGTGCATGAAAATATACAACATGAACGTGCATTAAACTTTAAGCTGTTGAATAAATACGAAGCCCCACACATGACATGCAAGAAAAAAAATGAAACCGTGCGCACAATTTACTAATTCGTTCCCTCGAATTATGTGCATGATTTATAAATCGAGGGAACGAAATAATAAATCGTGCGCACGATTTAGCCTACTACTTTTTTCCTGCATGTCATGTCCAGGGCTACATAAAGAAATAAAACCAT
The DNA here is from genome assembly GCF_018812025.1 of Megalobrama amblycephala. Classification (NCBI taxonomy): domain Eukaryota; kingdom Metazoa; phylum Chordata; class Actinopteri; order Cypriniformes; family Xenocyprididae; genus Megalobrama; species Megalobrama amblycephala. The sequence continues at coordinate 50,581,235 of NC_063057.1, read as the reverse complement.
TAGACGCAACATTAAATATCAAGAATGTTTTGCTTCCCTTTTACCTGACATTATCTGACATTAACGCAACATGAAGCAATTGCATAAACCGGCACATTAATTTTATTCTTGTGCACGCACTAAAACACAGACAGTTCTGTTCATTGGTGGAAAATGTGAACGTGCAGAACTGCTTGTGTTTCCGTGTGTGCGGATGAAATATAATCATCTGTAACATTCCTCTGCCGATTGTCTCTGCACGCCTCAACTCTCAATGCACCACAACTCACAGCTCCTGACAAAAACGCAATGAAATGATTTGGTGGTCTTGCATTAAGCTGCGGATTTATATGTGACGCATAAATTACAATGATTTACTTTTCATGCAGTAAACGTTTCTGGAATTATTTGACATTTTAACTTTCTTGTGTTTTTTTTGTTTCTTTGTTTTTTGCTCAGGATCAGTTTAATCATTCATTTAATAATTCATAATATTTTGACAGCCCAAAGGGCTGCAGTCCATATTTCAAAGTGCAAATAAGGGCCATCAAAGTAGCATTAATGGGAAAAGTGTATTACATTGAAGTGCATTAGGAATACACAAATTGAATAAAACTTCTGATCAGGTATGTGAATTTCTTTCATCATTTCAAACTGACTATATGTTGTTTTCTTTATTTGTCATAATTACAAATATTTACTTATGTAACTACTTTCTTTTTGTATGTATATCTATTTGCAACCATGCAAAATTGTGAAAAGTGCTATTGAAATAAATTAAACAATAGCCTACCTGATATTCAAAGTGTGAGCAAATTATTAAAAAAGGTAAAGGTCATAATTATAAAACTTACTTATGGTTATTTTTTGCAACTCAAAACACATTTCCTGTAAACTTTTATCTATGCCAATACTATTTTTTATACTAAACAAGTAGAACTCAAATACTGTTCATTGAATTGGACATTTAATCATAACAGGTCAACATAGTATTCAAGAAAAATGGATTACTGAAGTACATAAAAATGTAACAAATTAAATAATTTTATTTGCAAATTTCTCATGGTTGCGTCTGAGCTGTAGGCAAAAGTTGGATTTGAAAATTCTGCCCTTACAGCCAATTAGCAGAAACAAACTAGATGTTTCAGTTCATACCTCATGTTTTCTGTGGTCTGCACAAAAAGAAAGTCTCATCTAAAAAAAAAAAATACATAGCATCATCTAAAAATAATTTGATCATTCTCTGAATTGAAATACACTGTGAGACTTGTGTCTTTAGCTACAATGACTTTCTAGACTCTAAAGTTTCCTTCTGACAAATGTGCCAAAATCTGCAACCAATAGTGGTTACTCCAGCGAGCTCGGATGTTTAGCAAAAGTACATCAAAACTGATTGTTGGTGAGTGTGATGGCATTGGCTTTATGGCGTGTTCAAAACATATCAATAATTGAGGTTCAACCAATAGTAGGATGTTGGGGCATGCCAATGGGGGTCAAGGTTTAGCTTCAGCAGTTACAGTGTTTTCAAGTCATGTCAGGAAGAATGTATTTAAAATGCACATGAACATCAGCACAACTCATAATTATGAGTTTAGGTAACTCTGGATTTTCTTAAGAGTTTCCGAGTTAAGTATGTGATTGTGAGAAAACATGTCAGAGGCAATGGATGCAGAGTCTGCCCTAGTGAAAAAACCCTACCAAAATGTATTTAAAATAGGCCTACATTCATTTCACACTAACTAAAAACCCATTAACTTACAGTAGTCTGCATTTGAAGTGGATCAATAAAGTTAATCAAAGTTGTCCTTAGAAGAAGGTTTTAGGACAACTTTGATGAATGGTTTTGATTCGCTTTAAATGTTGACTATTTACAGACATACTGACATAAATATTTTAATTAAACTTTATTTGCAGTTCTTCTTTATTGCACAATGCATATTTCTAAATATTAAGCCTAAAATGTGTTTAATCACTATTAGTAAGCATAGTATGATCACTGTATTATTTGAATGCAAGATATATATACTTGTACTAAAGTATACTTGCAATAGTTCCACTTTAGCATAATCAAATATACTTAAGTATATCTTTAGTTGGACCTCAACACAAAAATACTTGTTCCAGTTTAGCAGACTTTAAGTATACCAATTTAGTATACTAAAAGTACAATTGCAGGGTATTTATATTAAGTACATGCAAATGTAAATGCAATTGTAGTACACTTAGCATAAAATAAACGTAAATAGATTTTAGTATATATATTTTTCACTAGGGTAAGGAATGTATTGAATCAAATTAATTCTATGACTTCTATGAAACAGAGGTTAATAACACTACTCCCTAAACCGGATAAAGATCATTTGATTTTGGATAACTGGCATCCTATAATATTATTAAATGTAGATTATAAACTTTTATCACGTTTATGCAGTTGATTTGAAAAAAGGTCTAGACGAAATCATTAATGAGTGTCAAACTGGGTTTATGGCTGGCTGACATAATTTGGAACATTAGACTGATTTTGGATTTGTTAGACTATTCAAATTTGGTGGAATCAGAGGCTTTAATTGTTTTCCTAGATTTCCATAAAGCTTTTGTCACAATTGAGCATCAGTTTATCTATAGGGCATTAAAATCTTTTAATTTTGGGGAAAAATTTGTTTCTATAATTGAAATGTTTCCTAGAGGTATTAATAGTTCTATTAATTTATATCCAAACTTCTAAAAGATTTTGCTTTTGAGAGGAGTACGCCAAGGTTGTCCTATATCCCCTTTTTTATTCCTTATTGTAGTAGAGTTTCTTTACATTTGAAAGAACAGTTTGAATTCTCCAAATATTCAAGGAATTACAATCTTCAACAAAAAAATTAGATTAACTCAGCTTGCAGATGATACTGTTCTTTTGTTAAGGAATAAAGAACAGTTGCCCACACCATTGCAGTTAGTGTAAACTTTTTCTGTTGCTTTTGGTTTAATGTTAAATGTAACGAAATGTGAAATAATGTGCCCTTATGAATCAAATGAAAAATGTTTATCTAACATCCCAGTAAAAAATAAGATTCAGTATTTAGGAATAAGTTTTACAAAAGATATAGTGGAGAGACAAGAATTAACTTTTTTCCTTAAACTTAAAGCCCAAAACATCTTTATGTAATAACTGGCTTCAAAGAGACTTGACTAGTATAGGTAGAGTCCTTCTAATCAAAGCAGAATGGGTATCTAGATTTGTTTATCCGGCATTATCCCTTTTTGTTCAGGATTCAATTTGGAAAAAAATTAACAATTTATTTATTAAATTTGTATGGAGGAATAAACATCATTTGAGAAAAAAAATTCTTCAAGGTCTTCAAGGTTTTTTTTTGGGGGGGGGGGGTTTTACTTTTTGACTTTTTCGATTTAAATTATACTTTCAAAGTAAAATGGTTCATAAACTGTCTTAAATCAGACTCAATATGGTCTTTTATAACGCATAATATTTTTAAAAAGGTTGGAGGTTTACACTTTTTGTTAAAGGGGACCTATTATGCCCCATTTCACAAGATGTAATATAAGTCTCTGGTGTCCCCAGAGTGTGTATGTGAAGTTTTAACTCGAAATACCTCACAGATAATGTTTTATAGCATGTTAAAATTGCCACTTTTAGTGGTTGAGCAAAAACGAGCTGTTTTAGTGTGGTCCCTTTAAATGCAAATGAGCTGCTGCGATCGGCCTAAGAGGGCGGAGCTTCAAGAGCTTGTTTTCCAGTGACAGGATTTACTGGAAAACGCACTATAATGTCAGAAACTGCAAATATATGCTGCATGGAGATAGAACAGGTATAGTTTAGTTAAATTACAGTTATAACTTATATTGTCTTCTCGCTTTTAATCCACTATATTAGTACAGGCCTGTTGTACCATCCGAATGATAGCCAAAACTATACAGATGAGATTTATAACATTTATTGTACTTCACAGAAAAGATGAAGCATCCGTTTTCACTCTAGAAAAACATTGTAAGAGCTTAATAAAACACTGCAAGTGTGCATTAAAATATTATTCATAAACACTCTCTCTTTTCCTTGTATTACCAACATACACAGCGAAGTACACAGAAACACTCGTTAAAACTAACAGTAAACGAATATATAAAGACCTTATGCCTTTTGGGTGGTGCTTAATAAACTTTGTACCCATAAATCAACTCCGATGACCTGTATTAAAGTGCCCTCACCTTCATTACTGCTGTATCCAGTATCACTCTGGAGACTGTAAGCTGGATCATGAACAGTTTTTACTTGAATGTCCTTGAGTAGCACATTTTTAGAACAGTTTCTGTTTTATATTGTTTCTTTGTATTGATATTCATTCACTAAGCAGTCCTGTGTGAAATGATTCATGCAGACATAAACGTATTTCAACAGAACTGAGGGAGGACTTTCTGGAAAACCAAGTTAATCCACCTTGTTTAGGGAGTAAATGGAGAGAGTTATGTGGATTAATCCATCCAGCTACAGAACACCTAAAATGCTTGGGAGACGTTCTCATCAGTGCAATGGCGGTCTCACCGTGAACGCGCTCTGGGCGGTTCTATGTTCAAACGTCAGTGTCTGTCAACATTCATGGGCGGGGCCTGTGGCTTTTGTGATGTCACACTGCCAGGGATCTGGAAACAGCTTGTTCTGAGACACTGCTTATGATTTATGGGGATTAAAAAAAAGGAGTGGGTGGATTTTTATCACTATAGGGTGGTCCTATACACACACTGCCAACACACATTTATGTCCAAACACCATGCAAAAGTGAATTTTGCATAATAGGTCCCCTTTAATGTGTGATTATTCTACTAGCAAACTGTGGCATTATCCTATTTCAGTAACACTTTAGTATAGGGAACATACATAAACTAACTTACACACATTAACTACGACTTTTCCCTCAATAAACTCCTCATTTACTGCTTATTAATAGTTAGTGAGGTAGTTGTTAAGTTTACGTATTGGGTAGGATTAAGAATGTAGAATAAGGTCATGCAGAATATTGTGCTCATAGTCAGGCATTAATATGTGCTTAATAAGTACTAATAAATAGCCAATATTCTAGTAATATGCATGCTAATAAGCAACTAGTTAAAAGACCCTCAAATAAAGTGTTACCCCAATTTTTATTAACAAGCTCCTAAGGCCTGGAAGTTCTAACTTTTCCCCACATAAAGCAATCTTGTGGAATAATGCTTATATTACAGTTAATTGGAAATCTCTTTATTTACAGAGTTGGATGGATAAAGGAATTTACTTTTTATCTATCAGTCAGCTCAGTTGCTTTCTTTCGAAAAATCTATGAATAAATGGCCATTTCCTATTAAATATAGAGAATATTATACTGTGATAAACACAGGTTTATTGATGTTAATGAGAAGCCATATTTTGTCCCTTAATATTAGTAGAATTGAACCCGTTCTTCGTTTAAATGGGGTGGACATTAACAGTAAAAAAAAAAAAGGCACAAATAAATTTATTAGAAATCTATTTTATGAAAAGAGATCTATTAAGTGTCACGTAAAGAACGACGGATGCAATTGCAAGTTAATCTCTTTATTAAGAGCTTCACCACAGATGGTCAGTCACAGGTAAGACACAACGAACACAGCAGGAGAGTGGTGACGCAGGGACCTCGATGGGCGATGAGAGTCCTGATGAATGGTGACTGGTGAAGTGTGTCCGTGAAACTGTGCCGAGTGAATCTGTGGGTGAAATCCAGAGAACGATCCAACGAGGAAACAGGAAACAGGAAACAATGATGAGAAATCCAATCCAAGGAACATACAAACACGAGCAAACACGGGACAATAACACCAGGACTCCAAACAACGATCTGACAAACATGAGACGAAAGACAAGGCGTTATATAGGCAGGCGTAATTGCGAACAGCTGCCGCTGATCAGATAATCAGCGGCGACGCCCACACGAACAATCAGGTGACACACCACAGAACCACACAGACACCAGAATGAGACAGCGGATTCATGAACCGTGACATTAAGCCTAGAGGGAAATTCTTCTGGAACATTTGTTTCCCAGAGATTATTTGGAAAAAAGCTTGGCTGCTTCTCTTTCAGTTTTGTATATCTAAAAAACTTCAGGAAATACATCTGAAAGTACGTCATAATATTTATGTTAGTAACTATACTTTATCAAAACTTATGGATATTGATCAGATCAGCCGAAAATAATTGTACATCATTTTTTGAATGTTACCATTCCAAAAAATTCTGGGAAGATTTTATCTATGCATATTCAACAGAAATCTGGTTATAATTGTGAATTAACATCCAAAGATTTTATCTTATATTTTAAATAAAAAAAAATGCACCTGTCAATTTTATGATGAATCTGGTAAATTTGATGATGATTTTATTTGGTAAATTTCATATTCATAAAAGTAAAAGAAATAATTCTAAACCCTGTTTGAATTACTTTATTACTGATTTTATTCGTTAAAGAGTTGGAAGTTACTTGAAAATTGAACTGGTATATGCTTTCCTTTTTTTTCTTTAAGTACTAATTTTTGGTTATTTGTTTTTCTTCTTGCTTATATTTAAACATTATTAACATTATTATTATGTACATATATTATTTCTATGTGATGTACACCCATTCCTTTAATTATGTTCTCTTTTTAGATGTCTTATTAAAGTTGTAAATGTTGTATGTTATGTCCTTAATGTCTTAAAGAATAGAATAGAATTATGCAGTTGAACGATGTTTGATTACAAGTCCGTTTAGAATTGTTTTGGAATGATTTGATGCAGTTTATATATAAAAACGGTCTCTGTGGGTTGTGCCTGTGGATTTCAAGTCTGTGTCACTCTGAGGTCACTCAGAAGAAAGTCTGTTTTGGGGATCAAACAACTCTGGCATTATCTTGGTGGTTTTCAAGCTGTGCCCTCTTCTGTTACGTTTGGCTGTTGTAGAGATAAGGCGTTCACAGATATCCACAAAAGATAGGTATTTGGGCGGGGGGCGTCCAGGACGAGTCCATGAGTCCGAGCCTCCATGGTGGGTCTGCAGACGATGGCGGCCATGGCGGGTCAATGTCCGAGAGCGGCCATGGCGGAGCCCTACCCACATGTACTTGCCCCCCCCCCCAGTCTGGGGGGACTGGACGAGATAAACACACATCCTGAACCTCATCAACCATGAAATTTGAGCCGTTTAAATACAAAATTAAATTAATAGTTTCGCTTAAGGAGAAATAATCGTCAGGTTCATCAAAGCGGATAGTGTTCTCGTCCAGTCCGTCCAGAAACAGGGCGATCAATAGGGATGGGCGATATTATCGTTTGCGATATATACCGTTAAAAAATTCTCCTCACAATAAAAATTTGTCTCCTCGCGATAATTACGATAAGTCTAGTTGTTGATGTAGTTCCGTTCGCGACCGATCCACTGTTCAAGTGCAGAGTTAAAACGAGCATGACGAAAGGCATGAGGCTGAGGAGCAGCTTGTTGTTAAGCGAGGAGCTACCTCCACAATTTGGAACTGGTTTGGTTATAGAAAATCAGATGCGGAGCAAACTACCATAATCACTATAAACAAATGTTCGATGAATGAGCCGTATGTCATTCACGCCGTCATCACCCGGGTGTTGATAGCGCACGAGCGCAGGTGAGACCTCTCACGTTGCTTCTGTGTTTAAACTAAACTAATTTAAACCTTGCCAATTTAAACATTCATCCGTAAAACGCGAAAGAGAACTCGCGCGCACTGTGAGGAGATTTACTCATCCGAAGCGCGTACAGGAGAGCTGCGTCATAGCTTTATTTATCTGAAGACATAGTTGGGTTACTTTTTGATACAGTTTGGGCTGTGATGGTTGGCATGACAACCGCACCACCGTGGTCGTGTGACATATATCTATATCTATATATAAATCGATCTATATGTAAATCTATCTATATCTATATAAAATCTACCGGGTTTTTTTTTCAGCAATGACGGAAAAAATACGAAGGCCGTCCGTCATTTTGACAGATGAGGCTGATGTAGCTTGTAAATGTAATTCCCACTCCTGTCCAGTAGGTGGTGAGTGCGCTCCAGTGTGGCAGCAGAGCGCGAGTTCAGTCTCCAGAATAAAATGATGCCTTTGATTACACACAGGCAAGCCTCAGTTAAGGTATATTTTATAATAATAAAGTTATGATACTTATACTTACATAATTCAGTTTCTAATTTCTAGTTTTGTTTTAAATGGTTCGTTTTGTTATTTTTCTTGCTGACTATCAGGTTTATGGTCAACGAATTCTGAGGTATAAGTTAACGTAATGTTAAGTGAAATAGTTTGCAACACTGACTAAACTGACGATTTCGGTAAGCTACTGTGTCTTTCAACATATTTTTATGTATTTCGTTCTGCAAAGAGGAAAGGATGATCAAGCTGTTCAAGATGAAAACTGAGAAGTCTTTGTTCAACTTTCTTTTCATAATATAAATAAATGCATAGCCTAGGCCTATTAACTTATCCTGCAAGTTCATGAATAAAAATGAAAATGTGAACTAAATCAGAAGCTATCAAATGTCTTATCATTATAATCTAAAAATGAAAATGACGGGAAATAATTGATTATGACAGATTTTTTTACTGTCCGTCAAAATATATATATATATATATATATATATATACATATACATATACATATACATATATATATATATATACATACATATATATACACATACATATACATACATATATATATACACATACATACATACATACATACATATATATACACATACATATATACATATATATACACATACATATATACATATATATACACATACATATATATACACATACATATATACACATACATATATATACATACATATATATACATACATATATATACATACATATATATACATACATATATATATATATATATATATATATATATATATATATATATCGTCATTGGTATCGTTATCGCAATAAATGCCTGAAATTATCGTGATAATTTTTTTAGGCCATATAGCCCATCCCTAGCGATCAAACGAGCATCTGACCAGTTAGTCAAAAAAGCAAGCTCTACGAACTCCTCCACATACCTCTCCAGTGAACGTCCAACCTGGAACAGTCCAATGAGCCTGTTTGCCGCAGAGGTTGGCGTGAAAGGCTGTGGGGGAGCAGGAGCCACAGGAATGCGAGCCGTTGGGGATACAGGGACCAGGAAGATACCCATCTTGTTGTTGTGGATGTCCAGCGGTTTTGGTCTGTTCTTCTGTTACGTTTGGCTGTTGTAGAGATAAGGCGTTCACGGATATCCACAAAAGATAGGTATTTATTAACAACGAAGGAGATCAACATAACCAAACACATATGCAAACATAAGCTTAACCTCAGAACAGACAAGGAGTGAAGGGAGTGAGTCCATATAAATAGGGAGTGCTGACGAGGAAGTCCAGGTGTAGATGATCAGTGATGATGGGGAGATGACGAGGGAAGTGAGTGCAGGTGTGGAGACAAGAGGATGATGGGAAATGGAGTTCTGGAGACACAGGATATGTGACATCTTCAAACCAATCTGTCTTTTACAAACTGCTTAAGTTTGACATCTTCTTCCTTAGCTAGGCTCATCTTTTACAAGCTTGCAAGGCCATAAAGTACTTAGCTGGTGGGCTTATTTAGCTGTTTAGCTGACACTGTTTCTTATACTCACCAGCGCCGATTTTTATTCGCATTTGACGCTTGGTGAGTTTTAATTATAGGCCCTGCATAGAAGATAAAAATTCAGCGATTTTCCCAATAAATGTATTGCGTAGTTTCTATTGTCTTAAGTTATTATTGTATTGTGATTTTTGTTGATGCTTGTCTTGTTATTGGTTTATTTGGCACATCTTTTCGCATTCTATTTTTTTTACATTTGAGTTTTTTCCTCAATGGTATGAAAACTACTGTGGCCAATAGAGCTCAACGTGCTGCAACTGAAGAAAAAACATGCAAACAGAAAAAACACCAGCAAATTAAGAAAACACCTTCATCAGTTTTACAACATGTGTGCTGCAAATAATGACGTATAAAGGGAGCACCTGAGGAAGCAGTCAACACCTTCTTGTCTTTGAGGGACTGTTCAGCAGGCATCCCGAAGCATGGCAGGGAAGCGCAGGGTCTCATTCCCTGTTCTCAGGGAACCATGGTTACATGCATAACCTGAGACATTCCCTTTCGAAAGGGAACTTCAACTCTGCGCTAGACTGCGCTATGGGGAACGATATACCAATGCTGCTATGCTAGAGGAGAGTGCATGCCCAAAATGTCTGGACAAACGTCCGGCAGTTCCAGGGAAAAACCGGGAGCAACTTCTCCAAGGCTGTCAGTGACAGCATTCCCTATGGCCAACAGCCCAAGCTGAGCCTAAAAGAGGCCTACTGTGAAAAGTCTACCAAGGCTGCTCAAGGCATCTGGGACCAACAAACCATAGAAAGTGGTCCCTTAAAGGGAATGTGGCCAGGAGCCCAGAGGAATCCTGGCCAGTCACTAGAGGGGACCAAATCACCCCCGATGCCACCAAGGAGGCTTTACTAATCTAGCGGAAGCCAAACACAGCCTGGCCAACCTTGTCTGATTCACAGAATATCCAAGCGCAAACTCCAAAAGAGGAGAGCAGGAAAGAGTGACTGCGAAAAGGCAGTAAGCAACTCAAACCCACACGCAGAGATGGGCATCCTGGAGAACGGAACTCAGCTAAGCACTATAAACCCTCGTATTGAGGGGAGTAAAACCACTCATCCTAGGATCTCAGCTTCTGATTAAAACGCTGAGGAGGCTGTGCGCTAGAAAAACCCTGGTACAGGGGAGCACAAACCAGCCTGGGGCCAGTCTGAACGGGAGACTTCACAGAAGTCTACAACCAATGACCAGCTTAGGGAGCTAAGCACAATTACGCAGTCAAACCAAAGGGAAGTACGAAGCTTAACCTAACGGACAGACTATACTGTAGGCACATAGCCATGGAGGCCGACCAGAATGGGCCTACAACATAACTAAAAGTACTTGCAGTGAACTAATATCACAACATGAACCCAACACACATGTTGGTATTCAGGATGGCCCATAAGGACATTCGACTGAAAACAAAGCATGCTGAGTGCATGACCAACCAAGTAATTAGGTAGCTGTGAGTGCCCACAAGACAGCCCATCCAACACAATCCGACGAGCAGTGTACTCGGTAAAAGCACCCTTTTACTCTTCAATCAAGAGGAGTACAACGTACACCAACACGCGCTAAAGAAGGCCCCATGGGCCTATAACCTCAGCAGACACGTAGCATCAGCTCGTGGCAGTGTTATCGAGGTTCAGGCTAGACAGACCGACTACAAAGGGAGGTCATTAGCCAGCCCGAGCCCCGGCCAGCCAGCGACATAAGACCCTTTACTGTAAAGTAAATAAAAACTGAAAGGGAAAAAGCCAGCATGCTTACAAAGGAGGCCTTTAAAGCCTACCCATCGCACGCGGCGTCAGCTAGCTAAAGTTCTAGAAGCAAAATAGAACCGAGTAACAGACAGGGTAGCTATTTAGCTCGACTAGAGCTAAAGGAAACCAAGCTCAAGGCAGCAAATGCATAAAACCAGACCAAAAATTGGTTTTCGTACAAGAGCTCACCTCAAGAGGCAAGCCACTTCAGGGATGTACTCAGTAAAAGCACCTTTTACTCTCCAAGCGAGAAGAGTACAAAGCCAAACTCCAGCGTGACACATAGGAGGCCTGCGAAGGCCTACAACCCGTATACATGTGGCGTCAGCTAGTAGCATCATGACCCATCCATGGTGATGAGTCACATAGAAAGCCACACAAAGCTGTGCCAACATGCAGACAGAAAGGAGGCCCTGACGGGGGCCTACAACCTCTATGAACACATGGCATCAACCAGTGGTAGCTTCATGACTAGGGCCAGCCCGCAGGCCAAGTACTTGAGAAACCCTCAGGTATGAGAAGTACTACGCCGCAGAACTCAACGAAAGGCCTAACCTAGGGCCTATTCGTACAGAGGTGGGCGTGGCCGAAGGCGGCGAGAGTCAAAACATGACTTAACCATGGAATGAGTCTAGACATAACCAGCCCAGCTGGGCCAACACAGAGGGTACAAAAGGAGGCCTGGCCAGGCCTACTACTTTTACCACCATGTGGCGCCAGCCAGCGGACATAACAGGGAACAAGATCAAGGGGACCAGCTCTAGAACCTACAAGATAACTGTGGGGAACTAGTTACACAGCCTGAGCTTAAGCCTACACATTCCAACAGGCAATGTACCTCAGTACACATATAAATGCTATCACGGTCTAAGGAAGGCCGAACAGGCCTATCACCCCAGACAACGTGAGCAAAAGCCTGAGGCAGTGCTAAAAAATACATGAGCAAACTCATGATAGTAACCTACAGCGCCCAAAAACAAGCTGTGACGAGAGAGGCTACAATAAAGAGCCAACAATCTAACAGCAAATGCAAGACAGCTGCTGTGGTCATGATCGACTGGGAGCTAACAGAGATCATACTATTCTAACCAGAATAAGACTCTCTACACTCAACCTGAGTGTGCAATCCAACAGGTGATGCACTCAGTGAAACACACACCCTAACCGGGGAGTACAACAAAACACCACGTTCATAGATAGAGGCTAATCACAGCCTGCTATCACAGAAACAGGCGTTAACCCGTGGCAGCACATGAGTAAGCTCATGTAGCGTATGCACACGTATCAGGATAATCAATAAACTTTGGAGTTTTCAGAACGCTTTTAACCTGGTGAACTTTGTTTATAAATCACTAAATCGGCGCCGGACGGCTGTGACTTTCGGCAGGTTTGTGGGCCTGCGATGGTAAACAGGAAAGTCCAACTTCCTCACTTTGGTGACTACAAAAGGAGCACCCCCCCCAGAGACTGACCAGATCCACATTCCAACACCCCACACACACAGGGACACACAAAAACACACACACAGACACATACAGAAACACACAATCATACATTTTTAACTGTATATGTGAACTACCACTATGCTGGAATATATATATGATATATTTTAGAGCCTATGCATGTTTCCTAGTGTTTAAATGAGTGTATTTGTGCTAGTGTGCATTTTAATAGGGGAATCCCTTCTGTAAACCATAACTTCTTGTCTATGCGTTTCTGATCTGTCGAGTTTGATCTCGTTTTAAAGCTCCGGACTTGAGCTATTCATTGAGACATGTCACAAAACGGACAAATGCATTTTTATATGTGTTTAATGATCCTGTGAAGAACACACTCCATCTCGAAATCCGATCTGATAGCCATTAAGTATGCAAATTCAGCTAGGAGACCAAACAAAGCAACTTTGCCCGCCAAATAGTGCTGCGCCTCTATTGGCTGCTACAATTCAGGAGGTGTGTTAGCTTGGGTTTCCATAAAGACAACGACACACACCTTCGCTCGCTCTCTTGTCTCTTCGCGCTCTCTTCTTCTTCTCCTTTGTCTCCCGACTGACTCACGAACACCTCGTGCACGGACGCCTCAGGTGACCGCGCTTCCCAACCACGCGCGCAGTTCGGGAGGACCACTTCCTTAGACTTTCTCTCTCTTCGGCTAAGTTACTTAAGCTTAAACCTCTTTTGAAAACCCCGCCGGAGAACCCTCTCTGAAAGGACCAACCCAGCCAGGCGCATTGAAACTGCTACACACGGACTTGAACCAATAAGCAAGTATTATCATTTATCTGAATTTGTCTAAACTGATTTCTGTGCTGGCTCTCTCTCAAAAAGGTTTAACAAAGAATTTGCCATCCTTTGATCATCTTTCTTTCCATGTCTTTTCTTCATTCTCACTCTTGTGTATATATATATATATATATATATGTGTATACCTTCTGTATATATTTTAGACGTATAATCTCAGTCATAGTTGCATATATTAAACACTTTAATTCATGCTCGATTGTTCTGTTCGTTCTTTCAACTGAAGACCAAGTCACTTTAATGTTTTTCGATCGCTTTATGCTTTAGTTATTTTCATGGCCAGAGAATAACTCTGTTTATAATATTCTGTGAGGGACTTAGTTTGCTGGACAAACGAACAGTTTCTCTAAATAATTATTAAACCAGAACTAATCATATATGTAATTGATTATAATTCGTTGTAGTTGATTCACAATATATGTTTAATTCCCCGTTGGGTCGATATATGAATCATAATTTATTCATAACCTTATGAATCATTATATTCATATTTCATCCATAAATTGATTAATAACTGTACGAACCGCTACATTCGTTACACTCACATATGCATGTAGGGCTAAAGCTTAGAACCCCAAAGCAAACATGAATGCTTTGTAATACATGCCATCCAAACAGGATAAATGTTTCACAGAACAGAACTGGAATCTGTAATGAATCCTAGAGAAAGAAAGCTAGAATATTTAGCATTGTAATCTGAAACTTGAATATAATTCAAGGGGCTCATGTGAAGAGATTATAAGCATGACAAAAGTTCTAAAAAGTGGGGCCTAGCAGCACTGCATAACTCATCTTCTCGAAGATAAGGGCCTACCACCTGGGAAAAACAGCACCAGGAAGGCTAATAACAGCCTATAACCTTAGCTGTTAACCTCAGCCATAGCACTTACATTTTCACATTGAAGGGGAAATGGGCATACAGCCCGCAACTACCTCAGGAGGAGGCCAGAACTAGGAACTATACAACCTCACAGGGATAGTAATAATAAGGGTGATGTAACAAACAAACACCTAAACCTAGCTCTAGCCTAGCCGCTAGCTAAGGCCTACTGGGCCAAGCAAAGCTTGGGCTTCATTTTGAAACCTTCAAATATGAGGAGAAAATGAAGCACTGCAAGCTAACAGTCCGATAAGCCGCCCTGTACACAAATAACTGAAGCGACAAGTGCGAACTCAAACCAAACTAAAGTATTAGCTGAGAAGCTACTCTAACATAGGAGGCTACAAAATAACGGCCATAAAGTGGCCTGCATGTTTTGAAAATTAGCCAACCTAATGCTACAGTTATTTTGCCCAAAAGAACCCCTTCTAACTTTACTGACTACATGCTCAGGAAAGCTATACAGGAAAAACAAGGTCTACACTTTTTATAAACATAAAAATATAGACCCAGCTTTTCCCTCCTTATTTTAATGCATGAAGAAGGATGAAATCAAAAGTTCTTTTAAGCCTAAAAGCACTTTCACTATCAAGCCAAAAATATTATCAAAAGGCCAGCCGACAGCCTAACTGTAAAAGAAGCACCTGAGCAAGTAGAAAGAACTCAAACTCAGGAGGCGGAGGAAGAAGGGGAGAGGGCAAATGCAATGTTGCCCTCGCAACGAGAGGGAATCGATCACAGACGCTATTGGTGTACGCGATCAATCACAGGCGCAGTCTCTGCTCCTGCTCTAAAAAGAGGGGGTGCCTGAGCGGCCATACTGGACCTCTGACCCTGTCTCAGAGCCTTAGCTCAAGATGGGCCAGCCTCCTGAAAAACTACATGCCCAGAAAAACTATACAGCAAAACAAGGTCTTATTTTAGCCATCAGTCTGATCATAAGAAGTATCTGATCATGATATAAAATATATATATATACACATGCATATAAATACATACATCCTATATATGTATATATTCACACACATATTTTTTATATATATATATATATATATATATATATATATATATATATATATATATATATATATATATATATATATATATATATATATATATATATATATATATATATATATATATGGGAGGTGAAAGAAGAAGAGGAGAGGGTAGATATAAATCACCCTTTAAATAGCTGGGGGATCATTATAAATGCAATGGTGTTTACAATCGATGACCCATCTCACTCTCGCTTCTTCCTCCTCCCATCTGTCTGGCTCAGATCCAAATCTGAATGGCCAGGGGGTTTTCCATGCCCTCCCGATCTCAAATGCGGAGATCAGGAGAGAGTGGAAAGTCTATGGGAGCTGCAACGTTCATGGACAGAAAGGAACTGTTCGTCGAGCCGTCCGCGCGCGGCCCCTTTCTTAACGTGCTCTCACGGCAGCTGCAGTCCGCCGAAAAGCGCGTCCCAAAAACACAGCAGCTCACATACCCAGCGGCCAGAGGAGCGCTCGCTATCGGATGCGATGACATCAAACACGGACGTCACCGTCATCCAACTCACAACCTCGTCAGCCCAGGGGAAGCCGAGAGAAATATAATTCTCTCAGATTTCCCAACGAGCTCACCTGCAAGCCCTATGATTGCAGCCGCCGTACTGCCTCAGCACACACGGGGCTACAAACATCAGGCACAGATGCAGACACCTCCTCCCTCGGGAAGAGTGTCAAACGAGAACGGAGCGTCCCAACAGGAGAGACGCTCACAGTGAACAACAGACAATCATACATAGACGGCGCCCTCTATGCGTTCACTCCTCTCCAGACAGAAAAACGCCAGAAACGTGTACATCAAGTGTCAAACCCCTGGGACACGGATTAACACATCCTCCTGGACGTTTGCAGACATAAAAGGAGTAATTTCCTACCGGAGTTTGTGAAATAATGGCACGAACAAAACAGTCCCGAAAAGACGAGAAGGTGTTGACTGCTTCCTCAGGCGCTCCCTTTATACGTCATGGTTCGCGCCGTTCGACGTCATAGGCTGTCGCCGGCCAATAGGATTGGAGTTGTGTGATTCTTGGCATTTCGAACACCTGTCACGAGTGACGGTTCCCCATTGTGCAGTCTAGCGCAGAGTTGAAGTTCCCTTTCGAAAGGGAACACTACACTTTGCATTTTCACATATGTAAATATACTTTTTTTTCATTGTAATTTAACAAATTTGGGTAACACTTTAATTTAAGGTCTTTTAACTAGTTGCTTATTAGCATGCATATTACTAGAATATTTATTAGTGCTTATTAAGCACATATTAATGCCTTATTCTGCATGACCTTATTCTACATTCTTAATCCTACCCAATACCTAAACTTTACAACTACCTTACTAACTATTAATAAGCAGTAAATTAAGAGTTTATTGAGGAAAAAAGTCAGTTAATAGTTTATATGTGTTCCCTATACTAAAGTGTTACCCAAATTTGTGAATGGGTTTGTTATTTGTGCATTATTTTGAGTACTGACATTTTCATATTGTTTTTATTTTTGCTCTTATCTGGCTGAGATTGAGTTTTTCATCAATAAAACACTCTATACTTTGCATTTGCTTGGTTTCTGTAGTTTTCTTTTGTATTTATACATTTCACTATATGAATAGTATTTCTGGCATAGTTTTGGGGATTCTGGCATAATATCGGTCCAGTTACAGGTGTATTCTGGGGCTTCTGGATAAGTTGTGGTTGAGTTCTGGCTGACATCTGGGGATAACGGCGCTGTATCTAGGTACATTGTAAAGTTCTGGGTGAGTTTTGGTCTACTTCCGGCATTGATCTGGCTGACTTTAGGCAAACAGCACTTGAGCCAACCTTGGACCATAATTCCATGCGGTATGTGGGCCAAAATCTCTGCCGAAACTCAGCCAGATCTGGCCCAAGGCCAATTTGCTATCTGGGTGTGTCTTAGGTCTATCTGTTTTGGTCATTTTGGGAATGTAAATGTAAATTGGGTAGTGTATGTAGTAGTTCAGTTTTCATCAACATCAACTTTTTGTAGGTATAGTTTGCAAAGTCTCTGTTTGCTGTTTGGGTGTTAGATGATTTCTCTTTCTGTATTTGTTTTTAGGGTTTCATGCAGCCCCATCTGTTAGGAGGAGAGTTCACACACTTGGAGTTCCCCAGAAGGGTGCAAAGGAAGGAGGTGGGCAAGAAGATGTTGTACCGAGACTTCACCATGACTGGCTGGTGAGGGTATTATATTTTATATATACATAATTGGTAAGTGGTAATTGGTAACACTTTATAATAACTTCATGCTATGAATCATTAGTTTAGCATTAGTAAATAGTCAATTCATCATTTATAAAGCATAAATAGACATTAGTAAGCAGTTTATAAATACAGCTATGAATGCTTTGTTCTTGATTTATAAGCATATCTATAATATGTTTAGTAATTGTATTTTCATACTTTATTAATGACCAATTTATAATTTCTAAATTAAATATTACATTATTTACAAACCAGTAATTTAGGAGTTGTGAGTGGTTCATAAAATGTTTAGAAAGTATAAGTAAATGATTAATAAACTATTTAAATGTACATATATACATCTTATTATTTAGAAATATAGAACTAGCTTTATTAACATGTATTCCTACTGTATTTCATGATTAATTCAGGTAGTTATATAACATTTAGTAGTTGTCCATTCACTGTTTTTGTGAGCTCATCTAAAGTGAGGACTATTTATGCCTTGTAAAGCTTTTACAAAGTAGATTTAAAGGCTCAGTTATCTTCTAAACAAAAAAAGGAAACAAACACAACACAGAGTGATACAGAACATAGAAATATTTATTTCAAGTTGCAAAAAAATCAATCTGTAGAACTGTGTACTTGATATAACATGAAAAATAAACCTCTGCAATATCAATGAAAATAAAAATTCCTGTACACCTCCAGAAAACATAACTGTGCAGTAAAATGAAACTAAGCATTTGCAATCTGGTATAAAAATACATTTCTGTAAAGTGTAAACATTGCTAAATAAATATTTACAAGTGCCAAAGCTGGATTACAGGAGTGCCAAAATACAATAAGTAAAATCAGACAAAAATCAGACAAAATCAGAGTGTTTGCTTTCTGAACACCTTGCAGTGATTGAGTGGAATGAATGGTAATGTATAAGCAGTGTGAAACGTGAAGCAAGAAAACCCAGTATTCCATTTACCCAATGTTTACAATGACCCAGGGCTAACTATTTCAAGTTTGAAAAGCCCTAATTTGTGACTTACTGTTTGCACTGAATTTTTACTCAGCCATGAAACTGAAACAAGAAAATCTTCTTAATACACCAAAATATTTTGCTTATTTTCTTCATTTTGTTGGTTTTTGTTAGTTTTGTTGCTTATTTTGTTGGCATATATTCATTTTATTGTTTATTTTTTATTTATATTCACTTGCTTTCTTATTTTGTTCTTTTTTATTCATTTTGTTTATTTTGTTGCTTGTTTAGTTCCTTTTTAATATTATATGATATTGCAGAGGTTTATTTTTAATGCTATATCAAGTGTACAGTTTTACAGTTTCATTTTTTGCATCTTAAAATAAATATTTGTATGTTCTATATCACTCTGTGTTGTATTTGTTTCCTTTTTCTGTTTAGAAGATAACTGAGCCTTTAACTCTCCTTTGTAAAGGTTTTACAAGGCATAAATAGTTCTCACTTTAGATGAGCTCACAAAAATAGTTAACTGACATGACAACTACTAAATGTTTTATAACCTGAATTAATCATGAAATACAGTAGGGAAATGTGTTAATAAAGCATTTATTAACACTGAGTAACTATTACTATATGTCTAAATAAATTTAAATTGTATGCTTTATAAATGATTAATTAACTATTTACTAATGCTGAACTAATAATTCATGGTGTGAGTTATTATAATGTGTTACCATTAGGGGTGTAATGGTACACAAAAATGACTGTTCGGTACATACCTTGGTATTTAAGTCATGATTCGGTACAGGTTCGGTAAAGTAGGAGGGAGAAAACTAAACATAAAATAGCTTTTTTGCTTTTTTTATTAAACAGTGGTTTACTGAACAAATTATGTCTCAGTCTTTAAATAAATTCAATTATAATTACATTTTTCTTAAGGATAAAAAAATCTATATCTGTAAATTATATATAGCGAGACCTTTCTTGCACATTAATATAATATTAAAGGTTACAATTAACAATATTATACATAGAACACATCGCTAAGCGGCTGTTCACTCAGGAATGTGTTATTGCATTGAAAAAAATGAGACATGGCAGTGGAATGGGGAAAAAAGCTATTATAAAGTTTAACTTTTTTTTGCTTGAGCTCCAGGTTTAGAATGTTGTTTCATGGGTGAGACACTCCAAAAGACGCGAGACATGAGTGCAACAGCCAAACACGTCTGCCAAACATAAAAGCATAAAAGTTTCTAATGCACTGCCATCTGAGGGCTCAAAGGCCAGGCACATTCAACTGAGGTCTCCTGCCTTGACCTGCGTACTGAGATTCCTATGGATTCCCTGAAGTTTTTTCGCAATATTATGCATGGTAGATGGTGAAAGTCCTAAATTCTTTGCAATTTTGCATTGACAAATGTGATTTTTGATTTGTCTGACAATTATCTCATGAAATTTGGCACAAAGTGATAAGCCATAATCCATTTTTGCTGGCAAAGACTGAGATGCTCCTTTTAAACCCAATCATGATAGTCTGACCAATTACCAATTCACCTGCTTATTGAGGACTGTTTCAAAACAGTTTAACTTGGATATTCTATAAACTTTTCACTTTTATTATGCTTCTGTCCCAACCATTTTTGGAGTGTGTTGCAGCCATCAAAATCAAAATTTGTTTATATTTACAAAATACATTTAAGTTGGCCAGTGAAAACATCGGAAATATTTTCTCTGTACTTAAAATAAAGGTTAAAGAGAATTAACAAATCACAGATTCCTAATTTTATTGCATTTTTAACAAGACGTCCCAACTTTTCTGGAAATGGGGTTTGTATGTAGATGTAGATTTGAAGCTGCTTGTGTGGCTTGGGCATTTCTGAGGAGTGTGATGGCTTCTTGTTCTGTAGGTAGGGATACCAGGGCATCATCAATATAAAGTTCCTCTCAATAAACTGTCTTGCCTCTGAACCATGTTCCTTCTCTCCTTCTAGGGCAGCTTTCTTGATCCCATACATGGCTATATACATGAGGGACTGTTGCCGAAGTCATGCACTCACATTCTGAATTCTACAACTTAATTTTCTAGGTCATTATCATGGTCTTCTCTGACTACAAAGCAATGAAACATTTGCTGGATGTCAGCTGTTATGACAACCTGTTCTTTCCTGAAGCGCAGCAACACTTCAAGCAGGCTGTTGTTCATATTGGGCCCAGTAATGAGGACACTGTTCTCCATGATATCGAGCACTAGAATCAAAGACAACCCTAATTTGATCTGTTTTTTGTGGGTGATAGACTCCAAAGAATGGAATGTACCAGCAGTCTTCATTTTCGGAAGGAGGTGGTACAGGTTCTGCATGCCTGTTTTCAAAAATCTTAGCCATGAACTCCAGAAAATGGTCCTTCATGTGTGGGTGTTTTTTCTGCATACATGTGAGTGAATGGAGACAGTTACTTGCTTGTTTTCTGTTATTAGGAAGTCTTTGACTTGGACTGCGAAAGGGAAGTGGAGCAACCCAGCTGTTTGATTCATCTTGATAGACTTTTTCTGTCATGATCATTACTGGGAGTGCCCTTGTCTGCCACTAGAGGGCACTCCTACCCGGACTGTGTCTCACTCCACTTGTGAACTACATTACCCATAACGCACTTCCCGGACTCATTATCACATGTCATTGCACCCAGCTGTTTTGTGTTACCTCATCAGTGTCTGTCTATTTATACCCTGTTTGTTTCTGCTTTAGTCATGGAGTTTTCAGTTCAGGTCACCAGTTTCTTTGTTTTCTTGTTTCTTGTTTGACTGCTTTGTGGATGTTGACCCCTGCCTGTTTTTGGATATACGACTTTGGATTACCCATTAAATACCCTGCACTTGGATCTGTCTGTTCGTCTCTGTGATTTACCGTGACAGAAAACTCCATCACTAAGAGATCCAGCAGGATGGGAATTCATATCACTTCCCCGGCTACTATAAAGGAGCGGATGGCTCAACTCAAAAATTTGATGACCCTGAAACAACAGGGGGTGGAGGTAGGAGGTTTTGCCCAATTGTTTTGGACCCTGGCGGTGGGGCTGGGATATAATGATGCTGCTTTAATGGACCTTTTGAATGGTTGCCTGGATAACTCGTTACCTCTGTGGGAGATGGATGGACTGGAAGACCTGGACTTTTGGGGGTTCGTCCACTATCTCAAACTTCGGAGTAAGTGGGCCACACCGGGTCAGTCAGACCCTGCTCCAACCAATGAGTTCGCTCCAGTCAGTGTGCACGCTCCAGTCCGTGAATCCGTTCCAGAAGCCACAGAGGAGGTGGGCACTGAGCCTCTGCTTCACCCAGGTAAAAGGAGGAGGAGGAGGAAGAAGGCTTCCTTCATCCTTCAAGGCCCGGAGGCCTTTCCAGAGTCCGCTCCAGCCAGTAAGTCCACTCCAGTCAGTGAATCCACTCCAGAACCCGCTCCAGCCAATGAGCCCGCTCCAGTCAGTGAGTCCACTCCAACCAGTGAGTCCACTCCAGCCAGTGAGTCCACTCCAGAGCCCGCTCCAGTCAGGGAGTCCACTCCAGTCAGTGAGTCCACTCCAGAGCCCGCTCCAGCCAGTGAGTCCACTCCAGCCAGTGAGTCCACTCCAGCCAGTGAGTCCATTCCTGCCAGTGAGTCCACTCCAGAGCCCGCTCCAGTCAGTGAGTCCGCTCCAGCCAGTGAGTCCACTCCAGAGCCCGCTCCAGTCAGTGAGTCCACTCAAGTCAGTGAGTCCACTCAAGTCAGTGAGTCCACTCAAGTCAGTGAGTCCACTCAAGTCAGTGAGTCCACTCAAGTCAGTGAGTCCACTCAAGTCAGTGAGTCCACTCAAGTCAGTGAGTCCACTCAAGTCAGTGAGTCCACTCAAGTCAGTGAGTCCACTCCAGCCAGTGAGTCCGCTCCAGAGCCCGCTCCAGTCAGTGAGTCCACTCCAGCCAGTGAGTCCACTCCAGAGCCCGCTCTAGCCAGGGCACCGAGCCACTGCCTCACCTTCATAAGAGGAGGAAAAGGAGAAAAAGGGCTTCCTCCGTCCTTCAAGGCCCGGAGGCCACTCTAGAGGTGGTTCTTTGTTTTCCCACTAAGCACCTTGCCCTGCCGGCGCCACCTAAGCGCTCTCCCTGATACGGCCACAGAGGCCGTCACCGAGCTGCCCGTTCTCCCTGATACGGCCACGGAGGCCGTCATCGAGCTGCCCGCTCTCCCTGATACGGCCACGGAGGCCGTCAACGAGCTGCCCGCTCTCCCTGATACGGCCACGGAGGCCGTCACCGAGCTGCCCGCTCTCCCTGATACAGCCACGGAGCACCCTTGGTCTGTCCTGCCGCCGCCGCACAGGCCGTCTGCCCTGCCGCCCCCTGGTCCTCCTCCTTTCCACCTCCCTCCTGAGTTTATGTGTTTTTGTTTTTTTCTGTGTGTCTGGTGGAGCATCTGGTAGCCGCTCCTTTGAGGGGAGGTAATGTCATGATCATTACTGGGAGTGCCCTTGTCTGCCACTAGAGGGCACTCCTACCTGGACTGTGTCTCACCCCACTTGTGAACTACATTACCCATAAAGCACTTCCCGGACTCATTATCCCATGTCATTGCACCCAGCTGTTTTGTGTTACCTCATCAGTGTCTGTCTATTTATACCCTGTTTGTTTCTGCTTTAGTCATGGAGTTTTCAGTTCAGGTCACCAGTTTCTTTGTTTTCTTGTTTCTTGTTTGACTGCTTTGTGGATGTTGACCCCTACCTGTTTTTGGATATACAACTTTGGATTACCCATTAAATACCCTGCACTTGGATCTGTCTGTTCGTCTCTGTGATTTACCATGACATTTTCTTGCATCATCTTCAGAAAGACTAGATCTTCCATTGATGGAAATAGCTTGTCATCATCTTTTGTGGACTGGAAGACATCAGTTCTATTGCTTTTTGTGTGTGTTGTTGCAAGTTTTTGTGTCAAAGATGGGGCCAGTGAAGTTATATGCACATTGTAATTGCAAAACTTCTCTTTGGTTTGGAAATTGTTTTCTCAGGGTCTCGTTTGGCTGGGGTGTTCATTCATAAAAATGCTTGTTTTGAAAGCATTAACTTCAAATGGTTTGTGGGCACCATACAGACAGACATCCCCTATATTACCTATCCCAAAGCTAACTTCTGAGCAAAGGGAGCATGTCAAGGACCATTGTGCTGTTACAATACTTTGTGCACTTCAATGATGTCTCTTCCAAGAAGAAGGAGAACCTCAGCCTCAGGGTCAAGTGGGGGTATCTTATGAGCCATTGATTTGAGGTGAGTATGGTTCCAAGTAGGGCTGCACAATTAATTGCATGCTTTTGTCATGCGTGTCTCGTCAGTAAAGCCGGTTCTGTGATTAGCGGTAAATGTCCATCACCTGCTTTCAAATGGAGTGGCGCTTAATATACAGAGCCGTAGTTCGTGGACAAGCTACGTAATATCGCGTTCGTAATCGAAAGCGATTCATCTGCGATTATGAACACGATATTGCGTAGCTTGTCCGCGAACTACGGCTCTGTATATTAAGTGCCGCTCCATTTGAAAGCAGGTGATGGACATTTACCGCTAATCACAGAACCGGCTTTACTGATGAGACACGCATGACAATCTCGTGCAATTAATCGTGCAGCCCTAGTTCCAAGCAGCACCAGGAGTAGGGATCTCAGCTCTGTTGTTGTGTAGTTCATTACACTCAATAAGTGTGAAGAGTGCGAAACTGGCACTGTCATTGATTTATTCTACAATGAAACCTTTTGCTCTGCGTCCTAAGATTTCTGATGTACCTGCACATGTCTTCAGTGTGTAAAGAGATGCATGGTCAGTGACATCAAATTTGTCAAAGAAGTGGATTTTGCTAAAGCCTTGTTACTTTGGTCGTCTAGAATAGCATAGGTTTTCAACTTCATTTGAGGATGATCTTTACAATATATTTTAAAGGTGCAGTAAGTGATTTCTGAGAAATGCTGTTAAAAGTGGATCAAACCGAGCACCAAAACTCACTGTTAGCAATCAGCAGTAAGGGGCATATACACTTATTAGGGGGGACGTGCCTGTGTTGCATAGCATGTATATGAATTTGGGATTTCCACTTTTTTTAAATTTCCACTTCTCCTGGAGGGCAAATGGCAACATCCCAAGAATTGGGGCAGTGCCTCTTGCAGTGTCCAGGTAAGACAAACCAGGTAAGTATCCTTTCATTTTGGCAGAGTCAATCTCTGACAATGTTCTGCTAGTTCCCTGAGACATTGTGGGTCTCTATAAGATATTCTAGGAAAGCAGTCAATTTTATTTAGGAGTGCTGACTCTATAGCTTCAGCAGAGCCATTGCACTGCTCCAGTCTTTCCCAAATCCTACTGAGACCTTATTTGTTGAGTGTGTTCAGCTGATTCTGGACCAAGCCACTTAGTAAGTCAAGCTCTTCGCAAGGTTGTAAGTCAAGGTCTTCTAATGTATTTGAGAATGTTGTTTCCATGCCAAGTATTTCTCAGGCTTGTCATCAAACTCTATAGGTCTCTGCATGCTAGTAACTTGGCTAAATTTAATATCTCTGAGTTTTCAGGTTTTGCAGCATGTGGCTCATTTTGCACATTAGGTGAGTAATACCTGTTTGAGGTACAGCAATTTCATGGCTGAGAGTAATGAGGTATTCTCAACTATTTTCTTCTTTTTCAGTTACTCTGATAGGTTGAAAGCTGTCATGTGGGTGCTGTGGCTCATTGTATGTACTGACATGCTGAGGTGTTTCTTGGGAATATTGAATAGACTGCCTAATAGATGGAAGAGCATTTTGCTGCTCTCTCTCAGCTTACTGAAGTAGTGGTGTGACCATATGTTTAAAAACTTGATGATGCCTATTTTTGTATGCATTTTGATCCTAAACACATTTGCCAGTTCGCTTAAGTGAGCAGAAAGTTGAGCTTTTTTGTTTATAGATGATTCTCAGGGTTTCCCCTACCATTATATAAGGGGGGCGCCCCGCCCTCCTAACGGCTCGCCCCGCCCCCCTTGAAGGTCAAGTAACTTTGATTTGATTTTCTTTATAGCGCCAGATTACAATTTGTTATTTTATTAAACAAACTAAATAGCCCTTAAGTAATATGTTATTTATCTTATTTCCACGATGGCATGTCTTTTCTGTCTGTGTTTGCGCATTTACAATTGTCCCAATGAGTGCGCACACTCGCACACAAACAAACACTTGCGTCACATACAGATGAGCACTAGCGGACAGAGAGCGCGTGGCGGGAAATATGTTGCGTCAAACAGATGAAAACCAGACAAAAATATTTGCGTTTTATAAACGCACACAGGGAACTGAAGATGGCAACACTCGCTCTACTGCGAGTAGCAGCCGGAGTAGCTCCCTTCTGGTCTATGTATCCCTTCCTCTGCTGAATTATTTTTATCCTCGGTGGGGATAAAAAAAATATCCCCCCCAGGTGATGCTACTCCACAAACCACCAACAGAGCATACAAAATACCAAAAATAAAAATCTTTTTTTTTAAAACATCGCCAAGTAAAACGCTGCATTTATATAGAACTGTCTATATAAACGTACGGGACACTTTTCAGACGCGCACTCCGACTTCACCTCAGCGGCAGGCGCAAGTCAAACCAGCGGAAAAGGTGCAGGTGACGACGAGGGAGCTTCAGTTGAACAAGAGTGAACTGCGGTCAGATGAGATGGTAAAACTCAGAAAAATTAACAAACACGACTGTTCAATCAGCCGTTACTGTGCTCGTGGCGCGCACTCAAGAATTGCACGTGCAAATGCGCCGGCGCGCGCTGCATAATTACTTTATTATAGTTTAAATAAAGCGCAAAAGAAACTACGAGCATGCACCGTCATTATTCTGAGGTAAATTAAGTCATGAAATTACCAAACCTGCGATTAAAGCTGCCTCAAAACTGTCCATGCATGTACTGTATGTGGTTGACATGGTTTTAAAGCTATTGTTATCCAATTTGTTGGCCTTAAAATGTCTTAAAAATGTGCATATGTACACCAGGGAAATCTAAATTTTCTAATTTTCAGGAGCATGCCCCTGTACCCCCCAGCAAACTACATTTTCTGACCTCGGTAATTATGAAACCCTGCGTACGGCCCGGCTTATATTCTATCTACTGAAATCTGAGGTAAACGTGTATTTCTACAAATGTGCGCACTTTTGGACTAAAAGTTTGTGTATGCACTGTGATCAAAAATAAATGGGACCAAACGCGATTGAATGTAAAGGTTTGTGTCTCGTTACTCTATTAATAACTACCGATTGATTTTGCATTCCTATCAGAAATTAAGAATTATTAGTGTCATTGTAAATAGTGGTGCAAATATCTAAAATATCTAATACTTCAAATCCCAAGGTTAAATTGGCTCCACTGTGGTTTTTAACAAATTACTCCCCACCCCCCAAAAAAAGCATCCCCCCCCTCTGGGTTTTTCACAAATCGCACCCTGGATAGATAGATAGATAGATAGATAGATAGATAGATAGATAGATAGATAGATAGATAGAAGCTGTAAACCTAGGGGAAACACTGATTCTTCTTTGTCAGCTCCATCAACTATGGCTTCAAAGGCTGTACCTTCAGCTGAGGCAGCTGAGGCAGCTTCTGCGTCTTTCTCTTGCTGGTGTGCTTCTAATGTAGCCTCTAAAGCCCCGTTTCCACCACAGTAACTTTACCCAGAAACTAGGGACTTTGGGCTGGTACTCGGTGTGTTTCCACCGCAGGAACCAGGAACTAAATAAAGTTCCGGGTAAAATGTCCCCCTCAGAAAAGTCCCTGATGGTGAGGTGGTACTTTTTCAAAGTTCAGGAACTTTCGGGGGTGGGACTAGGCGCTGAATATGCCGATTGGTCGGATTCACGCCGCATTTGATTGGTCGACTCCACGCAGCAGTAAGTCGGTTATGCGAGCTTGGGATTGTGCACACTGGAAAACAATGCCGAGAGAAGTTGAAAAAACTAAAGCAAGATTACAAGAAAATAAAGGATCACAACAATAGAAGTGGTTCCGATCGGCGTACTAACAAGTGGTTTGACCGCCTGGATGCGTTGCTAGGACACAGACCGTCCTTTTCTGGTTCAGCAGTGACAAAAGACTCCGCTACTGCATTGTTGGAAGCCATGCCAGAATCCGATGAACAGTGGGTTGAAGGTAAATAAATATATGTATATATCACATCTAAATGATATCGTCTTAAAGTCGTTGTAGTAAAAAAAAATCAATCTAACTTTTTTACACCATGTTTTTCCAGACGAAACGAGTGGTTCGTCACTGACAGGAAGAAACAGTCGCGCGCAGTACTACGTCACCGGACAAATTAGCCTAATCTTTACGGTACTTTAGACCATGTGGTAACGCAGAAGGCAACAGGTCTGGGGGGGGACAAAAAGTTTCTGGGAGAAAAGTTCCTGGTACAATTGTTCCGGGTAATTTCAGTGGAAACGCGGCTTAAGCGTGTCTCTTCTACTTCCAGTTGTGCTTTCTTTACTTTGATTTCAATTTGCGTGTGCGTATGCTGTATGCTGCATGTGTTGATCTGGATGATTTGTGTAAATGTGAACACACTGACCTGGATGCAAGGCTAACATTTTCCTTTGATAGCATTTTACTGTAGATTGTTTGAGAAGAAGGGAAGATCATTCACTGTTGTTGTAATCACTGTTGAGTCTTTTCACTATTCTGCCTTCACAATGGCGTCTCTTCCTAAAGTTAGACAGATAGGTAAACTCTTTCCAAAACACGAAGGCTTGTGGGAGAATGCTGCTTTATTCCACACCACGATGGAAATGTTGAAACAGAGTGAAACTACAGAAAGGAGATGTAAATATTATGGAACTACTTGGTTATCTCCAACATAACACTAATATGAATTCATTGTATATTGTTCTTAAAATGTCTGAAATTCCACATTAGACAGCTTTATGAATATTATATATTATAAATTTAATAAATTATATATAAGTTAAATTATATTATACATTTAACAAATTGAACTCAAATTAATCACAAAACTTACAGACAATGCTTTCTACTGAGGATCACAAAATGAATGGCTGGTTCAAGTTCCTTTTGTGTTTTACTGACTTTAACTGGTTCAATTTTAGTCCTTTTCACACTTCCGAACCAGTTCGGGAATCAAAGTCTTTTTACAAATTAAATGTCATGAAAATGTTTGAATGGTCTTGGTGATTTATTGGTGAGACTACAGAGCTCTTATTATGAGCTTTATTTATGAAGTAATTCGAAGTGATGGCGCTTAAATTGGTTATGTTCTCCGTGTCTGTTTGGTGCGGCTGTGCATTATCACACTCCATGTGCTGTAAAGACAGTGCCTGCGTCTCAATGTGCATACCATCCATCCTAAATAGTAGGCTATGTGACATTAGTAATATTCAGTAGATACTATTTAGGGTGGATAGTATGCACATTGGGATGCAGGGAGTGTTTTTCACGACATGCTGGGGAAATGATCAGCTGGCAGCTCCCTTATCACGCAGACCTGATATATATATATATATATATATATATATATATATATATATATATATATATATATATATATATATATACATACATATGTCATCTCTGAATGAAAGACATATTTAAAGGGGTGGTTCATTGCGATTTCACTTTTTTTAACTTTAGTTAGTTAATGTTGCTGCTTGAGCATAAACAGTATCTGCAAAGTTACAGCACTGAACGTTAAATGAAAACGGTCTTTTAAAGTTATGCCTACAACAAACGACCGGTTTGGACTACAGCAAGCGGATTGGTGACATCATAAACCCTGCAAAGCACTGCCCTGAGAAATTATTTTTGGGTTAAATAACCCTCTGTAATATGCTCAGTATTACAAACCCATAGTATCGTTGCTGTTGCAACATTAATGCAAAGACTGATATTTGTGTACAGTGTGGTCTTTAAAATTAATTATGTCTTAGTTTATATCTTTTTAATCGGTAAGGATTAGTTATAACATATGCTTGAATACAGGATGTAATGCCATGAGATTAATACATACTATATATTTTTAACATCATTAACCTTACGAAAATATTATGTATCTCTTACGACTTTATATCCCGCATTGAAGCATATATTGGGAGTTTAGTTTTTTATATGAATAAATTATATAAACAATGTTTGTCGTATGGTGATGCCAGCTGGGGAATTATTGAATGAGTAGCTGCGTAGTCTATACTGTATGACAGCTGGTGAAATAAAACTGCCCACCAGTAAATTCGAGCAATGGTCTGAGTGGCCTATAAGCTACAAACAATTAGAAAATAATTTGTTTATAGATTATATAACAGCAACTTGGAAAACAGAAAAAAAAAAAAACTAAGAAGCGATATTTGAGAAAAGAGCATAATATCAGATATATAATATCTAATAGCCTCAGCAACATAGCGGAACTAACTTTACCCTGCGTCACGTGATATCCGATTCTTGTGAAAAAGGCTAATTAACTGAATTTAATGCTGCCTTCACGTGCAGAAATTTTACAATTCCCACTTCTGAAATCATGATTACAAGCTCATTGCATTCAACTTTCAAAATGGGAGGGCGTTCATGTGCAATTTTTACTTAAGCCGAGGACACATTTAACAATTGTAAGTAACATTAACTGAGTAAACTAACACTCTCTACAGAGAACGCGAGCGTCTCGCTTATTAGAAATACACCCATTAAACGTCACTGCATCGGTCACATTTTTTACACGATGGACCATCCAGCATACCCGGTTAAAAAAGTCACCGCTCGCCACTGAAAGCAGTCATTGGAACACTAGAAATATATAGTGCTGGGTGGTATACCGGTTCATACCGAATACCGGTATTTATTTTTGTTATGATATGAATTTTGATGATACCGCAATACCGGTATGTATCGCTTAACCAACGTTCAGAACGCGGCGCAGCACGTCACTGTTTGAGAGCGTCCCGTTTCACTGTTGCACTGTAGTGAGAGTACAGCTGAGATCGCATATGGTAAGTCCGAAATCACCCCCTAAAGCCTCATTCACTATTCCCTACGTTATCCACTTGTTCACTTGAAAGAGTGAATGAAAACGAGTGAGTGAATTCGGACAGCCGTTGTGTGTACATCGGCTGTACACTCGTTATTGCGGTGCAATGTGAGATTGAATGAGTGCACTCAATAACGTCCACTATGGTTTCGGACACCACTACAAATGGCTGTCCTCTCAGATAATGCCCTATTTGAGGATATAGGGGGCGATTTCGGATTCAGCCCTTGATTACAGCGGAGAATTCAAACTACACGCAGCGCGCGAGATAGAGCGTTTTCTGCGCGGAGCGCACAACGTTCTCCACATGGATCATATTATATAGATCGGAGCGAGCGTGTGGACCCATTTCATACTCTAGTGCTCTAAACATGAACCACGACCGCGATGACACGATGGGTTATTCTGCTACACAGAAGACGATGTAAGTTAATAAATAGAATGACAATTCGAAGAAGAATTGGCAAAAAATTTAACTGCTTTATTGTTTCTGTGTTAAACTTGCGTGTGTCATTTGTTCAGAGACTGTAGTGCTCTTAAATGTACTGAAAATATCCTTAGTTTAAATGTTCTTCCGCGTTTCTCCCTCGTTTTGGCAGTTTGTTGTTATATAGGGTTAGATTTTTAAAATGCGTAAGGTGCCCTCCACTCTTTTTTTTTCTATCTCTATGGTCATATTTTAATATTCATGTGTCTGTAATGAGTGTGTTTCAGGTCTGTGTTTTATTGGTGGTTGTCTCCCCACAGCATCATTTTGTGGAGCTTTGTAAACCTGTATTAACTCTAGTGTGGAATTTTCTACAATATTCACTCATCGTGACAGTAAAACAGGGCATTCTAGTCAATCTACTGCAGTATTTCCTCTCTCAATCAATAGAAAATGTGGTTAACGCCCGGTCATGCATAGGGGAAAAAAATTACCGTCATATACCGTGAAACCGATATAATTTTGAAAAATACAGTGATATAAATTTTTGGTCATACCACCCAGCACTATATATATATATATATATCTATATATATATATATATATATATATATATATATATATATATATATATATATATATATTAGAGCTGCACGATTAATCATATCGCAATCGCGATGTCAAGCTTGTGCGATTATATGACGCAAAATGCTGCGATTTTATGAAATAAAATAATAATAAGTTAATAAATAAATAAATAAATAAATAAATAAATAAATACATGTGTGGACACAACAACCCATTACCTGAGAGCTGTTTGCCCATTTTATACACCGCTAATAAAAAGAAGACCAGTCAGTTTCAGTTTAGGCAGTGGCATGTGTGGCGCTCACGGTCATGTCATGACTTTTCCGGTGTGCAGCGCAGAGAACGGGTAAAGATGGATGCGGAGCAAACGGTCACTGAACTGGTGGCAAGAAAAAACGCTACCTCTGTTATATGGCGATATTTTGGCTTTAAGATTATAAACCCAGATTAGTAGTGGTTGAAGAGGAAAGAGGATTTAATTCGGTATCGCACGCAGCGCTGTTATCGGTGCGCACATGACGCACATACATACAAGGCTCGCGCGCACAGAGAGAGAGAGAGGCGCGTTATAGCTCGCGAACTCCAAATTGATTTCTCTTTCGCGTCCTCAGTGCACTTGGATGGTCACATACACGCATTATGTCCGTCAAAATACCCCTCTCAGCAAGTATTCATGTAAACACATTCAGTTATGTCTTAATTGAAGGAGGTGAGAATTCGGATGTATATCTGTCCAATGTGTGCGTGCATGTCTTACTCTTAAAGTGACAGCAACCTATAAATACCTGCTGTTGTCTGTCATGTAAATCAAACAACAAAACACAGCTTTAACAAAGATTAATCTATATTAAATTTATACAATGAACAGTGTCATTTTACATTTAATTATTACATTTCTGTGCATGAAAATTAATACTACAATTAGACCTTATACTTTATTTGTAACTTTATGTAGTATTTATCTATGCTTGTTGTAATTGGTGTACAGTATTTGTTCTTTTACAGTCTGTTCACTTGCCTTTAATAATGTATTATTTAGGCTAGCAGTTTATGCTATGGTATCAGAATAGTTTAAGTGGCTAAGTAATAAATGCAAAGTTAAGTTACCCCCATCCAATTTTTTTTTTTTTTTTTTGTGCTGATCCAAAGTATGATCCGATCTGTGACGTCATAACCGTGATGTGATCCGAACCGTGAGTTTTGTGATCCGTTGAACCGCTACAGATTAGTAAAGAAATAAATATCTTAAATGGGATTATAACAAGTTTGCAGTAATGCAAAGATGTTATTTAATTTCATAAAAATATTTTAATTTGAAAACACTGTGCATTTGTTTGCTGTTGTTGCTAGTTTGAGTTGAGAAATACACATTTCAGCATTATCAGTAATCTGTGTGTGTATTTTCATTGAGAACCAAGCAAGATGACTCATGATACTATTTGTTTATTATATCGCAAATCGCAATCGCAATATTGACCTCAATAATCGCAATATGACATTTTCCCCAAATCGTGCAGCCCTAATATATATATATATATATATATATATATATATATATATATATATATATATATATATATATATATATATATATATATATATAGTAATATATACAGTACAGTCCAAAAGTTTGGAACCACTAAGATTTTTAATGTTTTTAAAAGAAGTTTCGTCTGCTCACCAAGGCTACATTTATTTAATTAAAAATACAGTAAAAAACAGTAATATTGTGAAATATTATTACAATTTAAAATAACTGTTTTCTATTTGAATATATTTCACAAAGTAATTTATTCCTGTGATGGCAAAGCTGAATTTTCAGCATCATTACTCCAGTCTTCAGTGTCACATGATCCTACAGAAATCATTCTAATATGCTGATCTGCTGCTCAAGAAACATTTAATGTGTACAATTGTACAAAATATTTGTGTACAATATTTTTTTTCAGGATTATTTGATGAATAGAAAGTTCAAAAGAACA
Organism: Megalobrama amblycephala; assembly: GCF_018812025.1. Classification (NCBI taxonomy): domain Eukaryota; kingdom Metazoa; phylum Chordata; class Actinopteri; order Cypriniformes; family Xenocyprididae; genus Megalobrama; species Megalobrama amblycephala. The sequence goes on along the minus strand of NC_063057.1, from coordinate 50,547,339 downwards.
GTGTTTATCTGAAATCTAATCTTTTGTAACATTATAAATGTCTTTACTGCCACTTTTGATTGATTTAATGCATCCTTGCTGAATAAAAGTATTCATTTCTTTAATTTCTTTTCAAAAAAATAAAAATAAAAATTCTTACTGACCCCAAACTTTTGAACGGTAGTGTATAATGCTACAGAAGCTTTGTATTTCAGATTAATGCTGTTCTTTTGAACTTTCTATTCATCAAGGAATCCTGAAAAAAAAAGTACACAACTGTTTCAACATTGAAAATAATCATAAATGTTTATTGAGCAGCAAATCAGCATATTAGAATGATTTCTGACGGATCATGTGACACTGAAGACTGGAGTAACGATGCTGAAAATTCAGCTTTGCATCACAGGAATAAATTACTTTGTCAAATATATTTAAATAGTACACAGTTATTTTAAATTGTAATAATATTTCACAATATTACTGTTTTTTACTGTATTTTTAATTAAATAAATGTAGCCTTGGTGAGCAGACGAAACTTCTTTTAAAAACATTAAAAATCTTAGTGGTTCCAAACTTTTGGACTGTACTGTATATATATATATATATATATATATATATATATATATATATATATATATATATATATATATATATATAAAATATTTGGAGGACATTCCAGGAGACAGGCAGTTATTCTAGGAGAGCTGGACAGGGCTGTAGAAGGTCCTTAGTCCATCAGCAGGACCGGTATCTGCTAGGAGGAACAGGATGAGCACTGCAAGAGCCCTACAAAATGACCTCCAGCAGGCCACTGGTGTGAATGTCTCTGACCAAACAATCAGAAACAGACTTCATGAGGGTGGCCTGAGGGCCCAATCTCCTATAGTGGGCCCTGTGCTCACTGCCCAGCACCATGGAGCTCGATTGGCATTTGCCATTGAACACCAGAATTGGCATGTCCGCCACTGGCGCCCTGTGCTTTTCAGATGAGAGCAGGTTCACCCTGAGCACATGTGACAGACACAAATGGGTCTGGAGAAGCCGTGGAGAACGTTATGCTGCCTGTAACATCGTTCAGCATGATAAAATTATAAAGGAAACAGTAACCAGTCTGACAATAAAGCACGATGCACAGTTTAATATTTTAATCATCATTAAAACTGTATTTGATCGCCAGGATTTTAAAATACAGATACAGCATGCAGTGTATGTTTCGTTTGAATAAAATGGCGGAAAGAAGTGAGAGGTTTTACAACAGAGTTCTGAGGGAAATTATATGAATTAAAAAGTATAAATGAATTCTATGAACATATCTCTGAAGGGAGCTGACTGCCTTGAGACAAGATTTGATGGCATTTTCTTTTCATCTTCCCTCTGTGTAAATAATAAGCTAATGTACATTCTAAAACCATTCTGATTCTATTTTTATTTAATGTTTGAGGTGTTGTTGCATTTATTAAAAACTTAACAGCTGTTTTTTTTTTTTATTGTATTTTTTGGGGGGGGGGGGGGTCTCCTGGAAAAAAGGTTGGGAACCACTGGGCTAGACAATGGCACCCTTACTGCCATTAGGTATTGCCCGGCCTCACGTGGCGAGAGTATGCAGGCAGTTCCTGGAGGATGAAGGAATAGATACCATTGAATGGCCCCCATGCTCGCCTGGCCTAAATCCAATAAAACGATCCATCCGACGCCACCAGGTCATTATCATTGCTATGTTGACAATACACAGGTTTATCTCCTTTTGAGTAATAACTATATTCTTTCATCATCAAATTTCTTGAGATTCATATCAGAAAAACTGAAATAAAACAGAAGTACAGACTCATGCTAAGAATTTGGGGGTGATTTTTGCCTCTTTTTTTTTTAAATAATAAGCACTGTGGTGGCATCTTATTTCAACTGAGATCCATTGTAAAATTAAAACCTTTACTGTCATTTAAAGATCTGGAGATACTCATGCAATTATTTGATCTTGACTTGCCTACTGTTGTAATGCTCTTTTATAGGCCACACATCTCTCCATTAAAAAAAAAAAAAAAAATGCAGCAGCTAGGTTACTTAAGGGATACTAAAGGGTTAGTGTTTATTCTGTCCTGACCTCAGTTCATTGGTTACCAATCCAATATAAAATACAATTTTTAAAGTTGTAAATGGTCTAGCCCTAGGGGCCCCTATACTATCTTGCTGATCTTCTTAGCTTTTTAGCACTCTTCAAGGACTCTCAGGTCATATTAAAATAATACTTATATCTACACCTTGTTTAAATATACTGTTTACCTTTAAACTATAGAGCTGCCAATCAAATGAAATCAATATACTGCAGATAAAATTAATTTTTTCACTGCAGAGTTGGCACAGAAGTTGCATCTGAAGTGGCATTTAGATGTATTTTTAGATGTATTTACATCAGAAGTGTCATAAATGCATTTACACTGCATTCCTTTAAAGTCACCATGAAATCAAAATTGAATTTTTTTGGGCTTTTAGTACAAATATGTTAGCCTTGCTCTTATCTATAAGCTAGTGTGCTCTAAAACAATGACAAATTTCAAATTTAAAAGATATAAGCTTTCAAAACTTAGGATCAAAACTTTTCAAAACTTTGGATCAACGATTTTGATGACATCACACTGCACTTCAACTTCTCATCAGGTTTTCTGTACAATCAAATGCTCTCTTGAATCTAAAGTGTCCCACCCTTTACCAAGCTTTACCAAACTCAGTGGCTCTGGCCAATAAATTGGCAGCTCTACTTTAGACCCATTTATATTCTATGGCATATTATTTTGGGTGAGTAATGGGAGTTGCTGGTTTATTGTCCTGTTGTGCATGTCCTGTTTGATGTTTTTTCAACGGTTTCGGTATTTAATTTCCCTTTTTATTTATTTTACTTGCATTTCTACCACATTTTGCTATAAAATGTATGTTTTTAAATGTGTTCTTTATAGTTATTTGACAGCATTACTGTCCAGTATGGTTGGTACTGTGATACAGTGAATTTTTTCCTCATTTTTACAGTTGTTCTTGATATGCCCCTTTTAATAAAGTGGTTTAATAAGTGCTCACTTAATGAACTTGACAAGATAAAGAATCAGTGGAGTGGCTTTCTCACTTTGGGCCTTTTTACTCTGTGCTTTCTGGGCCAGCTGATAAATTGTATATACATTTAATTTAGATACCCTTAAGTCCTACTTTCTTTTGTCTTTTTTGTCTTAACAGGGCTTATAAAACCATTGAGGATGAGGACCTCAGGTTTCCTTTGATATATGGAGAAGGAAAAAAGGTAACTGATGAGAGAGTGAAAGGGGAAAAAAAGCAGAAAAAGCAAATGAACACACAGGAAATGACAATTGGATCAGAAGTGTCAAAACCAAAACAAAACTTTTTTACAATTGTTATTTGTTATTTAAAATTCTGTTCACTTTCTTGGTCACTAGTCAAATCAAATAAGTAAATTTGTGAGAATGACTATAACCGCTTAACACAAAAGAAGAGATGGGAACATCAGGTTTTGCAAACATTTTGTAGGAGTCCATTCCATCTTGTGAGGGCATTACACAAATTCAATACACTCAAATTCTGATAAATTTTTGCCTATAGGATAATTTTTATTGTATGTTGTGATGATGTTAACATTTCCTACATGTGTACCAACTTTTATTAATTACTTATTAGTCCTCCTGTATAAAAACATTGAAGTTGCATATTATAATGTTGAGACAATTAACAAAAAAAACATTTTAAGCCTTAGGAGAAGAAGACCATTATAACATATAGGTAGTCTAGGGCATCTTTTTAGAGAAATTGCAAAGAAAGCCAATGTGTCAATTATCAGTTTTCTTACACCATAAAAGGCACTCAGAATCTGGAGGAAACTGACAGGAAGAAGTCTGGCAGACCCCAAACCACAAATGAATCAGAAGATAAGTTTCTAAATGTGTCAACAGCTTGCATAAGCAGCTGACAGGACAATATCTCCAAGTACAGCTTAACTCTGATTGATGCAAGCAAGTGTCATTTTATTGAAGACATTGAATGATCATTTATAGGAAAGTGAACCTTGGTGTTGTAGTGATTTTGGATTAGCCTCACATGAGGGCACCACAAATGTAGTTAATGGTTTTAAATATTAATATTAATATTTTATATTAATATTAATATTGAGTCAGATGATTCCTTCCAATATTTTGGGGCACCAGCAAGGAATCTCACATTGACAATAAAGAACAATCATGGAAGATTGTTGACTGAATTCGAATTTTATAAATTGGAGGAAGTTTATCATCTAACCAGAGGTCGCATTAACCAAATATTTTCCGTCATTGACAGAATTTTTTTGCAATGATGAAAAATCTGAAGGCCGTCCGTCATTTTGACAGATTACACTGAGGCTGATGTAACTTGTAACTGTAATTCCCACCCCTGTCCAGTTGGTCGTGAGTGCGCTCCAGTGTGGCAGCAAAGCGAGAGTTCAGTCTCCAGAATAAAATGAAAACGATGCGGTTGATTACGCACAGGCGAGCACCCAATTCAGGATTCACATGCTTTCGATTTTATTTTGTATTTTTTAATTAATTATGTAGTATATCAGTTACAGTACACACTACATTTTCTAGAGGAAAAAAATCTCTCAACTAATGCTGTAAACTACACATGGGAGTCAGTTGGTACTACTATAATAATACTGAAGGTTAAATTAACTTATTTATATACAAACACTTAAATTACACTCAATTATGTTTTTTATTATAAATAAAGTTTAGAATGGCATAATCAGATTTCTACTCAAATTCATTTTTTTTTTTTTAAATATAAACATTGAAATCGTGGTTGTCATAACTGATTCATTAAATATTGAAGAACATTAAAAATTATAATGAATATGTAAAGGTGCATAGTTATATTTATCAGAATGTTGCTTTCTAGAGTACACTTTTCTAACTGACTAATGAGTTTATGGTCACTGAATATGTTTTTCTGAGGTAAATGTGACGTTACGTGACATTGTTTACAAGCTGTTTTATTGACATCTTTCTGAGGTTGAAACACTGATTGGGCTATTACACGAGACATGATACCGATTTCGGTAAGTTTTACTGTATATTTTAACATACCTTCAGATGTTTAGTCGTGTTTATTTCGCGCTGTAACCGATATTAAAGCGGAGGAGAGGATGTTCACATGCGCTCCATGCTTCCGTTTTACTTTAACTGAGGCACTAAAGCAATCTGTCACGTCACATTAAACAGTGCCAAAACGGTATTTATTTTTTGAATCTCATAATAAGATGGACGTCATTTGAAATCTGAGACGTTGCTTCATATCAAAAGTAACAAAGCACAAAGATTATTGTGATTTATTGGATGGGAGGCGCTACATGTTCTGTTCATTCATCAACTGAAAACAGACTAGACTAATTGATTCTTCAGATTTAAGTATCGATATTGGTTCGTAAAAATGAGAATCGATTAAAATCGAGAAATCAATATTTTTTTACCCAGCCCTACTAAAAACTACGAAGGAAAATGACTAAACTACTAAGAAAATTGAATCAATAATCAAACAGAAACTACAAACTACAAAACAAATGGACGTTAACCAAAATTAAATACCAAGTATATGAGCAACAGATTGGACGAAGCAATGAATGGGTAATTAGCAGTCAATTGTGGTCTTTCTGGATGCTGGTATGAAGTAGTAAATAAGCATTTACTATTAATACAGAAAACGTGTCTAATGTATTTATCTGTGTACGCTGACCCTAGATAAACAGTCTCTACACAAATAGCAATCTCATATAGCAACAACCTAATGCCAAGGCCTTTGGGAAAAGGTTTGGTTATAGCTTATATTTACGTTTCACTTGGTCGGGTGATCAGTCCGGGAATGGGAAACGTTGTCCACTGGTATACTTCTGTGTGCAGTGGGAGATTGGATTGTTTTCCAACAGTTGCAGAGCTGCACTGAGTGCTGGAGGTCTTTGTGTAACCCAGAGAACTGTAGGTCAGATGGTGGTCGGTCCGCAGGATCTTCTGTAGGTTGGAGGTACTTGAGTTATGCAGGTCAGGAACCAAAGTCCTCTGCAGAAGCAATTGGGCTGCTTGAAGGTCCATGTGGTGAAAGGTTTACTCGCAAGAGTATAACCTTGGTCGTGTCGTTGCTCTTCCCTCGTCAGGTCAGAAACTCAGAACAAGGGTTTGTTCACTTGGGAAAGCTTTTATTCCTTCCTGTTGGGGAGGGGATTACAAATCCTTGGCTTTCCTGATGTGGTGATGTGAATGGGTAGCATTCCAGGTGTCCGTCCCTTAACTCCCTCGGGTCGGCGGTCACGCCGGCGATACCACCGCGGTTTTTTTCTTACCAGTGTGAAAGAGACTCAAAATACTCCCTCAATGTTGCACATACAATTAAGAGCTATACACCATTTTAATCTGTTGAATATCTTCTTTTATTTGTGTACACTTATGGAATTACATTTGATCCAAAAATAATGAACGTAACTTTTCAAAAAAACTAATAAAAATATAAATTGAAACTGAATAAAATGTCTTTGAAACTTAAAAAAATAAATTGCAGGCAAAATGTTTGACTTTGTTTTTAATACACTGCATGTTTTGCTAACAGTTTATTTTCTTTCTTTCACTGATCTTTACTTACAAAAGCATTTCCTGAGTTTTCATTTATGCTTCTGAAGTTTTCGTTTACGATCCCAGAGTTTTCGTTCGTCTTTCTGGCACAAATCTCTCGCGGGGGCGGGGCCAGCAGTGGTGTGTTCTCATTGGCTACTGAGTTTTTGATTGACAGCTTCTTCTTGACCTGGAAGTGATGACGTCAGAGTTGTGTTTACAATTACATGTGTGGAGGTGAGCGTCTGTAAGCGGCTTCTTATTTCATTTAAAGATATAAGTTTTGTTTTTGAATTTTATCTGTATTTATCTGCGGCTTCTACTTTGTCGACATAAACTTTTAGGAGCGTGAGAGATCAAACGAAAATGAATGTCTTGAGGTTTAATTGTACATTAAAGGTTATAATACTGAAGATATTGCATAATGTCCAATGTTTTTGGAGAATATTTGATTATTTCTGATGATTCTTCTCTATTGTTGGGTCTGATTAGGTTGTGCTGTTACAATTTAAAGAGAATACTAGTATCATATACATGTATATATTCAGCTGTCAAGAAAGTCTCACTCCAACCAGGTAATCAAGGTTGGCAACCATGGCCATCACTCTACCCATTGTTAGCATATGCACATACACCATCACAATTAATGATCACTCAATTCTGAAGGATTCAAACAATATGAAAATAACAGTCGTGGCTTGCTGTAAGACAGTATAGACCTCAAAGGACATTTCAGTACTCCACACAAAGAATGATCTTGTTGCCATTTTTTTATCATTCTAATAATTTTATTTAGTTATTTTATTTAGTTAACATTATCATCTAACATATAAAAGTAGATTTTTTTAACAATCATCAACAGTTTCAATTGTGACAGTTGTATAAATGTAAATGAAAATATGAATCAATTCAAATAAATTTAAATTCTTTATTGTCACTACAGCATACACACAAGTATCAAAGTGAAAGTGTTGGATGCAATTATGTTGTGAAAGGAATGACCAGAATCCACAAAACACTAACTGATTATTCATGTAATGCACAGTATTCTCATGATATACAGTACATTACTATAAAAATGCACAAGCACCTATTATAGAATACATCTGTAAAATTCATAAAATTCATTTTATTACCATTTTTTAAACTATAGTGAATAAACTTAATGAATGGAATGAAATGTTCATGTTGTCTGAATACATTTTGGTTTGACTGTATGACTTTCTTTCTCCACATAAGCACAAATATCTTTAAGAAAATAGTCCATCTCTGTGAGCCCATAAGTGGACTGTAACCCATACACGTATGATGGTTGGTGGGAAACGATTGTTAATAATTAAAACAGTTTAAATTATTAGTATTTTTCTCATCTATTGTTTCACTTCAGAAGACATTGATTCATCCACTGGGGTCGCATGGATTACTGTGTCTTTAGGACTCGAAGACATGTATTATTTTCCTAAAAATCCTAATTCATGTTTATCTGTAGAAAGAAAGTAATATGCATCTTGGACGGCATGAGGGTGAGTAAAAATATGAGAATTTTTTTGGGGTGAACTATCACTTTAACATTCATATGTTGCTGGTATGCTAATCCAAGATCAGTATGGACTAGTAAGAATAAAGTACAACCTCTTGTGTGTTTGTGAACTGTGTCTTGTTTTAATCTAGAGCTCCAAAAAAATTAAAATATTTGCATAATATCAGGTGTCTGAAGATCAAGATCCCAATCAGTCAAAGGTGATGTGTCTGAACAAAATAAGATTCTTGTCTGATGGGGACAGTGGATCTCTGGGGCTACCACTCACTCCTCTGGGTCAGCATCAGAATTTTGTTAATGGAAAAGTTGCTCCACTCCCTGGAAAATAAGAAATCAGATGTATTATAATCTAATAATACAAACTGCTTTGAATTCCCACATAACAAATTATTCAGACTTAAAATATTTATTTCAAACAAATTATATATAATTTCAGCCATAATTACTTTCATGTATTAGGTTTTGCATTTGGCCATAAAGTACTGTGCAAAAGTCCTAGCTTTGTTGTTTTAGCAATGTTTTAATGACCACCCATGTTTATTTTTTGGTCTTTATTACAGTGCAAACAGAAAATATAGGAAATATGCACACAAAAAAATCAGAACAAAATTGATTCTATAAGTAAAAATCAGTATTTAACGTGACCTCCTAGACTTCCAGTTTTTTAAAGGAGAAACTTCTGATCAGATTTTGAAAGTTTTTCTTGGCCTTCCAGTCATTTTCCATTCCATTTAGGTTTGAGAGAGCCAGGTTCTCACTATTACTCAAGTGTAAGGAGAGGTCACTAAATACTTGCCACTTTAGCCTGTAGAAGTCTTTTTTTCTGTTTTTTAATAATGCTTACAAATTTAAAGTATTTCCTGGTCATATTCTAATAAGAAGTCTGAAAAAAAATTATATGGTCACTATACCATTGCTAAAACAACATCTAATGTTGTCCTAAGACTTTTGCACAGTACTTTATATGTATTATTATTAAAGACTACCTTTTCCCCTTTAAATATGATCTAATCCAAGGCTGTATGTACAGTACATAACCAGATCCTGTAATGATTGGGTTAAATCAAGACAACACTGCTGTATAAAGTGGGCTCTAAATGAGCTCTAAAATACCTCTCCATCCGAAAAAGCAAAAGCAAGTAATGTTACTTATATTGATTTTGTAAACGTAAAAAATACTGACAAGTATCCAGATAACGACGATGATTGATGATAATGATGATTATATCATTCGTCTGTGCTAGGCCTAAGAAATCATCTCACTATAGTAGCAGCAGCTACAGATAAAATAATAAAAAACTCCTATCTTTACATCACTAAAATGAAATAAGAAGCCGCTTACAGACGCTCACCTCCACACATGTAAACACAACACTGACGTCTTCACTTCCAGGTCAAGTAGAAGCTGTCAATCAAAAACTCAGTAGCCAATGAGAACACACCACTGCTGGCCCCGCCCCCGCGAGAGATTTGTGCCAGAAAGACGAACGAAAACTCTGGGATCGTAAACGAAAACTTCAGAAGCATAAATGAAAACTCTGGAAATGCTTTTGTAAGTAAAGATCAGTGAAAGAAAGAAAAGAAACTGTTAGCAAAACATGCAGTGTATTAAAAAGTCAAACATTTTGCCTGCGATTTATTTTTTTAAGTTTCAACGACATTTTATTCAGTTTCAATATATATTTTTATTAGTTTTTTTGAAAAGTTACGTTCATTATTTTTGGATCAAATGTAATTCCATATACACTCAGAGTAAAAACAAAATGTTGTGCTTTTTGCAAAATAAAGAAAACTAACATGATGCGTGAACTCTCGTCTCCCTCTGAACGAACTCCAATCGGATAGTTCTCAGAAAATGAAGTGTAACTTAGTAAATACTAATGACAAAAAATGACACTTATGTATAAAAAAACGTTGAGATGTCGAAAACAAAAATTCTTTTTTTGTTAACAACTGTTTATTGAATTTTCTTCTGTGAACAGTAGTATAAAACAAAAAGCAACTGTGCAAATTTAAAACCCATCCCAACCCATCCCACCCCCTGGTAGACTTAAGGGTAGAAAAGAAAAATAATAAAATACATAAAGTAAAATAAATAATAATAATAAAAATTAATTAAGTAATATTAATACATAAAATACAATAAAATAATTTTACAAAGATTTTAGAAAAGATGACACAATATTAAAAGATGAATGCCATAAATTGACAGTTTTCACATTAGATCCATGTATTCGAGAAGTTGAGAGTTCCATTGAGATAATGTCCAACAAATATACCGCCTAGGTTCTTCTGTCCATTGTGTGAGGAGGATTCCAACGGTTGACTAGCAACTTTTTTGCTGCAGTGAGAGCAGCTAGCAGTAAACATCTTTGTTGGACAGACAAGGTGAGGTCCCAAAAGTCATTCATAAAAAAATGGTGTGAAGTCAAACTTATCTCAGTACCCAACAAATAGGAGAGGTCCTGTGAGAGCTGAGTCCAAAAAGAGAAGAGAGAGGGGCACTCCCAGAAAAAAATGCAAAAAAGTGCCTAAAGATCCTTGTGAACAGAGATTGCACTTAGGAGAGGTTGACAAATTCATATGAAAACGTTTCATTGGAGTCAAGTAGACCCTATGCAGCAATTTCCAATGAATCATTTGGTGGTTAGGGTTTTTAGAAGACATTTTAAACATACCCCATATCTGATCCGAAAATAAAACATGCACATCCTCATTAAGATCCTTAGCCCAAACAGTTGTAATAGATAAAGGTTTGTATGAATGCTCAAGTAGAAAAAGATAGATGACTGAAGCAGAAGAGGGAAATTCCTCAGAGGGAAGGATTAGTTTGCGCAAAGGCTGAATAGGAAGTTGAGAGTCCCAGGGCACCCCGTATGCCCGTAGGGCCGATCTAATTCGTAAATACATAAAAAAGGAAGTGCCTGGAAGATTATATTGATTTTTGAAATTCTTGGAAGGAATGTAAACCATTATCATCATAGATATCTCCCAGCGTGTTTACTTTATGATGAGTCCATTGCGGACAATGGAATGGAGTATTGCCTGACAAAACATTGTTGTGGAAAATTGGCAAATGCTTATGCCATATTGTAACTAGATGTAAACGTCTTTCAACCCCCCTCCATGTGGAGAGGAGATGGGTTACAATAGGACCAAACCTAGACTTACACTGCCTAAGCGGAATCCCTGAAAAAACTAGATGCTTCAATTTATATGGATAAACAATAGATTCCTCAATTGTTCTCCAAGATACTGAAGCATCAGGGTCAAACCAAACTGATAATGGGCGGAGGGAAAAGGCTTGAGCATACAGTCTAAAATTAGGGAAAGAAAGACCTCCATGTAATCTACTTCGCTGTAAGGTAGACAGTTTAATACGAGGACGTTTCCCATCCCATATATACCGTGAAACACATGCATCAAGTTTGTTCCAGTAGCCAACTGGTGGAGCGAGAGGAATCATGGAAGAAAAGAAGTTAATACGTGGGAGAACATTCATTTTGATCACCGATATACGAGCCTGAAGAGAAGTAGGAAGACGAGACCAATTTTCCAAATCTGAGGATATTTTGGCTAGAATACTATTATAGTTTTTTGAAAAAATTTCTTGCATGGAAGGAAAAATATCTATCCCTAAGTACTTAAAGTTTTGAACCAATGGAATAGATGCAGAAAGGGAAATGGGATCAAATTTAGAATTGAGGGGAAGTAGACATGACTTACTCCAATTAATTTTAAACCCAGAGAGATATCCAAAATGGTCAAATAAATTCAATACATGAGGAATAGAATGTGACGGCTTATCCAAAAACAATAAAATATCATCAGCAAATAAAGAAATATGATGATGAGTATTCCTTATAATTATGGGAGAAATAATTTCAGATTGTCGGACCGCTTGAGCTAAGGGTTCCAAGGATAAGGCAAATAACAGAGGAGAAAGCGGGCAACCCTGACGAGTACCTCGATGTATAAAGAATGGGTTAGAGCAAACAGAACCTGTGAGAACAGAGGCTGCTGGATTGGCGTACAGAACTTTTATCATGTTTATGTAATTCGATCCTAGACCCAGATGCTGTAGAACCGCCCATAAATAGTTCCATTCTAGCTGGTCGAAAGCTTTCATTGCATCTAGAGATAATACTGCACAAGGGGAGGACAAACTATTAGATAAATTAATAATATGATATAGCCTGCGTAAGTTATCCGAAGCTGAGCAAGATTTAATGAACCCTGTTTGGTCATGATGAACTAGCCTGTTCATAAATTTCTCTAGACGACGAGATAGTACCTTAGCATATAATTTAACATCAGTCCCTATCAAAGAAAGTGGCCGGTAACTAGAACAGGAAGTCGGATCTTTATCTTTTTTTAACAAGAGAAAAATAACAGCTATATTAACAGATGGGTGAAATGAGCCTTGAGTAACTGAAACATTTATCATATCTAACATGAGATGGCCTAAATCCGACCAAAAAGTAGTATACAATTCGACTGGAATACCATCTAAACCTGGGGATTTCCCCTTGTTCATAGATCGGATTGCTGACTCCAGCTCCTGAAGAGTAATCGGTTCAGCCAGATAATCCGAATCTGAATCCGACAGCCTAGGTAAATCAAGGTTGGAAAAAAAAGTTGCAAAAGAGTCAGGGTCACCAACAGCAGAAGAAGTATAGAGGTTAGAGTAAAAAGAATGAAAAGAAATATTAATGTCTTTGGGGTCTGTCATAATGAGCCTGGATTGGGATTTCACTGCTGAAATATTAGCAAACTTTTCACTGTTGCGTATTCTTAGAGCTAAAAGGTGGCTTGGTCTACTTCTTTGAAAATAGTAATTCTGCCTGCATCTTTGAATCAGGAATTCTGCCCTGGATCTCAGTAATGAATTAAGTTCAGACCTAACCGCCATAATTTTGCTGAGTGTATTGTCCGAAAAACAATGTTGATTGTCTCTAGTCAGATTCTGGAGCTGTAATTCCAGTTCAACTATCTTTTTATGTCGGTTTTTCTGAAGGAAAGAGGCATATGAAATTGAGTTATTCCTTATAAATCCTTCAACTGCATTCCAAAGTGTTCGTGGATCATCCACTGAGCCTTGGTTAATTTCAATAAACTCAGCAAATTTATTTCTGAATTGGCTACAAAAGTTTTCATCCTGTAACAATTTAGGGTTAAATCGCCATCTAGTTGCGCGAGATGGCCGAGGGATCAAAGATAATCTGCACAAATTTCCATCATGATCTGACACAGATAAGGAACAGATATCGGCATCACGAACAGCTGAAGATAAAGAAGTAGAAATGAAAATACAGTCAATTCGCGAATAGGATTTATGAGTAGCAGAAAAGAAAGTGAAAGACTTGGCTGAAGGATTTAATAAACGCCAACTATCCACCAATGAAGATGAGATTATACATTTCCTAAGTTTGTCAGAACAGACGGCTTGAGAGTGTGATTCCTTTGGTCCAGATCTATCTAGGATATGCGACATTACAGAATTCGTGTCTGCACCCAATACAATTTCAAAATCTGAACATTTTAAAAGTAGACAAAACAGAGAAAAAAGTAGGGTCCGGAGTACAAGGGGCATAAACTGAAATAAATACAATATTTCTATTCTCCACTATTGTTTTTATATGTGTTATTCTACCGTCTGTATCACAACCTTTGTCTAAAATAGTAATATTTAAAGTCCTCCGCACTAATATTAGGACCCCCTTGGTTTTAGCATCCGAAGATGAATGAGATACCACTTCATAAAACTTATTATTACACCTGCGTACATCCTCCTCTTTCAGATGGGATTCTTGAACTAACACTATATTAATCTTTCTTCTTCGCAAAAAATCCAGAAAACCTGTACGTTTGTGTGGGCCATTTAGGCCATTGATATTACAACTAAGAATATTAAGGTCAGTCATAGGTATTGAACAGAATTACTGCGTAATAAGACAAAATACAAATTTGAAAACAAAACCAGTTGAGTCTACCATGAAACCACCCCCCACCCCCACCCTTCCCGTCAGTATTCAAAAAAACATAAACACATTTCCATGAACTATGGCAGATCAAACCAAGAACAAACCTTGATCTGCCAGCACCCCTTAATATGATCCGTGGCGTCAACAAAAACCTGCACATTACTGAAGCACCAACATTGGCCCCAAAGTCACATATTGACTAGATAGTATCTCTGTTGAAAAAAATAAATAAATAAAAATAAAATAATAATAATAATAAAATAAAAATAAAATAATAATAATATATATAATAATAATAATAAAATATGAAAGAAGGAATACAACTATAAACATAAATATTATACCACCATAATCAGTAAGCAATACTTTATGCTTAATGAAACCTTTTAGTAACTGTAAGTTCAGAAGTAAACATTAGAGTGAAAGACACAGTCGCCTATAGAGCATCTCTTCTCCGATTAGATAGCAAATGTCCAGCTAAAGTTCACTGAGGGTTAGTGGATGAATGGGATCTGAGAAAAACTCTTGCTTCTTCTGGGGAGTATAGCATTTTAGGTTCACCTTGATTGAGAATGACCTTCAGCGTTGCAGGATAGAGAAGAAAATTCTGGATGCCTTGCCTCTCTCATTTCCTTCCTAACTGGCGCGAATGCACTTCTTTTTGCGGTGAGCGGAGAAAAATCTGGAAAGAAAGACAGCATTGCTCCGTCGGATGTTTTCACCGGGGTGTGAAGTCTAGCGGCCCGCAAAATGAGCTCCCTGTCCGTGTACCGCAACAGTTTAAAGATGAAAACCCGTGGTTTAGCGCGATCTGAGGTGAGCCTTGTGTACACACGATGCACTCATTCCACTTCAATCTCTTTGCCCGCCAAAGACGGGAGCCAGGTCGGTAGCGATTTTTTCAAAAAGCCCATAGGGTCGTCCTTTTCGGCCCCTTCAGGCAATCCAACCAGACACAGATTACTGCGCCTATTGCAATCCTGTAAGTCCACGATCTGTTGCTCGAGCGCGGCTACTCGCTTATCGTGATCTGCGACCACTTTCTTTTGTTCTCTCATCTCCCCTGTAAGAAGATCCAGTTTGGAGCATAGCGACTGAACAACTGACATGTGAGAGGCGAATTCGTTCCGCATGGCCGTCAACTCAGTTCTTAGAATGTCCTCAAAGTGCGCAACAGTGTTTGCCATCTTGTCTACCATGTCACCCGTGGTTGGTGGCTTGGATTTCTTCTTAATCGGAGAAGCCGTCAGAGATATCTCCTGCTGTTTCCGATTGTAAGCCATCAGAAATAGTATTATTAATGAAGTAAACTTAAAATAAAACGAAAAAATCAGCAAAAAGGGGCCAAACGTACGGAGCTCTACTCGAGTGCGACTAGGTTCATGAGCACGTCACGTGACTCGAAAACAAAAATTCTGTGTTTATGTAATCTGTATGAAAGGAGAGCCATGTCAGAAGTCCGTGATTCAGCTCATCATCCTCTAATGCGGCCACGCCCGCAGACCCAGCGCTATTCACAGGCAAATTCTGAGGCAATACTTGTATGCATCATCTCAATCGTGTATTTATTGTCTTGAAAAGTGTTTATCTGGATGTTAAAGCCATGGTTAGCGACCTCTAGAAGACATGCCGTTAGTTCCTGGTTCCTGTTCTTCTTTAGATGAATTTGTGGACTAAAAATGCACAGAGCGCCCTCCGGCTGCAAGTATGAATTGAAAACACAGTATCCAGCGCTCACAGTGATGACAATAAATATTGAATAAATATTACTCCTCTGTATAGAAAATTGACATAAACATATGAGAATCCATCAATATTTCTCCAAATGTACATGCTTTTAAGCTAAAAGCCTATATGAAATGCCATAGAGGTAACATAATTGTTCAGACACTTTGCATCACAGAAATGCATTATATTTTAAAGTATATAATACAATACCATTATTTTAAATTATAATAATATTTCACAGTATTGCTGTTTTTTCTGTATGTTTGATTTACACAATGATGAGCTTAAGACATCAGAGATCACAGAGGGTTTTTTCACAGCCTGACTGAAAGAGCTCATTATTTATGCAGGTCATTAGAGCTTTTTATGCGATTCTTTTGTCTTCTCAGGTGAAAATCACCCATCATTCATGATGATTCACGCCTCCACGCATACTGTGTTTCTTGACCAAAGATGTTTTAGAAAATTTAAATCTCTCTATTGTTTTATATGAACAAGCAGGCAGCATAATTTTTACCTCATTTTGAAGCAAAAACTCTAGTCTACAACCTCCAATTCCCAGAAGTCTTGTGAACACAGATTTAATATATATTTTTTGGCTTTATTTCAGTGACTTAAGTTTTTTTGTTTTTTCAACAACCACGCATAAACATTATTCCTTCAAAAACACAAACATGTACATACATGTTCCTCACATATTATGGTAGCCTAGTTTGTGCTGAATACAGTGTAATGACACTTTTTCCATTAATGTTTATGAACAACTGAAAAAAGCACAAATGTCAGGGCATGTCAAAACTTCTCCAGGGCCCCAAGGTCCTGACTCTCTGTGAGCTATGACCAGGCTGGGAGCTGGGAGCTGGGAGCTGGTCAGCTTAAACCAGCTGAACACCAGCTAACCCAGGCTGGGAGACCAGCTTGACCAGCTAAGCCAGGCTGGAAGACCAGCTAAAAACCAGCTACTTCCAGCTTAAACCAGCTAAGACCAGCCAACCAGCTTAGGCTGGTTTTAGCTGGATTTTTCAGCACTTTCTTTCATTCATAATATAAGCCCTATTTTTTAGTGTATAGTCCTATGTACTTTTCTAGTCTTGTGAATTTAAGCTTATTTTTTATTTCTCACACACAGGCACGAGTGATGGCTACCATAGGTGTGACTCGTGGTTTAGGAGACCATGACCTCAAAGTCCATGACTCCAACATCTATATTAAACCCTTTCTGTCCTGCTTTCCAGAGGTGAGCTACTTTTTTGTTAAATTCAAATGAAACAATGATTAAAAATGTTATCTTGAAGGCATTGCGGGATCATCAAGCAAGATATCTGCACATTGTGTCACAGCTGGTTGCAAGTAGTATAAAGGTTTATTAAAGGTGCTCTAAGTGATCCTGGGCGGAGTAACTTTCTGTTGACGTTTGAAGTGTTGTCAAACAAAACAACAACCTCCATCTTAACACGAAAAGTAAACATGTATTTCTAGCAGGTAAAATGTCGTATATACATGATATTCAATCAAATTACCTCATCTTTCGTGGTCAAAACTGACTGCACCCACACAAGCCAGCATCGCGCTACATTAGTGCTGTTCTCGACAATATAACGTTACCTTTGTGAAAGTGGGGATTTAACACTTACTAGCATGAAGAACAAATATAGACATAGACTGCATGTAGATTTAAGATTAAACCTCTCTTCGATACAAAAACATACGAGTTACTGTTTTTAATGTTGATCATATTATACCAGCAAGAATATTGCCCGAATATAATATATAATATCCCGAATACTGATTTTATACAGTTCAACAAACAAAAGGGTAATATGTACATTTTAAACAGTATTGTCAGTATTTTTGTTCTATTTTGCAGCGAAAGACACAGCAGAGCAGCACACAAGCTGTGTTTCGTGAATGAATCTGCGGCTTTGAACGAATCATCAATGATTCATTCATAAATACAGCAACTTGCTTTGATACTGAAAGAATGAATGACTCGATGATTCACTCATAAAAAACAGTGACTTACCACCACCTACTGGCGGTTTTATTTAAAAGTATCAGTTCATTTTTATCATCATTGTATTTATTGCATTTTTAAAAAATATATATTTAAGGCATTATTTATTTTACAAAGGTATTTATAAAGGTAAAAAATGCACTGGAAAAATCGATTTAAGAAGGTTATTGTCCCTTAATGGAAATGTATAACTGCAGTCTAAGTGGAAAAGAGAGGGTATGACAGATGTCAAATCCCTCAGGGGGTATGACACTCTAGAAAGTTTGAGAACCACTGAAAGAGGATTTGTAGAATTGCACAAGTGCTACTGCTGCTATGAGTGCAATGTGAATACAGTCTCTTACCTTGATTCAAATTTTCATAAGCTTACATGAATTGGTCTAAAGAGAAAAAATTATTACTATTTAAATTAAGACTACATATAAAATAGCTATCAAAATTAATGTTGGTAACTGTAGTTTGACTAAAAGTAATGACTAAGACTTGACAAAAAATGTGATGACTTTTCGTCGACTAAAACTAGACTAAGATATGAAAGACTAAAATGTGACTAAGACTAAGGAGCATTTTCGTCTGAAGATAAAGACTAAGACTAAATTAAAAATGGCTGCCAAAATTAACACTGCTTTGAACGTCTGCTCTTTTTAGATAGGTTTCCTGAATTAGAGCAATATCAATTGCTTTCCTATGCAGATAGATCAGGAATTTGTCTCTCTTGTTTGGACTATTAAGACCTCTGATATTGATTGATATAATTTTGAATATATCCATAATATATTGAAAAAGTGGTGTGTAATATGTAGTAGTAAGTAAAACATAAAACATAAAGTAATATGTTTTGCAAAACCAAAATATATATGCTTGACCTGCGACAAAACCAAAACAGTGCAAAAATTAGATAACAATAACATGAACAAATACCCCCTATCAGAGGCCGCAAAATCCCCCCACGTTATAAAGGCCCGTTGTTCACCAGAACATCCAACATCAACCACCCTCTTCCATTTTATCATGAAACATGTAGTATAACAACATTATGCTTAGTATAAACAGTAGTGACAGCCAAATAGACTATGTATACTATAAATGAACAGAGTATATGTGTTTGGCCTATTTAACCAAACCAAAAAAAATTAAATAAAAACAGGACTCAAATCCACTAAAACAGATCGTTACATTGCTTGCACTTTACAGCATAAACAAAGTACTCACTCCTAACCCATCCGAGGACTTGCTTTACTCATCGATAGACTCTGGAGAAGGCGGCGGTCCATAAAAGGATAATTTACGTCTGGCACCGGATGTATGGGTATTACGAGCTTCCACTAAGAATTCCTCTGCTTTTTTAACTGAATCAAAGGAGTGTTGGCTACCACCAAATCTGATGCAAAGAATGGCGGGGTATATGAGGAAGTTTGGAATTCCCAACGCATGCAGATCCTTTTGAATACTTCCGAAGGCCTGTCATCTACGGAAGGTGAACCCGCTGTAGTTGGCGAAAAAGAGCAGCAGGTGCTCCTGATCACGAATCGGTTCAGTTCTCGTCACTTCCCTGGCTCCCTAAAGAATCGTCTGCCGATCTTGGTATCGTAATACCCGAAAGATTAACGTGCGGGATTTACCGGAGCCGTAAATTCTGCCAATCTTGGTCAATCTCGATCAGCCCTTTATTCTTCAGCGCGGGTATCCAAACGGGGAGCATCTTTTGAAGAAAGCCTATTGGGTAGGGCTGTAACGATATGCGATATGAAACCGAAATCACGATACGCAGGTCCACGAACCTGTATCGCGATGTGAGAAGGCAGAATCGCGACACACCCCTTCCAACTCCCAGAGTTATCCTTCCTGTCCAGATCCAATGCTACCACATTTTTAAATTACTATAAGTATTAGGGGTGTAACGATTTATCGTAGATGGTGTGTCTCAATCAGCTCTCTAGTTCAGTAAGTGTTTCGGGCACACATTGAATCTTGCAAGCAGGTTTAAACGTTTCTCATGTCAGTCTCTTGCATGGTCGCGTGAGAAAAGTCGTGGCTTTCTTTTATGGCGGGCCGGAAGGTCCAAAAATATGGCTACCGACTTGTCGCGGGAATTCACTATTCAATTCCCAGTAGCCACTGAGTTTACCACTGATAGGCCGGCGGTGCATCTGTATACACACTCTCCTCACGCAGCGAACGACTCACTTTCCTCACGCAGCTGACCACTGACTCTCCTCAGCTGCCGACTCACTTTCCTCACGCAGCGAACGACTCACTTTCCTCAGCTGGCGACTCACTTTCCTCACGCAGTGAACGACTCACTTTCCTCAGCTGGCGACTCACTTTCCTCACGCAGCGAACGACTCACTTTCCTCACGCAGCGAACGACTCACTTTCCTCAGCTGGCGACTCACTTTCCTCACGCAGTGAACGACTCACTTTCCTCACGCAGCGAACGACTCCCTTTCCTCACGCAGTGAACGACTCACTTTCCTCACGCAGCGAACGACTCACTTTCCTCACGCAGTGAACGACTCGCTTTCCTCAGCTGGCGACTCACTTTCCTCACGCAGTGAACGACTCACTTTCCTCAGCTGGCGACTCACTTTCCTCACGCAGCGAACGACTCACGCAGTGAACGACTCACTTTCCGCAGCCGGCGACTCACTTTCCGCAGCCGGCGACTCACTTTCCGCAGCCGGTGACTTACTTTCCGCAGCCGGCGACTCCCTTTCCTCACGCAGCAATTGACTCTCCTCACGTTTCTTTTCAAATACTGTGATGATGCAATAACTACATCGAGTAAGGTTTATAATTTTTTGTGTTGTAATTGTAATTTATTCTGTAGCAATATTCCAATCAGTGTTCTGTAAACTGTTGTTACGATGTAAACTGTAAATCATCAGATTTGTAGCTATACGCTCCCTTAAAGGGATAGGTCAATCAAAAATAAAAATTCTGTCATCCTTGCCTTACCTTCTAGTTGTTCCGAACCTGTATGAGTTTCTGTCTTCTGTTGAACTAAAATATATATTTTGAATGTCAGTAAACAGACAGCTGACTGTAGCCAGTGAGTTTCATAGTAGGAAAAAAAAATACTATGGAAGTCACTGGTTACCGTCAACTGTCTGGTTACTGACATTCTTCAAAATATTATCATTTTTAGCTCAACAGAAGAAAGAAACTCATATAGGTTTGGAACAACTAGAGTGTAGGTCAATGATGACAGAATTATCATTTAGGTTTAACTATCCCTTGAAATTGATTGTCATGGCATTTTTTTTTTTTTTTACCTTTATAAAAAGTTAATTTCCCCTAACCTTGGCTATCAATTTCATGTTAGGCTAATTAGAATAACTCACTGTAGGGCTTTTACCATTATTTTTTCCATGGCAGAGGAAATCTGCATGAGAAGTGGCATTTAGATGCATGCAGTGGTGTAGTCTACGTGATACGCAGGTATACGCTGTATACCCACTAGGAAAGGTCAAGGATTTCCGTATACCCACTTAAAAAGCGCGAGGATACGTAACCATCCAATAAATCACAATATGATTTGTGGTTTGTTGCTTTTGACATGAAACGTAGTCTCATATTTCAAATTCTGGCCATTTTACTACGAAATAAAAAAACATAAATACCGTTTTGGCGCTCTTCAATGTGTCGTGACCGCTGTAGCGCCTCATCAGTTCAAGAGAAGCGGCAGCATGAAGCGCCCGTGAACTGATCCTCTTCTCTGCTTTAATACCAGTTACAGCGCGAAATAAACATGAATGAACCTCCGAAGGTAACGTTATGTTAAAATATACAGAACAACTTAACTAAATCCATACCATGTCTCGTGTATTCGCGTAATCAGTGTTTTAACTGCGGAAAGACATTATAACAGCTTGTAAACAATGTCACGTAACGTCACATTTACCTCAGAACAAACATATTCAGTGACCATAAACTCATTAGTCAGCTAGAAAAGTGAACTCTAGAGAGGAGCATTCAGCTAAATATATGCACATTACATATTAGGCCTAATCATAATTTTTAATGTTCTTTAATAGCCTAATGAATGTTTGAATAAAATCCATCAAGTTGACAGCCACCATTTATATTTCAAAAAACGAATTGGATAATTTTAAAGTTAGTAGGCCTACTTTATTTTTACAAAAAATTTCCTCAAGTGTAGTTTAAATTTGTATACAAATCACTTCATTTTAACCTTCAATATTAATGAAGTACCACATGAGTCCCATTTACAGCATTAGTTTTTTTTTTTTTTTTTTCTTGAGCAAATTTGTTATGTAGCTATATCCAAAATAACTGATATTGAATCGAATTTCAAGTTAGTGATTTAAATGCATAAATATAATGACAGATTGGCAGGAAATCACAGAAAAACTACAGAAAAACAGAAAATAAAGTCCAAACGGGGTTATATTGTGACATGCTGACAAGCCTCATCTTTCCATTATTGTTACAATAATGGAAAGAATGCTGGGTTAAAAACAACCAAAGTTGGGTTGAAAATGGATTGGGTTGTTTTAACCCAGCAGTTGGGTTAAATGTTTGCCCAACTTGCTGGGTAGTTTTATTTAACTCAGCTATTGTTTAAAAATTACTATATGGCTGGCTTGAAATGAACCCAAAATAGATTGGAAATTAAAAACAGACACAATTATAGAGGCAACAATAATAATCAAAAGGTGATCATTTATTAATAAACTATTTAAGTGTTTATTGTTCAATTATTATATTTAATATTCATAAATGTAAATTTCCAACCTATTTGGGGTTCTTTTTAAGCAAGCAATACAGCAATTTTTACACAATAGTTGGGTTAAAACAACCCAATTGCTGGGTTTGTCCATTTTCAACCCAACTTGGGTTGTTTTTAACCCAGCATTGCAATTTGCACTCTTAAATGTGCTTTTAAACTTGCCAGCTGATAAAACCTATGATCCAGGGATCATATTCATATAACATCGAAGGCTATCTCAACTGGCTGAGTTAGATGGTGATTGACACTAAACAGTAGAAAATCATCAGGTCTCTTCAGCTGTAAATGTCATTGGATGTTAAAGTCTTGTTTTGCCCAGATTTAAGTCTTTCAGAATGCTCTAAATTCAATACTATATTCATTAGAGAGTGTGGCAGTGCTTATGGGGTGTCTATCTGGGATGGGTGAGTGTGAGGCTGGGAGGGAAAAATCACAGTATACTCACTACAAAAAACTAGACTACACCACTGGATGCATGTATATAAAATTGAATATGAATGTGCAAAACAAGCATGAAAAACACTGTTTAACAACTTTACAATAAAGATCTATAAAGCTTTTGTGGATTTTACAAATTATCTTTAATATACAATATTCTGAAAAAGTGACATTTCCCTTTTTGCAAAGTTCAAATGTTGATAAATATATAACTTTAACTAAAGATACATTAAACTGTGTTACAAAAACAATGCAATTTTGAAATGTCAAAAATCTGCAGAACCAGTTTTTAAGCATGACAACTGCAAATCAAAAATGTATCTTTAGTATCTTGAGTTATTCTAATTAACATGACATTGATAGCCAAGGTTAGGGGAAATTACCTTTTTAAAAAGGTAAAAAAATAAATAAAAAAAAATGCCATGACAATCAATTTCAAGGGATAGTTAAACCTAAATGATAATTCTGTCATCATTGACTTACACTCTAGTTGTTCCAAACCTATATGAGTTTCTTTCTTCTGTTGAGCTAAAAATGATAATATTTTGAAGAATGTCAGTAACCAGACAGTTGACGGTAACCAGTGACTTCCATAGTATTTTTTTTTCCTATATGAAACTCACTGGCTACAGTCAGCTGTCTGTTTACTGACATTCAAAACATATTTTTAGTTCAACAGAAGAAAGAAACTCATACAGGTTCGGAACAACTAGAAGGTAAGGCAAGGATGACAGAATTTTTATTTTTGATGATTGACCTATCCCTTTAAGGGAGCGTATACAGATCTGATGATTTACAGTTTACATCTTAACAACAGTTTACAGAACACTGATTGGAATATTGCTTCAGAATAAATTACAATTACAACACAAAAATGATAAACTTTACTCGATGTAGTTATTTATTGCATCATCACAGTATTTGAAAAGAAACGTGAGGAGAGTCAATTGCTGCGTGAGGAAAGTGAGTCGCCGGCTGCGGCAAGTAAGTCACCGGCTGCGGAAAGTGAGTCGTTCACTGCGTGAGTCGTTCGCTGCGTGAGGAAAGTGAGTCGCCAGCTGAGGAAAGTGAGTCGTTCACTGCGCGAGGAAAGTGAGTCGCCAGCTGAGGAAAGTGAGTCGTTCGCTGCGTGAGGAAAGTGAGTCGCCAGCTGAGGAAAGTGAGTCGTTCACTGCGCGAGGAAAGTGAGTCGTTCACTGCGCGAGGAAAGTGAGTCGCCAGCTGAGGAAAGTGAGTCGTTCGCTGCGTGAGGAAAGTGAGTCGCCAGCTGAGGAAAGTGAGTCGCCAGCTGAGGAAAGTGAGTCGTTCACTGCGCGAGGAAAGTGAGTCGCCAGCTGAGGAAAGTGAGTCGTTCACTGCGTGAGGAAAGTGAGTCGCCAGCTGAGGAAAGTGAGTCGTTCGCTGTGTGAGGAAAGTGAGTCGTTCGCTGCGTGAGGAAAGTGAGTCGGCAGCTGAGGAGAGTCAGTGGTCAGCTGCGTGAGGAAAGTGAGTCGTTCGCTGCGTGAGGAAAGTGAGTCGGCAGCTGAGGAGAGTCAGTGGTCAGCTGCGTGAGGAAAGTGAGTCGTTCGCTGCGTGAGGAGAGTGTGTATACAGATGCACCGCCGGCCTATCAGTGGTAAACTCAGTGGCTACTGGGAATTGAATAGTGAATTCCCGCGACAAGTCGGTAGCCATATTTTTGGACCTTCCGGCCCGCCATATTCTTTCACCGCAGTGCACAGCAATAGCTGTGCTCACAGAAAAGCAAAAGACGCTTGCGATGCTTTGCTTTAAGTTAGGGGCCGTTCACATATTGCGTCTTTTCCGCGTGCAAGTCAGTTATTATTTTCAAATGTAGCCGGGCGGCAGGCGCGCTCATAATGAGATCAACGCGACGCGCATTCAATTCTCAACTTTTCAGAATGCCGCAAGCGCACCGCAGGTCGTGTGACAAGAATCAACCGATCAGCTATGGCCTTTCCGTAACAAAACATCAAAAGCTCAGCCGAACAGCTGATCATAGCTGTTCATGGTGGTTTTTATATCTTATCTCCATCAATATATCTCATAGTAAAACTAATGCAAGGGCTAGAAATCATTTATCCTTTGCAGAAACATCCTGATCCTCTTGGAGAGCTCAGTTCATGGTTGCATAGCAACGACCGACGCCACAGGAGCGCAAGCGCTTTGGAAAGAAGGAGAAGCGGTGCGGCCGCGCCTTCCACGCGTTTTTAGACGCGCTATGTGAACGGCCCCTATTCATTCATCAAAAGTTCATGTTAAATTTAACATTTTTTTCAGTGACAGACAGCCCTATTCAACTGTTAATTTGAATACAGAAGGTTTTTATTAAAATTTTATATTTATTTATTTTATTGAAATGTGATCTTGTATGTACAACAAGGAAAATTATTGAAATTTGTTTGTTTTTTTAATAAATCTTGTTTGAATTTCAGTTTCATTTTGTTCAAAATATCGTGATACGTATCGTATCGTGAACTCTGTATCGAGATACGTACCGTATCGTGACCTGAGCGTATCGTTACACCCCTACTATTGGGTCATCCCCTTCTCGGTCCTGCGGCAGTCCCACCAAACGCACATTATTACGGCGAGACCTGTCCTCTAACTCCGCGATTTTCAAGGTCAGGCTTTGCTGCTCTGTTGTGCACATATTTAGATCTTTCTTCATCTGTCACGTCTCACCCTGAATCTTATCAACTTTTGATACCAGGTCTCGTACTGTATTCGTTTGAGATTGCACTTCTTGGCGGAGCTCGATCAGAGAAATTTTAATATCCTCCATAGCCGTCTGTATTGCATTCTGAACCATAGTTTCAAGCGAAATTTGTTGTTTTGAAAATGCCTCCGCAATGGCATCAGTCAGATTAGCCTCAGTCGCCAGCTTCATCTTTTTCTTCCCGGAGGGGGTTGTGGATGGAGAAGAGTCCTGTTTTCTGTTTCCGTACATAATGCTGGCAATATATCAAGTAGGAAAATAATGGCTGTCAGTACTATGAGTTTGTTATTTTACAAAATAAAGAGGGTTTAGATAGAGCATCAAAGTCCTTCAACCATCGCGTGTATGGGTCACGTGACCTCCCACCATTTTTTATATTAATGAAGTAATTGCTGTTTGTGAATTGTCAGCCATCAATGTTCACTGGGAAATTTTCTTTTATTTGAACAGGCCCTCTCTTAATAAGCTCACAGCACTCATTATCTGACAGGTGTCCAAATAATGAGTAAAAATCCCTGCGTGCTATTCGCATCTGTGTGCTGTTCATGTTCGCAGGCTACACTCACTGTCACGTTGTCATCATTTCCAAACTCATTCCTTTGTCTGACGGACGTGGGAGAGGGGCTGCTGCTGCTTCTGTTAGAGCAGCACTGACTGTGGGACTTTGTGGGAAAAAAGTAGTGACTTTTGGGAGTTTAGCCACATTCTTTTTTATATCTTCTTTTTTCCTCCTTTTTTTCAGCTCCGCTAGAGTAGCTGCGTTTCATGTTTGTTTAATTTCTAAACCTCGCCTTCTGTTTGCAACTTGCGCACTCTATCACTAAACTCTGTCTGCTCTGCTCTTATCTAGCACTGCTTGCCGCATGTGCAGTACGATAGGAAAGTTCCACTATTCATGATGTTCGAGCAGATGTAATAATAATGTTAAAATCTTAATGGTTATAGACAGGCCATACAATATATGATAGAAAACTATATTATTTATATAGGCTTCTTGGTATTTGTTGGGGGGCCCCTAATTCCCCAGAGCCCTAAGCGGCTGCTTAGCTCACTTACTGGTTAAGTACACCCCTAACTTTACATTTGGTTTTATGACTAAGTCATTCTCTTCAAATGCTATTGAGATTTAAATTATGGTATATTTTGTGTATGAGCATACAATGAGTGAAATGCATAGTGATATTTACATATGACTTGACAGTTTATTTGATTAAATATAAACTAAATTGTCTATCATACCTGACACCTACATGACACAACACTTTACAGTTGGTTTTATGACTGTAAGTTATTCTCTTCAAATGCTATTGAAATTTGCGAATATAGAACAGCCAACGTCAAGCCAACTTTAAGCCAGTATTTCTCTGGGGAACACTTAGTGTCAAACTTTGCGCTTTACGTATGTTCATATTCTGAGTGCATCTGCTTGCCTGAAGCCTATATAGTATAGCCTACATCCCCAGTAAAGTGTGAGTTTGGTCTTTTATGTCACTGTAATAGTCCATTAAGCTACATTGTGTTTTATATGTTCCGACGGCAGGGGAATCCTGGAGTATAACATATGAGGGAAACCCTAGTATTGCAGCACAGCGCCACAAATATAAAGATAAGTCAAGTCACCTTTATTTATATAGTGCTTTTTACAATGCAGATTGTGTCAAAGCAGCTTTACAGTGGTAAAGCCCAGAACACACCAAGCCGACGGTCAGCCGTCGGACAGTTTTTGTTTGTCAGCCGCCTAAGTTTTCTCAGTGTGTTCTGCACCATCGGCTGAAGTTGGTCCTCGTCTGCTTTTTTTCAGCCGAATCGGTGTCGGAACTCGTCGGTCAGTCAGGCCACCTGGTATGGAAAGGCATTTCTTCTTACGCAGGAGCAGACCGGACGTGCAACTTGGCCGTCAGGTGTTGAGCATCGGTTTTGTGTGTCAGGGCAACTTTGGACCCAGACACTGCCAATGTGAGCCAACTCCGCAGTCTGCTTTTGTCGCCACTAGGTCATCTGCATCGGCTTGGTGTGTTCCAGGCTTTACAGGTAAATAATTTTGGCTGCACGACAGCTCTTAAAGAAAATGGTGTCATTGTCCAGCTTAAGTAAATTCAGTCTTGATTAATTCCGTTGTAAAAATCAATAGTTATTAAAGGTTCTCTAAGCGATCCTGAGCGGAGTAACTTCCTGTTGACGTTCGAAGTGTTGTCAAACAGAACAGAGGCTAGCTAGACCCTCCCTCCGCCTACTCCTCCCCTCCCATCTGTGCTTCCTGAAACGCGCATTTAAAATCATTCTTGTCGGTTATTGGCTGGAGCGTTTTTATTATGATTCGTGGTCTAGGCTGCACCAGTTTGTTTTTGTTGCCGTTTTTGGAACTTGTGGCGACTACAGAGACCGCGTTTTTTTACAGTGTGTTCAGGGGACAGGCAGCTAGCGGATAGTGAGGAGATGTTTGCTGTATGTGACAAAAAATGTTTTGGCCTAAAAACGCGTGACATCGCTTAGAGGACCTTTAATTTAGTTAATTTGTCTATATATCAGCACTGGAGAAAACAGTCGAGGGGGGGGCAGTTCTCCTCTGGTCAACAGTGAACAGTGCATGATTATGATTCAGGCAGTGTTACAGGTCATAAATCAGATTGGGATTGCAACAGTCAAAATATTTAATCCAGTTCCATCTAGTTGAAGACCGTATTCATCACACCAGTATGGGATGGTTTGTTGGGAATCCGTGGCACTGGCTGTCCTGTCGGTGAGGCCGGATACGGCTGACTATGGTAAACCTCGGCATAAACTGAGAGACTGCTATTAGCGTAGATGCCATTCTTCTTCTGATGTAACGAGTACGTCTGGTGTTATAGGAAGTGTTCCGGGTTCCGGGTGACCTAATTTATGCAGCCTAACAATCCTTTAATGGATTTGAAAACATAAATTGATAATGTGTAGTGTATGCCAGGTTAAAGAGATGCATTTTTAGTCTAGATTTAAACTGACAGAGTGTGTCTGCTTCTCGTACAATGCTTCTTACAGAGTTTAGGTGTCAAATAGGAGAAGGATCTACCGCCAGCAGTTGATTTTGATATTCTAGGTATTATCAATTCGCCTGAATTCTGAGATCGCAGTAGACATGAAGGACTATAATGCGTTAAGAGCTTGCTCAGATACTGGGGAGCCAAACCATTTAGTGCTTTGTAAGTAATTAGCAAGATCTTAAAATCTATATGATGTTTAAAGGGTCATGAAACCCCAGAACACATTTTTTGAGCTGTGAACAGATATGTATAGGCTGCACATCATTGAAAACACTAAAGGTACTCATTAATTTTATTTAAAAGTTGAAATTAGTTATTTTTGCATTTTTCAGAGCGATTTCTGTCTTCCGGTTTGAAAAACAAAGTCGGAGCAACATCACAAAATCTGACGTCATCGTGTACTACCGGCAAGATCCGGAGTGCTGGTTGGCTCCAAGTATGGGCTGGTAGAACATGCTGACGTCAATTGTCACAGACACGCCAGGCTCTGCACCCAGACAATCATGTCGCACTCCCTCACCAGAGTTCTGATCACACACACCTGACACTCATCACCAGCTCAATCAGCAGCACTATAAAAGACACTCACAGTCACTCAGTCATTGTCCGGTCTCGTTAACGCATACTAACCACAAGTTTGGTTGCATGTGGATTGTTTTGCTGTAATCTACCAGCGCAAATGGAAAATATGTTGGCGTGAGATCGCATTACAGCGGAAAATTCAAATGTCACAAAAGTGCGGTTCATTCACCTCTGCATTCGGACACGCACATGAGATGGAGATTGAATACGAACACATTAAAAATACGATTGTTATGATATACATGCGGAGCCCGCATATGAACGGTTTCATGCTTCGCTTTGTGTGGAACAACACTAGCCACGTGGCTCATAGCTCATATACAGAATAAAGTATCCGTGTTTAAAGCATGCATGACGAACATCTTGTAAAGATCCATTTGAGGGTTATATTAGCTGTGTGAACTTTGTTTAAAGGGGCCACAACCTGAATCGGCGCATAGTTAATGATGCCCCAAAATAGGCAACTAAAAAAATTAATTAAAAAAAATCTATGGGGTATTTTGAGCTGAAACTTCACAGACACATTCAGGGGACACCTTAGACTTATATTACATCTTGTGAAAGAACGTTCTAGGGCACCTTTAAGAAGAGGATCTATGACCTCTGGAAGCATCTCTTTCAGTAGCTTAGTCGGTATAGGGTCTAACATACATGTTGTTGATTTTGATGATTTAACAAGTTTAGACAATTCTTCCTCTCCTATAGCAGCGAATGAATGGAATTTTTCCTCAGGGACACTACAATGAGTCTGATGCAATACTGTAGAGAAAGTTGCATGGTTATAATTTTTTCTCTAATATTATCAATCTTGCAAGTAAAAAAGTTTATAAAGTCATTACAGACGTTGAAGCTTTATTTCTTATAGGGCTGGGTGATATATCGCATGCGATTGTCACGCGCATTTCGTCAGTAAAGCCGGTTCCCTGATTACCGCTAAATCGCCATCACCTGCTTTCAAATAGAGCGCCATTTAATAGACAGAACCGTAGATCACTGACAAGCTACGCAGTATCTCGTTCTCGTCGCAGATGAATCGCCTTTGATAATGAACACGATATTGCATAGCTTGTCAGTGAACTATGGCTCTGTCTATTAAATGCCGCTCCATTTGAAACCAGGTGATGGCGATTTAGCGGTAATCAGGGAACCGGTTTTACTGACGAAATGTCAGGTTTTAAATCGTTTAAGTCTGTTTATGTAATCTGTATGAAAAGAGAGACATGTCAGACGTCCGTGAGTCAGCTCATTATCCACTAATTTGGCCACGCCCAAGGAGTGCACGCTCTATTCAGACGCAAATTCTGAGGCAATACATGTATACATCTTCACAATCATGTATTTACTACCTTCAAAAGTCTCTATCTGCATGTTATAGCCATGGTTATAGTGATCTCTGGAAGCCTCTGTTAGTTCCTGGATTGTCACATGGTATGCCTGTTCTTCATTACGAGTCATTTGTGGACTAAATGTGCACAGAGCGCCCTCCGGCTGCAAGTATAAATTGAAAACACAGTACATCAGAGTATCCAGCGCTCATAGTGATGACAATAAATATTGAATAAATATTACTCCTCTGTATAGAAAATTGATATAAACATATGAGAATCCATCAATATTTCTCCAAATGTGCATGCTTTTAAGCTAAAAGCCTGTATGAAATGCCATAGAGGTAACATGAATGGTCAGACGCATTGCATCACAGAAATACAGTATATTTTAAAGTATATTAAAATAGAAAATCATTATTTTGAATTGTAATAATATTTCACAGCATTGCTGTTTTTTTTGTTTGTTTTTTTTTATATATACAGCATGAGCAGCTTCTTTTAAAAACAATCTTTTGACTGGTACTGTAATTTAAACTAAAATAAACATTTTCTTCACATGATGTGCAATAATACGTGCATGCATGAGATCACAAAAATCATGTTTTCTGTCAAGAGTGGACATCATATTAACGTTAATACAGCTTTTATGATCCTGTTATCAAGCATGCTCACAGAGGGTTTTTTCACATAGCCTACCTCAGTGGTTCTCAAACCTGTCCTGGGGACCCCCACCACTGCACATTTTGCATGTCACCCTCATCTAACACACCCGATTCAAGTCATCAACTAATTAGTAGAGACTGCAAGAGCTGAATTGGGTGTGTTAGATGAGGGAGACATGCAAAATATGCAGTGGTGGGGGGTCCCCAGGACAGGTTTGAGAACCACTGGCCTACCTGACTGAAAGGGCTCATTATGCGGGTCGTTATGCGGCTCATTATGTGGGTCTTTGTCTTCTCGGGTGTGATTCACACCTTCATGCATTCTGTCTGTCTTGACAAAAAGTTTCTTACAAAATTTAAATCAATGTATTGTTTTATATGAACGAGTAGGCAGGATTTTTACATCATTTTGAAGCAAAAATTCTAGTCTACAATCTCAAATACCCAGAAGTGTTTTTTGACCTTATTTCAATGACTTAAGTTTTTTTTTTTTTCAATAACCACACATAAATGTTATTCCTTCAAAAATACAAACATGTACATACATGTTGCTCACATATAATGGTAGCCTAGTTCGTGCTGAATATGGTGTAATGACAACTTTTCTATTAATATGTTTATGAACAACTGAAAAAAGCACAAATGACAGGGCATGTCAAAACTTCTCCAGGGCCCCAAATCAGCCTCAGACTCCAGAGAGGGTTAAGCGCAAAGGAGCAACTGAGTGTGCTGGAAAAGAGAGAGTCAATAGTTTCTGTTGCAACATCGAGTTCTTCTAAGCTATCTGGTATGCTAAGGAGATGAAACTGATCAGGAAGATTATTTATAAAGCAGTCTTTAGTGGCAGAAGTGATAGTTCTACCATATTTGTGGCAGAGAGGGGGTTTTGCAGCCTTGGCTAAATTTAGTATACACAAGACTAGATAATAGGCCTGGGCGATAAAACGGTATCAATATTTATTGATGGCACGTCTTAATTATGTTCGATATATCGATAGTTTCACTTAAATGCATTAAAATGTAAACAGACATTAAGTTCGGTTGCATGAACAACTCAAGCTCGCTCCGTCCCTGGATCAAAAACAGACGCGCTACGAGTGACACACAAAAAAGTTGCTGTGGAGTTCAGTTGCGCAATCGCCACGTGAAATCAGAACACACAAACACATGAAAATGAGTGCTGTACCTTCTGGCGACAAGGAGATTGTAAATAAAAAAGTACACATCAGCTCATCAGTGTAGCAGTTTCATGGTTTCCTTATGGCTTACAGTTGATCTACTTTAAAGTTTGTCTTGAAAGAGCAGTTGTCATGTAGGTATAATCAGCTGCACAGTGTTTTCAACAACATGGTATCTTTATTTCTTGTTACAAATATTCAAATTATCACAGAAGTACTGAGATAAAAGTTTATAGTTCAGATAAAACACTATGTCTATGTTATCTATCAAAATAGAGCAAATCAGCTTTTGAAAGAAACTTGGTGCTGAAAACGACGCAGTAATCCATTACATTGTTTCACCACCAGGTGGCGACAAGTGAGTGTTAAAAAATATATTTGACGTTGAATCTTCATTCAACAGATTCTTTCAAATGCACTGATTCATCCAGTACTTATGGGCATGTAACTGAATCATACATCCAAACAGATTTTTTTTTAAATAATTAATTCAAATAAATTTATATTTTTTACATTTTAAAATAGACTGCAGCAATTAATATTTTGTCAGAACCTCTAGTAAATTACATGCTATTTTGTTTCGTTGTCATTCAGAATTGTGATCTCGGTTTGAAACAAACATAAAAGTTTCTCAATTTATCCAGAATTGTTTAGCTCTAAGTTTCTTTAACACTTAACAACAAATATTTGTTTACATTTTATTTTGCTTTGTTTTAAAATTATTTGTTGTTTGCCTTAATTAAAAATGCATTGGTTAAATTCTCATTTTTTTCTACTATTTTTTTTTTTTTTTCAATTAATTTAATTATCGATACTGATCAATATGAAACATTATATCGTGATAATTTTTTTAGCTGTATCCCCCAGCCCTACTAGATAATGATCTGCTGTGGAATTTTAATGGCATCAATATCTATTCCATGTGACAATAGATCTAAAGTATGATTAGAACAATGAGTGGGTCCTGACACGTGTTGTCTAACTCCAAAAGAGTTTAGAATGTCTGCAAATGCCAATCCCAATGTGTCTTTTTCATGATCTACATGGATATTAAAATCACCAACAATAAGGACTTTATCCGCAGCCAGTACTAACTCAGATCAGCAAAAATCAGCAAAATATTTGATAAAGTCTGTATGGTGCCCTGGTGGCCTGTATACTGTAGCCAGCACAAATGTCAAACGGGATTTGTCACTTACATTACATAACATTACATAAAGCACCATCATTTCAAAGGAATTATATTTGAAAGACTTTTTAGTAATACTGAAGATATTACTATAAATTACCTTTCCGACGTGGCTCGTGTCGATAATAGTAGCCTTGAGGGCTAGACTCATTTAAAGTAATGTAATCATCTGGTTTTAGCCAGGTTTCTTTCAAACACGGCACATCTAGATAATTGTCTGTGATAATATCATTTACAATAAGTGCTTTTGAAGAAAGGGATCTAATAATCAGCAACCAAAACTTTATCTTTTGTTCATCAGTATTATATCTGTTTATTTGTTGAACATCAATATTTTACTTTTGAATGGGTTTGGGAGTTTTTTGTATTTACTAATTTGGGGTACAGACACAGTCTCTATGTGATGATATCTAGGTGAAAAAGGAGCATGAGAGAGAAGACGACGGTAGGCATGGATAACAAGTTAACAGGCTAGCAAAATGCTAACGTGTTGTGATAGTGATTTAGATTAAAAGATTAAAAAGCTAGCAACGTCAGATTAATGTGATTAATGCAATATTAGACAATGTCGGATATAAGGAAGGAAACTAAACAGCCGAGAGCAATATATGTCCTCCTCAGATGTAATGTTTGATCTGTACATCAGCATTGGGTGGGAGAAGCGTTATAATCTCTAAAAGCTGCTTACATTGTACACAGGGAAAGTAACCATGAAGACATTAAAGGTCAACACAGCTTTTGGTCTTACAGCTTTTCCGCCTATATACTGGTCCTGATAATCATCAGATTATTCTTTATACATTTCTGTAAATCCTTTTTTTGTGAACATATGACTTATTCTACCAGTTGCTCTGGTCTTCATCAATACATGCTTGCGCCACCTGCTGGTGAGGCCGACTAACAGCAGATGGAGATATGCATCTCTCTATTGCTAGTCCTGTAGTTCCCGGATGTGCAATGTTGAATATTGTGTCGAATTTGAACCACTGAATTTGCGGAAGCGAATTTGTGGTGGCGAATTTGTAAAGCAAAATAAAACAGACCGAAAATTGCCTGTTGAATATTATAGGTTGTAAATTTAAATTTTGGAAGTGAAATCTGAATATGGATTACTAATGAAATAATGAAAATATTTAATTAATAATGAAAATATGTGTGAAATGTTTTGAATTGAAATATTCACAGCTTAAATATACAACCATGCTGAATTACAGCCCATAAAAATGCAAGCCCTTAAAATACAATGCAATAAAGATTTGCAGAATTATCGGACTTGCGTCCTCCCGTCTTCGGGATTTTATACTGCTAAGTCGAACATACCGACAAGTCTGAATTACCAAGGACACAAATCTGAACTTAGTGTACTTGGTATCGAGAAATGCCTGCAGTCTTTATCTGGTCTCGTCATGAGCAATGAATCCATTTTCCTGGATACTTACCTGGTGAAATCTACCTGATCTGCAACATTATGTCTTCCATATTAACTCCAAGTCATCTCCTTGTCTCCATGTCTTCCCCTGGTGATCCCCCCTGTGTGCTCCTTGTCTAGTCTCTGTGTGTGTATCACTTTCCCCCTGCAACAGATAAGATTCAAGTTTTCATTCTCTTTGGTCACACCATGATCTGCCATCCAATTCACTACTCACCAAATAATTAAGAAACAAATAAGACACTACACAATAAAGGTCTACAAGACAAAGCACAGACTAGGGGTGTCGCAATATACCGGTATTGACGATAACTGTGATATTCAAAGCATAAAATATCGATATCGTGTTAATTTAGGGTGTGACAATATACCGGTATTGGCGATAACCACAATATTTAAAATGAATAGGACGCTTATGATATCATGACATGTAAATACTCCAGCACCAGTACCTGATTGGCCTCTCAGGTGGCAGTATTGCACCTTAACGTGGACACCTGTCAAACAAGAAGACGCAGCACTTCAGAGTGATAGGCTCTGTCCACACCCGAAAAAAAGTAAAGTAAGCTCGACAGTATGGGAGTTTTTCGGCTCCTTAGACAGCCCAATCCGCAGGATTTGCCTAGCTACAGTCAGTGCGAAGGGTGGCAACACCACCAACCTTTTTAACCACCTCCGTGTCCATCACCCTGCAGATTACGCCATTTTACAGAGTAAGTTGCGATTATTTTACTAGTCATGGAATGGGGAATGTTATTTTAACCTGCTAACAGCGATTTTCTTTGTACGTATATTTAAATAAAGGGTGATTCTTTTAATAAGTAGCCTACCGCGTTTTCTTTACTCATCTTACTCAGCGTGATGTAGCTATGCATGCAGTTATTTGCCCTCAAAATTCAAGATACACGGGCATTTTTTGCCCCGACAAGTTTTTGTCATTATATCATATTATAAGATGTTTGTATTACAATATCACACGAGCAAGAGTGCTGTTTTCCCCAAATCAGCACAAATGCAATGTTCCTTCAACTTATTACATTTTACACACAGTATTGTTAATTTTTTTTTTCCTTTATTTCGCTAACGAAAATTTCAAAATTATGAACAGCAGAACAGAGCCCCCGTGCAACAGAAATGTTTTTGTTACACTTACTGAATCCGCGTTTAGAACTAATGTTTTGAACAAATCTGTTGACTCACTCATTATGACAGTGACTTGCTGCCACCTACTGGCAGTTTAGTTTAGTTTCATATTTAAGGTACATTTTAATTAAAAAGTTAAAATTAGAAAAAAATCTATGTATACAAATTGTAAATGCTGTGTAAATTAATGTCACTTATCACTCTGTCTCACCTCTGTATTGCAAAGATGGATTTTGTTGATAATGATTTCATTTGATTGGTAACAGCTATAATGTATAGGCTACTATGCTAGTATTAATTTTTATTTCTTCAGGTCTTAAAAAGCCTTAAATTTGACTTTAAAAAATGTGCAGCAACCCTGAAAGAGAAAAACTAAATCTAAATAAAGTAAAAATTATTTAGACTGATAATCCCCCCCCCCAAGGATTCTATAGATATCGCAATATATCAATATTGTGAATTCTTTTGGCCAGAATAACCGTGGTGAGAAAAATCTAATATCGTGACAGCCCTAGCACAGACACTAAATTCATTACAGTTAATAGGCAAATTCTAACTGGAATTGGCCTTAAGACATGAGAAGATCTAGTGAATGAGTCAGTGCATGAGAATAAGAGCAAAATTGTTGAAAGCGGCCAAAGAAATAAAGACGGCACAGACCGTAATTTTACGTCAAGGTAATTTTACGTCATCTGACCCAAATGTTCTTTGAGGGCAGGTCAAAGCAGCCAGCGGCAGAATATGTAATGTGTAACATGGAACATGGTGATGTAATGTCTTATAAGCAGTTTAAGCCCTTATGATTCATATTGAATGAAGCTGAACTTTCTATGCAGGTGAAAATGTATAACCTGACACAATATGAGCATGGAGCAGATGATGTGCTAGTCATGGGAACTGATGGCCTGTGGGATGTCCTTTCTAATGAGGAAGTAGCAGAGACTGTCACCTCATTCCTGGCCAACTGTGATCCCGATGACCTTCACAGGTTTTATGTTTTTGATTATGTGCCTTTATTTGTGCCCATGTATGTGCTAGTGGAATTGTCATGCATTATAATTAAACATTATAGCACAAAACTTTTGATGATGTCAAATCCAATCAAAAATGGTATTTTGCCACAAGTTCATGTAGAAGTTAACATGTGTTGCATATTAGGCATATACCAAAACAGACAGGTTGTATTGTCCTCATCCTTGAAAAAAGCCATGATCAAAACTATATTAGATCAAAAAGCTATTACCAAAATGACATTAAATTAAGAACAATTGAAAATTAATAGACAATTAGAAACCAAGATGTAATTTTAAACTCATTTTGGTACTGAGTTTGCCATTTCATGTCCAGTGTAAATCCTCAAGCAAAACCAGTTCACATTCTGTGTTAAATTTACAATTTATGCATGTTACAAAGAAAAGAGCATCCATTTGCCTCTTGTTTTTATCTGGTTCTTCTGCTGTAGTAGATTATATGGCACTTTGAACTGAAATAATTAGGCAAAGTGATGTAGAATTCAGTTAAGACTTGGAACTAGCAACATACTGTAGAAATGCAGCTATTAATAAATAATCACTACCAGTTTATATTGAATATAGCCTTCAGAATTTATAACTTTGATTTGCTGCCGTAAAGTATGTACATTGGTGTGATACACACACTGAACCAGTTTGGTAATTGCCTCCGACCAGTGCAAAATTATCGTAACGGCGTTTTGGACAGCGGCGGGCTGGGACCTGCGGATGGCTGCATCAGTGTTGCCAACTTAGCGACTTTTCAGATCCTATTTGCGACTTTTTTCCAAGAAAGCGCGTTGTGACGAATACTTCAGACCCACCGGTACTGCCACAGGAGCGTGAGATCTTGCTTCCTTCCCGCTGCTGCAGGCACATCTCTCTATGTCTGCTGTTCAGTGAGTGGCTGAGAGGAGCAGCCCATTCAGTTAAGAATGTGTGCTCTGCCAGAGAACAAATAAAATAGATACTATTGCTTCTAACCTGAGTGATCATTTTACGTGTACATATAACGTTAGCTAAAATCATGTGTATTGTGATTTTGTCAGACAACGTCTCAATTATAAATCAGGATTTAGCGCTGGTTTAACATGTCAGGGCTCGACACTAATGCTTTTCAATTAGTCCAGGATAATTGGATTTTTTGAAGGACTAAGTGAAAGAGAATTTTATTTGCCCGGCCTGACAAGGACCTGATTAAAACGTCAAACAAAATTTAATTTTTATTTTATTACATTTAGTGTAAGTGGCGATCGATAGTGGATGATAATAGGCTGTATAATGTAGTGACGATAACAAGGTTGCACTGTTGAGGCTCGCGCAGCATCTCGAGGAGAAATGGAAACATGAGTGAAGCACACACAAAAAGAATCTCAGTTAAACATACTGCAGTAAAAATTCAAAATGTGGAGTTTTTATAACTTGATACAGTTAAGCAATATCACACGACCAAGAATGCTGTTTTCCTAAATAGGCTACCATCATGATTAAATACGTGACATTCATTTCATACAACAGTTCAGTTAACAAATATTTAATATTAAGTCAGATTTTAGAAGGAATATTGACTGTTTTTGTTCTATTTTAGCTGCGAAAATAGTTTCAAACAAAAATCACAGCAGAACCATAGCGTAGCAACAATCACCCTGCATCCCAATGTGCATACTATCCACCCTATCCACCCTAAATAGTATTGAATATTAATAATGTTACATACTATTAAGGATGGATAGAATGTTCATTGAGATGCAGGCTCAGCCTTGTTTTCATTACTGAATGATTCAGTATGATTCAGATTTGAAGCATTTTGAGTTAAATATTTAATGACCCATTCATAAACAACTGCCTCATTCTTTAATGAATCAGCCATCGGAATGAATCGTTTAAATGTATGACTCACTTATTAAGACGGTTACTTGACGCCACCTACTGGTGGTTTAGTTTAATTTTTTAAAAGTATAATTTCCCCCCAACATTTCTTACAATCCCATTACATTGTTTAATGCAGTTGTAATTTTTTTTTATTGTAAATAAATTTAATTTGGTAATAGATTTAATTTGGTAACAGCCCTTAGTGCCTTATTCCAATTAAATTTATTGATCGAATTTAAGAATTTAAAATGAAAGATGAATCATACATTTTACATGAATTGTACCTATTTTTTTTTTCGAACAAGCAACTGTTTTACTTTAAAAGTGAATGACAAGGCTCAATGTCAAGCCCTGTATGAAGTCTTAATGGGCCGCATTTCAGTAACAATTTCATATTGTCTGACAACAAAAAGAGAAAAATATATAGATGAAACAATTTTATGGGGAATTTGGCTGTATTATTATATTATGTGAGCAAAGAGGGTAGCAGCAGAGAAGCAAACAAATTGCTGCATGACGTCATCTATTGACATTTAGCGACATATATATTAATAAATAAATAAATAAATATTAATACCAATAAAAATTGGCCTCGGAAGTCTCGACTAATGAGCTGATGATCTGAATCAGGTGTGTTTGATTAAGGAGACATAGAAAACATGCAGTGTTGGGGAGGAATGTGTTTGGGAATCCCTCTCTTAATGCCTTCCAATGCCAAGCACTAGAGAGCGGTGGTCTCAAAAGATAACTCTCAATAAAATGAGAGGAGACCTAACAACACTACCTGTCAGGGAGGCTCACTCAGAGCCGAACCACCTTACATTATTGGTAACAGACCAAGCTCCTATTGTAAATTTTAGTTTTCTTATTATTATTCCTCCCGAATGGGAGTCTATGGCAGCCCTATCAACGCAACATGAGAAAATTATTACATTTGGCACTATTGTACAGATGGTCATGAATAGTCATTGGACCAAAAGGCAATTAAAAAGCATTAAATTAGATTTGATGAAACCTGCAGAAACCCTGAAAAGTGTATATTCATTAGTTAGTTAGTTATTCTTTTGCTCACTTGACAGATGCTTTGCCAAAGCAATGGCAAACATCACAACGTTAGAAACCTTTTATGGTATTTTGAGAAAAGTAAAAATATTTTGTGAATCATTATGAAACTATGGTGGAACGCCACAGACTAGGTAGATTATATCATGTGTATGTATGTATTTACACAAACTCTGCCCACCACTATCTCTAGGAGCCAGACAAAATTACAAAAGAAATCATCTTGGTTTACAAATACAACCTAAAAGAAGGGGAACGAGACACTGTGTCTGATGAAATGCTATGGGGAATGCCTCAGCGAGACCGGTGTCTGAAGCACTCATGCAAACGCGACAATGGTATTGGCCAGCAACAGCCTATGATGCCACAACCAGGGTGACCGTATTAAAAGGGCACCTGTAGAATACATCATCCATTTCTTTGTCTAAAGGAGACGTGGCAGGCACCCCGAAAGCATGGTAG
Source organism: Megalobrama amblycephala (assembly GCF_018812025.1). Lineage (NCBI taxonomy): Eukaryota > Metazoa > Chordata > Actinopteri > Cypriniformes > Xenocyprididae > Megalobrama > Megalobrama amblycephala. Next base: position 50,506,618 of record NC_063057.1, on the reverse strand, counting down.
TGTCTCATTCCCCTTCTCTGGGGAACCTAGGTTAGATTTGTAACTCAAGATGTTCCCTTTCGAATGGGAATGCGCACTGCATCTGACAAGATCCTATGGGGAGCAAATACCCACTCCACCATGCTGAGGGAAGTGCATGCCCTATCGCCGCTGACTAAGCATTGAAAAAGCTGACTCAGCTATAAATAGTATTATAATGGGAAGAGTTAGTATTAGATATAAGGGAGAGCTTTCGGGACAAGGACAAGTAGTCACTCGATAAGGCAGCATCCATTTATGATTTTAATAAATCTAATCATTTACACTGAATATGTTATGTATACTGTTTTATATTATAGTACAATACACTGAGGTTTGCACTTTACACATAATATCTGCCATTATTTGCACAAAGTATAAATAGCATATAACAACTATTTACACTTATTAGTGTAAAGAAAACACTTTTTGTTGCTATTTACACGGTGCAAATAGCTGCTGCCAAATGATATATAATGTAAGTCTATATATGCTTTAAGTGTGTGTTGTGATCACAGGTACACAATGGCAGCCCAGGACCTGGTGATGCGAGCCAGAGGAGTTCTGAGGGACCAGGGTTGGCGAATCGACAATGATCGGCTTGGCTCTGGGGATGACATTTCTGTTTATATAATTCCCTTGATGTATGGTAACCGTCAGCCATAGTAGGTAACCTACTAAAGGTAACCTAAAGTGCCCAGCACTTCTTTTTTTTTTTTTTACCCTGATATGTTTAAACTTACTTCCTCCCTTCTCTCTTTGGGTCAGTATAATGTGGTAAATGAGTCTACTGTAGTAACACCCATCACAACACCCAATAACACTGTATGTCCTCTTCTAAGCATGATAGAAATGTTAATACCTGAACCCCTTTCCATGTGACCCCAGACTGACCAAGTCTGTTTCTGCATGGCTTTGAAAGTTTTTAAAAGTTTTTAATTTTTCTTTCTTTGTTTTTATCCAGGACAGGCAGTAAGGATATTTCTAAATGCCAATTGTTTATATTCTTGTCACTTCTGAGGAACTATAATACACTTTTCCTTAGTGATATATATATAAGTGAAAAAAGGATAATAACTGACAATATGATTTTAATGAATTTGTTTCACATTTCTGTAGCTATGAATAATTATTAAAGTATTTTTGTTTGTCTGTTTGTGTTTGTTTTATTTTGTTTGGTTTTGGGTTTTTATTGTATCCACCCACAGTTGTACAGCAATGTTTTTATGTTATTGGTTTGACACCCTTCCTGTCCTCTATAGGATATCTTCTGATTTGCAAGATGTGGGTTATTGATATCAATGTAATATGTGTTCATTTGGTTAACCCCTTAAGCCCGAAGTGTACCGCCGGCGGGACCCCTCCCACCTCCCACCCCCCCGATTCAGATACAGCTGCCCTGCTATATCTGAATCAGACTCCTGAATGGGACTTGTTTGATAAATCCACAGTAATTAACAGAATGTAAATTTAACTCGTTTAACATAAAGTCCACAACCTGAACCACTATTACAGTACAATCTGAACCGCACCAGCATTAAAATAAACTTTAGACATTTTACTTACTATAAGTAACTTTGCAGCTAGATGTCAGCTCTCATCAATTTGCAACTACATGTCAGTTAACTCTCATTAGATTATTAGTAGGGTTAGGGAGTAGGAACATAAATGAACAAGGCCTTACCAAATGTGCACAGCAACACATTCCAGAGATCAGGTAGATTTCCGACTGAACAATTAGAAGGTTGTAATACTTGTCGATGGCAACTATCTTTCCCATGACTGCTTAATCTCAACTGTGGAGGGGGTGGGGGTTGTAACGAATGTCAGGATGATTTACAAAAGCAGCATTTTTAACAGATATTTAAGTGAACTCATTTCTTTGGCTTAAGCAGACAGCAGTATCAACAAATCTACTAATAAACTTTATTAGTTACTAAGAATTGATTTTAAAGGTTTTTATGTATCATGTAAATTGTATGTAATCTGTGGAGTTATTCCTTTGTGTTAAACAGTTATTACAGCAACCTTTTTATTAACTTCTACCTCATTTATAGGAGATACCTCATATTTGGTATGTCTTTGACAGTTAAAAGATTTCCTGGAAATTGACTTTCAGACACATCATTTGCTTTGTTCCGAAACAGGGACTTAATTTGTTACAATGTTGCATTTTCTTCTTGGTTCATTGGCAACATTTTAAAGCATACCAAAATTGTTTATACAAGTCATATGTGAGGAAAAACTCTTATTGGTCAGAGTTTCCTCTGAGTCATCCATCAAGACCATAATTCACTGATCCAACATCAGCCACAGTACAACAGTGCAAGTGCACTCTCCACACAACACCAGCTATAGGTGGAGAGGAGAAAGTGATCTAGCCAATTTAGTTTGTAGAATAAGTTGACATACTTGCAAATTTACTTATATTCAGTAGAATGTCTGTTAGGGGAACATCAAAATAAACTGTTAGCAGATATTAAGTAGACATTCTACTAATACTCTAATAACTTGTTGTTGCAAAGTTACTTATAGTAAGTAAATGTCTAAAGTGTTAAAATAAATGTACTAATCCATCACCAGTTTTCACATCAGGGAGAGAGTCTAAAAATGAGAGGGTGTTTCTATGTTTGCTAATAGTGCACTTTCAAATGTTTACATTTTTACTGTCATATTTCAATTTTTGCAAGCTGTTTGAGCATGGTATACCAAGGAAGTTTCTTATGATCTAGCCACTGGGGGGTAGGGGGGGGGGGGGTTGTTGTTGTTGTTGTTTTGGTTGTTTGTTTGTTTTTTGACCAAGCTTATTTGAATTTTGAATTATAGGTAATAAAGGGGGTCATTTGGTCTTTACTTAAATATTTGCTCTTTACTTAAATTTGTGCTTCTGGAGCACCTTAAATATTTGTTTTTTCATTGCATGCCATACTATTTATTCAAAAACAAAAAAATGTTGTTCTTTTTCAGGTTTCAATTACATATACAGTTGCAACATATGTAAAAATTATTTTGTGCTGATTATGCCTCAGTGTTTTTTTTAACAGTCACCTTGCTTTTTCATCTCATTTGATTTTGTCCTATATGTTGTATACAGAAATATAATAAACAACCTAGAGAACCATTTACATACTTGATTCACCATTGTGAAAGTGTAATGTATATTTTGTAACATGAAAATGAATTATATTTTTGTTTGTTATTTAAAACAAAACTAGGGACCACATATTTCTGTATTTAAAAAAAATAAAGAGTATGATGGTTTCTATGTGTCTGCACTGGTATTTACTGCAAATTGAGGATAATGTCATTTCATTGCCTGTCAATGACGACATATCCGCGTTACCCTCGATTTACAGTTTTACTTTCATAGAAAACATGGAAACGCCAAAGACGCTTTAATATATTATGTTTTATTAAACAGGTGAGCAACTTTTTGGATACATTTATCAACAGAAAATGAATTATTGTTATATAGCTCAACACAGTTAGTCTTGTCATTGCTTGAATCACTTGTTTCTTGATTTACCACAAATACCATGTTTTTACCATGCCTTAGAGACACTATTTTGCCGAGTGGCTAACATAACATAATCAGAAAGAGCTTTCTCCATCATAAAATATATTTTTAAATTAACTGCATGTCATTTAGCAACACAAGTCATCCTGTTTTTATTTAATAAGACATTCTAATATCTATATAGATTACTGCAAAGTGCAACAAGTCTCTTATACCGGCTGCAGCATATTTATGATAAAAGCTCCATTGGACTCCCACAGCTCTCAGCTTGCCCTGCTTCATACCACAGTATGAACTTTAAAACTTTAATACTTTAGCTCATTCATGAACATGATTTCTTCCCTAGTCCGTCGGATTGCTTTCCTCCATAAATTATGCAAATCAAGCCACAAGACAAGACAAATGAAAGTTTGGCATGGGGGGTGTGTTAGCTTGGTTTTCCATAAAAGCACCAACATACAATTTTTCGTGTGTTCTTCCGATTGCCCTGAATCATTCCTCGCCCACTCACGCACGTCTCTCCCGGACGTCACGGCGACACGCTATGGCAAGCCGTTTTGACTTTTATTCACATCTCAGGATATGAATTCTTGATATCAACAATTCAGTTCTTGATATCAGGAATTACATTTCCACTAGTAACAATGTTACTTCTTGATATCAACAATTTAATTCTTGATATCAGCAATTCAGTTGTTGATATCAGGAATTACATTTCCACTAGTAACAATGTTCATTCTTGATATCAACTTTTGAATTTCCACTAGTAAAAACTAGAATTCTTGATATCTGTAATTGTATTTTCACTAGTGAAATGTCACCATAGGCTGCCATTCAAATTCAATTGTTGATATCAAAAATTGAGTTCTTACTAGTTGAAATTCCAATTTCTCATATCAGAAATGCAGTTCTTACTAGTAAAAATAGTAATTTTTGATATCAATAATTACATTGCTACTAGTAAAATGCGAATTTTTGATATCAAGTTATATGATAGTAGATTAGATAATAGATTAAAACAGCTTTATTCATCGTCGTGTAATTAGAGAAAAAGTCTTCTCAACGGGATTATATAACTTTGGGGCTTGTGGTGGGTGAAAGTGGTAAAATGAGAATATCCTTATTCCTTATTAAATATACAACCCAGGTGAAAAAAAAAATACTATAGTAAATAGTAGTCTTTTGTGTTTTTGAACCATACTATAGTAAATTGTAGAATACTGTCTATATTAGCCTATAGTATTTACAACACTTTGTTAATGAATGCTACAGCATACTGCAGTATAGTGAACTGATACTGTAATAAATACTGTAATATACTTTCGTTTTTTATAAACTTCCCTCTCCCCATCAATCCAAAAATCAGCCGAGCTGACACATATAGACAGTCAACAGAATCACAATGTAGTACTACATTACTACTAGAGAGGGAAGTTTATAAAAAAAAAACAATGCTTAAAAGCAGCACTATATATATATATATTATACTAGGCTAAATGGGAAATCATACTAAATACCAAAACTGTATTACTACTACTATATTTAATTTGTCCTGTTTTGTCTCCTTTTATCTTGCTTTCAATACAAGCACAAAGGGGATTCAGATCCTGAAGACTCCATGCAATCTCACTGTACCCTCACCGCCAGTCTCTGCTCCTTGGATTTTGCAAGCTTTTCCTTGCTCCTTATTTTTAATAAACATTCAATAAACATAAAAGTTCCCAGTGTTGTTTTTTGTGAAAAAGGGCAGATACACCTGTGTATGATTAACACACAACTTGGCACACAATCTTTAGTTCTTTAGATTGCTCCTGCTCACTAGAACATATTTCCTCTTTTCCGTGTAAGTGGGGAAACCATGCATTCATACTCCTTTCTCTGACCAACTGGATCATCCTCGTGCAGCACTGCAAACCATAGCGGAGACTACAAGAACATGTAGGAAAGGACAGACGAAATGCTTGACATGCAGTTTATTAGAAATGTATAAATCCATTGCATTAAACCAGTGCAAAAGTCAATGTGTGTGTATGATCATGTTTTGTTTTAGAATTGAATATATTGTGTATGAATCTATATAGTAATAAGTTAATGGGGTGCATAAGAATTGTAAAAATTACGATTATTTAAATTTCACTTAATTAAATTTTACATTTCACTTGTTTGCAATGTTTTTTAAGGCAATCACCTGTCACCTGCAGGTCTCATGTCCTTGTGAAACCACAGTGAACATGACATGATTGCAATTTCACATATCAGAAATACAATTCTTACTAGTAAAAACTTAATTTTTACTAGTAAAAACTTCATTCTTACTAGTAAGAATGACGTTTTTACTAGTAAGTAAAAACTTAATTCTTACTAGTAAAAACTTCATTCTTACTAGTAAGAATGTAGTTCTTACTAGTAAGAATGAAGTTGTTACTAGTAAGAATGAAGTTGTTACTAGTAAGAATGAAGTTGTTACTAGTAAGAATGTACTTTTTACTAGTAAGAATGAAGTTTTTACTAGTAAGAATGAAGTTTTTACTAGTGGAAATGTAATTCTTGATATCAACAATGCAGTTGTTGATATCAGGAATTACATTTCCACTAGTAACAAAGTTAATTCTTGATATCAACATTTGAATTTCCATTAGTAAAAACTAGAATTCTTGATATCTGTAATTGTATTTTCACTAGTGAAATGTCACCATAGGCTGCCATTCAAATTCAATTGTTGATATCAAGAATTGAGTTCTTACTAGTTGAAATTCCAATTTCACATATCAGAAATACAATTCTTACTAGTGAAAACTATGGAAGGCCGTTTCAGCATAAAAACGTTCCAGCGTTACTCGTCTTAATTATATTTTTACTAGTAACAATTAAATTAAAGAGCTCTATAATTTAATTTGTACTAGTAACAATTACAATTATAGAGCTCTATAATTCAATTTTTACTAGTAACAATTATGATTGTAGAGCTCTCTAATTGAATTATAGAGCTCTGCAATTGTATTCTTACTAGTAACAACTGAATTGTAGAGCTCTATAATTCAGTTTTTACTAATAACAATTCCAATTAGAGAGCTCTACAATTCATTTATTACTAGTAAGAATTCAATTGCAGAGCTCTGTAATTCAATTGTTACTAGTAATAATTCAATTGCAGAGCTCTACAATTCCACTAGAGAGCTCTCTAATTCAATTGTTACTAGTAAAAACTGAATTATAGAGCTCTCAAATTGTAATTGTTACTAGTAAAAACTGAATTAGAGAGCTCTTTAATTCAATTCTTACTAGTAACAATTCTAATTACAGAGCTCTTTAATTGTATTATTACTAGTAAAAACTCCTATTCATGAGATGCAAAACAGATTGCAGATTTCCCGCCTACAAAAGTGCGTTTCAAAATAAAAGCCCTGTAGCGTGGTCCTATAGTATCCTGAAATATTTTACAGACTTAGGTAACATATTAATCATGTTCACATTAAAGCAAAATTAAGATGATGCCTGAGATGAAAGCCTATATTTAGTCATTATATTCATTCACCTTTGTATATTGGTAAAGCTAAGAGGCAAGAACACTCCATATCACTGGACATAATATAGGGTGAAATGCCATAAATGTGCCTAATGTGGGACACCGGTTTAGTGTTTGTAGGTCCCGCATAAATACATGAATGTCAGTGAAACTATGGATTATCTGAAGCTGTGGAGCCATGTCATCAAAATCACATAACCTCTCAAATGTCCAGTCATATGAGACTGTAGCAATCATCAGAAAGGAGGGACCTTGTGTGAAAGCCACCCAAAGTGTTTTGACAAACTTGATATTAAGGAGTATAAATTAATTTTAAATATTTACAGTGTTTAGTATTGTTATGCAATAATAGAATGATTGTGTTTGTTGTTTAGTAAAATAGAAAACAGTCCAAATAGTCCAATTAGGCCAAATAGTCTTAAACTTTTTCATAAATTGTGACTCGAGGTTAAATCTAGCCTAAAGTTTGTTCAAGTTTTTTTTTTTTTTTCTTCTTATGCCTGTTGTGGTTGCATGTGTTTGTTGTTAAGTAAAATGAACAAGAGAACAGTGAGGAATTCTGACTGTGCATTTAACTCTTTTATATATAAAAATATATATTATATATAATAACCTAGTGATGCAAAAACTTGGGAAAATGAGATCTAGGCAGTAGATAAAGTTGATGAAAAATTATTTATTCATTACAATTAAATTTAGCCTCACACGCAAACTTTAATCGATAATGAAAATACTTAATAAAAACCAAAAGGTAAAATAACCATCATAAAGTATTAGTCAATAGTTAATAATAAAATTTAGAGTATTGTAAAATTTAGAGTATTGTATCTAATAGATGAAGATCAAAAAGAGCAATAATTAAGACATTTGCAGATAAGAGACGAGAAGTAGAAGCCAAGGAGAGCAAAGGAGAGAAAAAGCTGAATTATCAACAACTCAGTCCATATTATACCATAAGCATACAGGGAAATTCCCAACCCACACAAACTGATGTTTTGTTCTAAATTGATGTTTTTGTTCTAAAAGAAAAGGTCAATTTCACCCACTACGTCATCCACTGGTCCAGTGTCAAAAATAGTTGTTTTATCCCCTATAGGGAATTTTGCAAATCTTACATAATTAAATGTCAGCAGACATATTTTGATCAGATTCAAATTCAAATGGTTAATTCTGCAGGCGTCCAATGTCTAACCACAAACGTGTCAGCGTGACCTGTCACATTGGAACACTTGAAGAACAACTGAACATAACAAGCATACTCTTAAATATAAAATAACCATAAGGGTACAATAACAAGTAAATCCTTGAAAATATGATAAGAATTAACATATAAAGTATTAGTACATAAATATATGAAAGCAAAATTAAAACTGATAAATCATAAGCCATAAACGATTAAAAATGAATATTAATAAAAATGCATGAATATGAATATTGACCATTTCGGATCCATCACCTAGCCTATGAAAATAGTTGGCTAATGTCTTTGTAATAAATGCATAAAAACTATCATATTGTATTATTTGTCGGATGATGTTCAATTATCAATCAATCCATCCATAACCAAGAGAATTACTAGACGATTTTACTATTCTGCATGAATCGAATGACTTTGGCCTTTTCAGACCTTTTATTATTACGATTATTATTATTATCAATATCATTATCATTATTATTACTATCATCATCATTATCATAGATTTTGGCCTTTATCATAGACTTTTGCCTTTTCAGACCTTTTATTATTATGATCATTATTATTATCAATATCATTATTATTATTATCATTACTATTACTATCATCATTATCATAGATTTTGGACTTTTATCATAGACTTTTCAGTGTCCCACATTAGGAAGCACCAGATTGTTTTTAGACAACTTGCACTAAGAGCTCTAATATGTCTATAATTTCTTTTATGAATGTGTTATCTGCATTTTCTCTTTTTTATTTTATTAGGAGACATCCTGGGGATTTTAAAATGGTATTGTGTTTGAATTTAATGTTTTGGCTACAAATCGCAATATGTCACAGAATTCTTAAATGCAAAAAATGCCCCACAATAGGGCATTTCACCCTACCATAGTAAAATGAAACGTACATTACCAAATTCCCGTACTTAGCTTTTTTATTGTTTAAAAGCTTTGTTTTTTACAAATCACAGAAATTGTGTTACATGTTTTTAAAATATAGGAAATGTTATTAATATTTTTCTCAATTATGAATTGGGTAAACTCTGGTCCACACTCCAATACAGCAGGTGGCGAAAATGTACCTTAACGTTGGTGCACTCTAAACAAAAATGGTGCTAAATAGTACCAAAATTGGTTCTTTGGCTCGTAATCATAGCGGAACCCTTTTTGGTGCTATATAGCACCTATCTTTAAAGGTGCTATATGACACCTTTGTTGTATGGTGCTATGTAGAACCATAAGAGGTGCCATATAGCACCAGCAGTGGTTCTTTGGCTCGTTATCATAGGGGAACCTTTTTTAGTGCTATATAGCAGCTATTCTTAAAGCTTTCTAGCACATTTGTCAAATTAGAGGTGCCATATATTGTTGTTTTTTGAGCTAGCAGGGCCCATTATCATGCCAGATATTACTATAGATGAGTCAATATGCTTCTAAATGACACTTTTATGAATGATAATTAATCATTTCTTACCAAATCATGACTTTAAAGATTCAAAATCATGTACTAAAGGCTTACTGAGAAACAAAATACATTACACTTTCAAAACCTTTTAATTTATTTCTTTCAGCAGCAAATAAACTCAGTGCTGACAAGTCAGGGAATACACATGTACAACGTCACATTATACTCCCCTTTTATACACATACAAAATAATCCAACAAGCTTGAAACATGTACATTTTTGTAGACAATAGTCCTGTTTTTGCATACTGAGTTATGCTCTGAAGTCCTGCAGTATCTTTCACTGTCAACAGCGCACTAACATTTTTGTAAGTCCTTCAGGATTTCAAAAACAATATAGAAACTGGAACTAAAACCGTACGAAAGGGAGCAAGAGAGAATATTGACTCCGAAAGTCTACTCACAGATTGAGTTGTACACTCATTTTACAGTAACAGGAAGTCCGAATGCATCCTTCAATTTCAAAACAACACTTTAAAAAGGTCAGTGTCTTTTTCAGTCCTTTAGGATACTGGATTCGATTCGATTCCAAACGCAAAATATACACACAGAAGGAGGCCCAATGCCATCAAGATGTCCTCACTCTCCACTGTGATTAACTGGCCATCCAATCTGAACCCAATGTGGTCATACTGCATGGGATGATCCTCTTTGCAGCCTTTATCTTAGGTGTTGGGATGACAGGACGGCTGGTCTGAGCATGGCCCTGGAGGAGAGGGGATAATACAATTAACCATCTTCACATATTTATTTGAAAAGCAAACCTTATAAGTTAAATTAATTTGAACTACTGTCATATACAACTGCTCAAATACACTTGGCCATTAACTGAAAATGAATGTAATTTTCTCTTCACATTGATAGAATAGTGTGTGTATTATCATTTGCATAACAAAATGTGCAATAAGTGTAGTGCTTTGATTAGATTGTGCTTCACACACTGTAGTCAACTGTTCATGGCTCACCTCAATGTCAAACAGCAACCCCAGGTCCACCTTGAACAGTGCAGGCAAGAGCAGAATAGCTGCTTCCAACAGTAGGCCTTTCAACAAAATAACATCATTAGGTTAACATAACATGGGGGATGATTTTACCCAATACTTTTTTTGTTTTGTTTTTTAAACATTCATTACTGTGTGTAAAGCCCAAACTATACTTTGTATTTTATGCGTATGCTTTTTCTGAACTCAAAACAAATTAAGATCTTTTTGATGAGGTCTGAGAGGTTTCTGTCCCTCCAATGAGATCCAACACAACTACCACTCCAAGGCACAGAAAGGTAGGAATGACATCACTGAAGTATTCCATGTGATTCCAGTGGTTTAACCTCAATTTTATGAACTTCATCAAAAATATCTTAATTTGTGTTCTGAAGATGAACAAAGGTCTTACGGATGTGGAACAACATGAGGGTGAGTAATTAATGACAGAATTTTCATTTTTGGGTAAACTAATCCTTTAAAGGTGATTACCCTTGCACAAATCAAAGCAATTCTCAAACAACACAACTGGACATTCATACAACTACACATTTTGTACTAGACATATACTAGAGCTGCAGGATTCTGGATAAAATGAGATTCATGATTTTTTGGTTTCAAATAGAGATCGCAATTCTCCCACGATTCTAAATAGACAACTAAAAATAACGTTTAATTTACTAGTTCTGGCAAAATATTAATTACTGGACTCTAATTGCCAGAAAATGTTTAATTTATTTGAATGAATTATTGAATCGAATTGAATTATTGAATTTAATTATTGAATCGAATCTTTGTCATTAATAAAGTAGGATCGTGTGGGTGTTTGAATCGAGATTGTGATCTTGTTACGATTAATGCAGCTCTAACATACTCACACAAAGTAAATCAAAGGGGTTTCGGACAAGCCAGGGTAGCGTTTCCCAAAAGCATCGTTAGCCTAAGTTGATCGTAGCTCCATTGCCACCAATGGAGCTACGATCAACTTAGGCTTACGATGCTTTTGGGAAACGCAGCCCAGGTTGATGATGTATATCAGGGCACAAGCTGATGTAACTGAAGTAAGTTGATTCAAAACTTTAACTCCCTCGATGTCAGCAGATGGTTCATGAAGTTCTCCCCCTCCTTCCAAATAATGAACATCGCCATGGTGAGCTGCTCCTCAATCATCTGTCTGGTTATCCTAAAATAGTGAACATAAAAAAACAAATTTGGTCACCTTTTGCTAGCATAACTACAGATTGAAAATATAAAAATTAATTTGTATTAATGACTGGCCAATTTTGCAATTAATATATTTATCGACAATACCAGCAACACTTGTGGCATTGAGGGATAAAAAAAAAAAAAAGGAGCTAAAAAAATCAATTCTTTATTTTATGCGTTTCGGCACACAGGCCTAGCCTGACTACGTCAGACTTCCTGCTTCCGCTCAATTTCATTTCGCTTCTGTACTCAGTCTGATACAGCGTCAGAGCTTTGTGTTTGCCACCGGTCTGGAAACAGCCGGGCCAATCAACGAACAGAGGGCGGGCTGAGAGCCGTGACGTAGATGCTAAGCGCCGAGTTTTACATTGTAGGTTAGAGAAATCGAAAACCGAAACGACCGCGGAAATGGGAAACGAGACACGGGATGCAAACTTCGGGATGCATTAACTTCGCATAATCTGCAAAAGTCGTTTACAGCCATGTTCACTCCGGTATTTCGCTCACATCATCATGTGTTTACAACAGGTTTACAGTGGAAGTTCAATCATAGATTTGAGTTCGATGCATGATGTCTGTGCTTCGATGCGGCTGTACAGGCGCATAACATACGTCATAACTAAACGTATCTGATTGGCTTACGGGTAACCAATGATTTTAAACTTCAGACAAGCGCCCCCTAGCGAGAGAGAAAACACTTCTCTATTATGCCATTCCAGACTCTGTCTACGAAGCAAAGTGAAGTAGCAGAGTCTGGTATTACCAGGCTAACACAGGCCTTCATCAGTGCTAAAATACTACAGATTCGCAATTAAGAAATGCATCTGAATCAGTCATTGGTTTCATTTATAATTATGAATTTATAACATATAATTATAAGTCTGAAAATAAAACATGCATCAATTCATAAATTAGCTTTACACCCTAATATATTTAATCATTCTTGATTAAAGAGATATTTCACAGAAAAATAAAAACTAGCTGTTAATTTACTTACCATCAGGCCATCCAAGGTGACTTTTTTCTTCAGTCGAACAGTATAAAGATTTTTAGCTGGAACTGTGATCTTCTGTGATTAATTTAAAGTCAATGGCTACTGTCACTGTGAGAATAAAAAAACATATACAGGCAAAAAAATAAAAAATAATTAATACAAAACAACAAGAAAAACAACAAAAAATCACATGCATTTGAGATGGCATAAGAGGGAGTTGATGAATATTTTGGTTGGATAATTCTTAGTCTAAAGTTTGTTAATGAGGATAACATTCAAGTCAATAGACAGCATTAGATGGATTTTACTCAAACATGTCCAACATTGGTAATTCATATTATCTATTAACAATTATAGCTGTTTTTTATAGAAATTACTTACCATGTAAAGTTATTGCAAAGTGTCCTTAGTCGTCAAACATTGAAGAGCTTCAGATCCTATGGGGGGAATCAGTGTTTATAAATGGAAAAACTTGTTTGCTGAAGTGCAAGTAATTAATTAGTTGTGTAAATACTCTACCATTTCATTCTACTAAAAAAATAATGATTAAAAAACACCTCGCGCTAGGCAAATAAAGTAAGCCTTAATGTATGTCTTTACTCACAGACTTTCTTCGTCATATTGGTCGAACAAATAGATGAATAAATCAGAGCTAACGTGACAAAGACAAATAAAAGAAATGACAAAAATTACTTTCAAAACCTAAACTCAATTGTAACGCCAGGATCCCCTCAGCCTCGACTCGAGCGTCTCTCCCGCTCCCCGTGCACTTCCTGCCCGCAGCATTTCAAAATAGCACGCGCTGCATACACGGTAAAGGAGACCTTTGTTTTAAAATTATTTATAAACATACTTACATGGTCCAAACTGAATACATTTCTATAGAACAAACGAGTGAATGCAACATCTTGTATAGAATAGAAATATTCAGTTAGCACTAACATTTATAATGTTACTGCCTGTTTATATACCCCAGTTGAATATGCATAAGGCACGATTAGCATAATGATATGTCGCCTAATACAAAATAAACACCTCTATTGAATACAGAGCTCTGTAATGCAATTGTTACTAGTAAGAATTGCTATTGTAGAGCTCTGTAATTCAATTTGTACTAGTAAGATTGCAATTACAGAGCTCTCTAATTCTAATTGTTACTAGTAAGAACTGAATTATAGAGCTCTGTAACTTAATTCTTACTAGTAACAATTCAATTAGAGAGCTCTGTAATTCAATTATAGAGCTCTCTAATTCAATTGTTACTAGTAACAATTGAATTAGAGAGCTCTGTAATTTAATTATTACTAGTAAGAATTGCAATTAGAGAGCTCTACAACTGAATTCTTACTAGTAACAATTTGATTATAGAGCTCTCTAATTGAATTACAGAGCTCTCTAATTCAATTGTTACTAGTAACAATTATGATTAGAGAGCTCTGTAATTCAATTGTTACTAGTAACAATTACGATTAGAGAGCTCTCTAATTCAATTGTTACTAGTAACAATTGAATTAGAGAGCTCTGTAATTGAATTATAGAGCTCTGCAATTACACATATCTTTAATGTGTATTTTTACTAGTAATAAATCAATTGAAGAGCTCTGTAATTCAATTGTTACTAGTAAGAATTCAGTTAGAGAGCTCTATAATTGTAATTGTTACTAGTAAGAATTCAATTAGAGAGCTCTATAATTGTAATTGTTACTAGTAAGAATTAAATTAGAGAGCTCTATAATTGTAATTGTTACTAGTAAGAATTCAATTAGAGAGCTCTATAATTGTAATTGTTACTAGTAAAAATTGAATTAGAGAGCTCTATAATTGTAATTGTTACTAGTAAGAATTCAATTAGAGAGCTCTATAATCCCAATTGTTACTAGTAACAATTGAATTACAGAGCTCTATAATTAAAAATGAATGGAAGTCAATGGAGACATATGACTAGTAATAAATGAATTGTAGAGCTCTCTAATTGGAATTGTTACTAGTAACAATTGAATTAGAGAGCTCTATAATCATAATTGTTACTAGTAAAAATTGAATTATAGAGCTCTGTAATTGTAATTGTTACTAGTAAAAATTTAATTGTAGAGCTCTATAATTGTTATTGTGACTAGTAAAAACCGAATTAGAGAGCTCTACAATTATAATTGTTACTAGTAAAAATTAAATTATAGAGCTCTGTAATTGTAATTGTTACTAGTACAAATTAAATTATAGAGCTCTTTAATTTAATTGTTACTAGTAAAAATATAATTACGACGAGTAACGCTGGAACGTTTTTATGCTGAAACGGCCTTCCATAGAAAACTAGAGCTCTCTAATCGTAATTGTTACTAGTAACAATTGAATTACAGAACAATTACAATTATAGCTCTCTAATCATAATTGTTACTAGTAACAATTGAATTAGAGAGCTCTGTAATTCAATTAGAGAGCTCTATAATCAAATTGTTACTAGTAAGAATTCAATTGTAGAGCTCTCTAATTGCAATTCTTACTAGTAATAATTAAATTATAGAGCTCTCTAATTCAATTGTTACTAGTAACAATTGAATTAGAGAGCTCTATAATTGAATTACAGAGCTCTCTAATTGAATTGTTACTAGTAAGAATTAAGTTACAGAGCTCTATAATTCAGTTCTTACTAGTAACAATTAGAATTAGAGAGCTCTGTAATTGCAATCTTACTAGTACAAATTGAATTACAGAGCTCTACAATAGCAATTCTTACTAGTAACAATTGCATTACAGAGCTCTGTATTCGGCGACATATCATTATGCTAATCGTGCCTTATGCATATTCAACTGGGGTCAGTGGCGTAACTTTGTTTTACAAAGTGGGTGGGACAAGAATGTGTATGGGTGGTTGTATTATTATTACAATAATAATGATATGATATTAAAATTATAAATGTGTTCAAATATGATAGTTTTCCTACATCTACTATAATACAATGTCTTTAGTCTCGAGAGTATGTACATTAGTTAATAAATACGACGATCCGCCTTTGATGATTTAATGTCCTGATGGACTAGTGGCAGTTTCTCCGATTAGGATGTAAGAGATTCCCGGTTCTAATCCAACGAAGTGAATTTTTTTTTTTTTCTCATTAAAACCAAAGATTTTCATCAGTGATTGTATATCAAGAGCAGTGACACGTTTATATGTATTTTGTTTTTTGTGATTTCAACGTATGGAATAGAGAGTCTCCGCAACAGCGATAGATTGAAGTGCTAATCCGTGTGCACGAGCGCTGTGAACCCTGTTGCACGCGCCTCTGATAACAACGAGCACTCAACAACAACATAATTTCAAAAACAACATACCCCAGCGCCAAATCGCCTATTATTAACACAATTTGATAATCAATTCAATAGAGGTGTTTATTTTGTATTAGATATCCGCGATAATCACTCTATTATTGCATAACAATACTAAACACTGTAAATATTTAAAATGAATTTATACTCCTTAATATCAAGTTTGTCAAAACACTTTGGGTGGCTTAGGGCATTTCACCCTATATTATGTCCAGTGATATGGAGTGTTCTTGGCTCTTAGCTTTACCAATATACAAAGGTGAATGAATATAACGACTAAATATAGGCTTTCATCTCAGGCATCATCTTAATTTTGCTTTAATGTGAACATGATTAATATGTTACCTAAGTCTGTAAAATATTTCAGGATACTTTAGAACCACGCTACAGGGCTTTTATTTTGAAACGCACTTTTGTAGGCGGGAAATCTGCAATCTGTTTTGCATCTCATGAATAGGAGTTTTTACTAGTAATAATACAATTATAGAGCTCTGTAATTAGAATTGCTACTAGTAAGAATTGAATTAAAGAGCTCTCTAATTCAGTTTTTACTAGTAACAATTATAATTAGAGAGCTCTATAATTCAGTTTTTACTAGTAACAATTGAATTAGAGAGCTCTCTAGTGGAATTGTAGAGCTCTGCAATTGGATTATTACTAGTAACAATTGAATTACAGAGCTCTGCAATTGAATTCTTACTAGTAATAAATGAATTGCAGAGCTCTCTAATTGGAATTGTTACTAGTAAAAACTGAATTATAGAGCTCTACAATTCAGTTGTTACTAGTAAGAATACAATTGCAGAGCTCTATAATTCAATTAGAGAGCTCTACAATCATAATTGTTACTAGTAAAAAATGAATTATAGAGCTCTCTAATTGTAATTGTTACTAGTAAAAACTGAATTAGAGAGCTCTTTAATTTAATTGTTACTAGTAAAAATATAATTACGACGAGTAACGCTGGAACGTTTTTATGCTGAAACGGCCTTCCATACAAAACTTCATTCTTACCAGTAACAACTTCATTCTTACTAGTAAAAACTACATTCTTACTAGTAACAACTTCATTCTTACTAGTAAAAACTTCATTCTTACTAGTAACAACTTCATTCTTACTAGTAAAAACTACATTCTTACTAGTAACAACTACATTCTTACTAGTAACAACTTCATTCTTACTAGTAAAAACTACATTCTTACTAGTAACAACTTCATTCTTACTAGTAAAAACTTCATTCTTACTAGTAACAAATTCATTCTTACTAGTAAAAACTACATTCTTACTAGTAACAACTACATTCTTACTAGTAAAAACTACATTCTTACTAGTAACAACTTCATTCTTACTAGTAACAACTTCATTCTTACTAGTAAGAATGAAGTTTTTACTAGTGGAAATGTAATTCCTGATATCAACAATTCAGTTCTTGATATCAACAATTGATATCCTGGGAATGAATAAAAGTCAAAACGGCTTGTCGAAGTGTAGGTAAGGCGAGTTAAAAATAGTTTTGACGCAAATTGACAGAGGTTCGAATACGCCTTTTGCCGAACTCGCTCTTCTTCCTTTTCCCATCCATCAGATTGGAAAGGCATTTATCTTCAATAAAAATGAAGATATAAAAATAAAGATATTCGAAAAGTGTCGAACTTAAGAAATTAAAAAGACTTCCTATTTCTGCGGTTTGTGCATTTTATAAGTCAAACTGCATCGTTGACAAAATGGATGTAAACTACAACGCACTGTACCATGCAGCACCAAAATTCGCAATAATGGAAGTATACCGCTCAATTCATTTAGTGTATTTATGTATATTGATACACCGTTTACTCTTTTATGAAACTATCATAGTTAATGAAGCCCGAGTGCCACCTACAGGCCTATTAGTGTAGGCTGGTGAAATGGTGACATGAAAAGAAAGGACTTTATTATGTTACCATTTTTGATAATTATGCAGCATTATGAAAAAAGTCTCTTAATAAACTCCTCCTGCATTTATTTGATCAAAAACAGCAATATAGTGAAAGATGATTACAATTTACAGTGATGGTTTTCTATTTTCTATAAACTTTTAAATATAATTTATTCCTATAATTTATGCTGTTCTTTTCTAACATTTTATTCATCAAAGAATCTTGGAAAAAAAGTATCACAGGTTATAAAAAATATTAAGCAGCACAACTGTCTGTAACATTGATAATAAATCATCATATTAGAATGATTTCTGAAGGACCATGTGACACTGAAGACTGGAGTAATGATGCTAAAAAATTAAGTTTTGCTTCACATAAATCAATATATTTTGAAGTATATTAAAACAGAAAACCATTATTTTAACTGTAAAAATATTTCACAATATTACTATTTTTTCTGTATTTTTGATCAAATAAATGCAGCCTAACCTATATAGCCATAACCTATATATGTATATATATATATATATATATATATATATATATATATTTTACATTGCCCCTTTTTTACATTTGAGCCCCTGCCCCTGAGGAACTCTCTGCATGTCCCTGTCTGTTATTATTGCATATAGTTTAATGTACAACAACACTAATGTACAAATATTATCTGACACCATTTATAGCATCTAACTACTATGTGCACTTATTGCAAAGAGAATACTTTTTATAGGGCAAATAGAATATTTAGCTTTTTTCACTTAGTGTAAGTAGCATATAAGAAATGGTGCTGTTTTCACTTAGTGTAATTCTATTGCTATTTTTACTAAGTGCAAATAGATTCTATTGCTATTTCACTTAGTGCAAAATTAAACGTACCCTGGAATATCCAATCTGTGCGCTTAGATTTGTAAACCATATCGGTTTTTCGATCCGCATATACCCACAAATTTGTAAACCATGCCCACGCTTCGTAGTCTGTTCCCACGGATTCTGTATTTAAACTGTACTCGTCCAAGAAGAGAACAGGCTTAAAATATTAATAAAATAATGATATTTTTATATAGGGCAAACAGAATGAATCTTAGGCCAGTTACTTTTTGTGTAGGCCTATGTGGAATGCATCAAATTGTCTTAACTGCATTCTTAAAATAATTCTCTGAAGCACTTTTTTCTAACTCAGAAGACACAGATTTTAGGGTAAGGTCAAGAAGGGATACAGCTACGGACACTGGGAATGCGCTAAATTAATATTTGGTCATTTCATTACTGTATGAGCACGAACAGCCCATTACCAACGCATGTATATCAAACTTATAAAAACTTTGTAAACATGGAGAACAATAAATGACCACACATGCTGAGTTTTATGAATTTATGATGCTGGTGGTGAGTGTAAAATCAAATTCAAAACAGCCATTTCACCTGGAAGATTAAGGCTGTGATATTAATGTTGGCCACTAGAGGGGGCCATACGATAAGGAATCTTTTAACCTTAATCTTTTTTTTAAATAATTTTTTTTCTTTGTTTTTTCACTTTTACATGCCCCAATAAAATATTATTTGTCAAGTTTCCAGACATGATTGCTGTACATTTAAAATGAAGAGACCATTTTATTAATCTCTTTTAACATAACATACACGATTCCGTTCTATTCCGTATCGTTTTGCAGGCAAAAGCTCAGTAAACTACAATCACCAAAACAACACTTCATGATAACAATGTAATGGAACAGTAGAGGCACTTTACCAAAACAGAAAAAAAAAGTTTACGAATAAAGCATTCATTAGTTATTTTATGATATACTGTTGTTAGGTTTTAAGTAAACATTATAGTTATAAAGTAAAACAACAATAACAATGACAACAACAATAATAATAACAGGCTGACAACCCGATGGGCAAGATTACATTCTTATTAAATCATTGTCTCTTCCACTCCAAACCCACTACAATTGAGAGACATACATATGAATATTTCATTCAAATATATTATGCAACTGAACTATCAGACGAGTTATCCAGTGTCATATTTAATATGGCCGACAGGAATAGGAAAGAGGTTCAAAAAGACTTTATCATTCATCTTGTCCAATGTGGCCATATACTTCAAGTAAATGGACAACATATTACTGTAAATAAAAATAATACAAGTTATTAGCACATTACAGTGTAGCTATCATGCCATATTTACGCATCCATTGGACAGAGAGTGCAAATATTTCGGCTCATTATTAGGTTATCCCATATGAGAAGGTGTCGGTGTACATAATAATACATCAAAATGTACAGTAAAAATGTTCAGTAGCCAATAACGTGTCATTACACTGTTTTATAATGCACAGGCCTTTAATCAAAGAGAAACACCGGCACGAATTTGGGCACGATGACGACACATTCTGTATTAGAGCCATATGTAAATGTCATGGATGGAACAATAAAAAAAATAGTCCATTGATGCATTAGAAAGTGTAATGAAAACAAAAATAAACATGAAAAACGACATGAGGTTATTTTTCTTATGTTCATGTCAATGGTATAATAAATGATACATGAATGCCTTGTTCATTTTTTCCCCTTAATTCTCCGAAGGACCCGGTGGCCAATAAAAACAAACAGGATGAAACTACTTTTTCTAACAATTAACAAAAAAAAAATAAATAATAAATAAATGAAATAAAAAAATCAAGCCATAATATAATTTTTATGTTTTATTAACTAAACGAAAAAATAAAGGAGCCATTTCTCTGGACGGATGTTCTTCCTCCATCTTTGGCTTACAGAGGATTATGCGAAAACCACATCTCATTAATATTCATTAGCTCATTACCCTAGCTATTCTTACCTGTAAAAATTGTGTTTCTAGATATCAGTAATTGAATTTTCACTAGTTGCAAGAGCAATTTCAGATATCAACTGTCTTTGTTGATATCAATAATTACATTGTTACTAGTAAAAATGCAAATTTTTGATATCAAGAATTCAATTGTCACTAGTTGAAATGTCAGTTCTTGATATCAACAATTTAATTGCTACTAGTAAAAATGTTCATTTTTGATATCTGAAAATGTATTTCTGATATCAACATAATTTCAGATATGTAAAATGGCTTTCTTACTAGTAACAATCACATTCATGATATCAGAAACTTATGGAATGCCGTTTCAGCATAAAAACGTTCCAGCGTTACTCGTCGTAATTATATTTTTACTAGTAACAATTAAATTAAAGAGCTCTATAATTTAATTTTTACTAGTAACAATTACAATTATAGAGCTCTATAATTCAATTTTTACTAGTAACAATTATGATTGTAGAGCTCTCTAATTGAATTATAGAGCTCTGCAATTATATTCTTACTAGTAACAACTGAATTGTAGAGCTCTATAATTCAGTTTTTACTAGTAACAATTCCAATTAGAGAGCTCTACAATTCATTTATTACTAGTAAGAATTCAATTGCAGAGCTCTGTAATTCAATTGTTACTAGTAATAATCCAATTGCAGAGCTCTACAATTCCACTAGAGAGCTCTCTAATCCAATTGTTACTAGTAAAAACTGAATTAGAGAGCTCTCTAATTGTAATTGTTACTAGTAAAAACTGAATTAGAGAGCTCTTTAATTCAGTTCTTACTAGTAACAATTCTAATTACAGAGCTCTATAATTGTATTATTACTAGTAAAAACTCCTATTCATGAGATGCAAAACAGATTGCAGATTTCCCGCCTACAAAAGTGAGTTTCAAAATAAAAGCCCTGTAGCGTGGTTCTAAAGTATCCTGCAATATTTTACAGACTTAGGTAACACATTAATCATGTTCACATTAAAGCAAAATTAAGATGATGCCTGAGATGAAAGCCTATATTTAGTCGTTATATTCATTCACCTTTGTATATTGGTAAAGCTAAGAGCCAAGAACACTCCATGCCACTGGACATAATATAGGGTGAAATGCCCTAAGCCATACAAAGTGTTTTGACAAACTTGATATTAAGGAGTATAAATTCATTTTAAATATTTACAGTGTTTAGTATTGTTATGCAATAATAGAATGATTATCGCGGATATCTAATACAAAATAAACACCTCTAGTTGATTATCAGTTTGTGTTAATAATAGGCGATTTGGCGCTGGGATGTGTTGTTTTTGAAATTATGTTGTTGAGTGCTCGTTGTCACTGTTATCAGAGGCGCGTGCAACAGGGTTCACAGCGCTCGTGCACACGGATTAGCACTTCATTCTATCGCTGTTGCGGAGACTCTCTATTCGATACGTTGAAATCACAAAAAAACAAAATACATATAAACGTGTCCCTGCTCTTGATATACAATCACTGATGAAAATCTTTGGTTTTAATGAGAAAAAAAACTACACATGGTTGGATTAGAACCGGGAACCTTTTGCATCCTAAACGGAGAAACTGCCACTAATCCATCAGGACATCCAATTATCAAAGGCGGATCGTCGTATTTATTAACTAATGTACATACTCTCGAGACTAACGACATTGTATTATAGCAGATGTAGGAAAACTATCATATTTGAACACATTTATAATTTTAATATCATATTATTATTATTATTGTAATAATAATACAACATACCCCCCCCCCCCCATACACATTCTTGTCCCACCCACATTGTAAAACAAAGTTACGCCACCCCAGTTGAATATGCATAAGGCACGATTAGCATAATGATATGTCGCCGAATACAGAGCTCTGTAATGCAATTGTTACTAGTAAGAATTGCTATTGTAGAGCTCTGTAATTCAATTTGTACTAGTAAGATTGCAATTACAGAGCTCTCTAATTCTAATTGTTACTAGTAAGAACTGAATTATGGAGCTCTGTAACTTAATTCTTACTGGTAACAATTCAATTAGAGAGCTCTGTAATTCAATTATAGAGCTCTATAATCAAATTGTTACTAGTAACAATTGAATTAGAGAGCTCTATAATTTAATTATTACTAGTAAGAATTGCAATTAGAGAGCTCTACAATTGAATTCTTACTAGTAACAATTTGATTATAGAGCTCTATAATTGAATTACAGAGCTCTCTAATTGAATTGTTACTAGTAACAATTATGATTAGAGAGCTCTGTAATTCAATTGTTACTAGTAACAATTACGATTAGAGAGCTCTCTAATTTAATTGTTACTAGTAACAATTGAATTAGAGAGCTCTGTAATTCAATTATAGAGCTCTGCAATTACACATATCTTTAATGTGTATTTTTACTAGTAATAAATCAATTGAAGAGCTCTGTAATTCAATTGTTACTAGTAAGAATTCAATTAGAGAGCTCTATAATTGTAATTGTTACTAGTAAGAATTCAATTAGAGAGCTCTATAATTGTAATTGTTACTAGTAAGAATTCAATTAGAGAGCTCTATAATTGTAATTGTTACTAGTAACAATTGAATTACAGAGCTCTATAATTGTAATTGTTACTAGTAAAAATTGAATTAGAGAGCTCTATAATTGTAATTGTTACTAGTAAGAATTCAATTAGAGAGCTCTATAATCCCAGTTGTTACTAGTAACAATTGAATTACAGAGCTCTATAATTAAAAATGAATGGAAGTCAATGGAGACATATGACTAGTAATAAATGAATTGTAGAGCTCTCTAATTGGAATTGTTACTAGTAACAATTGAATTAGAGAGCTCTATAATCATAATTGTTACTAGTAAAAATTGAATTATAGAGCTCTGTAATTGTAATTGTTACTAGTAAAAATTTAATTGTAGAGCTCTATAATTGTTATTGTTACTAGTAAAAACCGAATTAGAGAGCTCTACAATTATAATTGTTACTAGTAAAAATTGAATTATAGAGCTCTGTAATTGTAATTGTTACTAGTACAAATTAAATTATAGAGCTCTTTAATTTAATTGTTACTAGTAAAAATATAATTACGACGAGTAACGCTGGAACGTTTTTATGCTGAAACGGCCTTCCATATAAACTAACATTGTCACTAGTGACAATCAAATTATTGATATCAAAAATGAACATTGTTACTAGTAGCAATTCAATTGTTGATATCAAGAACTGACATTTGAACTAGTGACAAATTAATTATTGATATCAAAAATTTGCATTTTTACTAGTAAGAATTGTATTTCTGATATGTGAAATTGGAATTTCAACTAGTAAGAACTCAATTCTTGATATCAACAATTGAATTTGAATGGCAGCCTATGGTGACATTTCACTAGTGAAAATACAATTACAGATATCAAGAATTATAGTTTTTACTAGTGGAAATTCAAATGTTGATATCAAGAATACATATTTCTGCGAGTAATGACATCATTGTTGATATCAAGCATTAACATTTTTACTAGTGGAAATTCAAATGTTGATATCAACAATTGTCATTGTTACTAGTAGAAATGTAATTCCAGATATCAAGAATTAACATTTTAACTAGTGAAAACTTAATTGTTGATATCAAAATTTCATATCCTGGGAATGATTAAAAGTCAAAACGGCTTGCCTATTGCCTTTCCCAGGATATAAATTGCTGATATCAAGAATTCTAGTTTTTACTAGTGGAAAAAAATTCTTGATATCAAATATAAGCATTTTAACTAGTGAAAATTGAATTGTTGATATCAAAAATTAACCTTGTTACTAGTGGAAATGTAATTCTTGATATCAAAAATTGCCATTGTTACTAGTGGAAATGTAATTCCTGATATCAAGAATTAGCATTTTAACTAGTGAAAACTGAATTGTTGATATCAAGAATTCATATCCTGAGAATGAATAAAAGTCAAAACGGCTTGCCATAGACACGCTTCCATCGCGCTCATCTTTCGGGACCACGATCTCCGGCGAAACTAACTTTCATGTCCTCAGTTCAAATCCTCCTGCGGAAACGGAAGAAGCCAATGAACTGCAGCCGCACTGAACCGAAACTCAGCAAGCAAACTGATGCAAGTACCATTTCTGAATATTAGATAACTGATTTCTGTGCTGGCTCTCAAGGACTGTAAGTTTCGCTACCTCTCTTCTCTCTTTTCCTGTCGTTACTTCCGCTCTTGTATATATGTGTATATTCTGTATATTGTAGTGATTTCGTACAGGTTTAATTCATTTATGTGTGGAATATATGAATATAATAAATCATAAAGCTTTATGATTAATTATGACGCATATACCGACCCAAGGGGAATTAAACATATATTGTGAATTAATTACAACGAATTATAATCAGTTACATATATGATTAGTTCTGGTTTAATAATTATTTAGAGAAACTATTAGTTTGTCCAGCAAACCGTTAGCTCTGGCCACGAGAAAGACTTCCTATTCTAGCATCCAAACGTAAAGCAAGGATAGGATCGAAATGTTAAAGTGACCTAGTTTTTGTTGAATGAGCAAAAGAACAATCGAGCATGGATATAATGTATTTACTAGGCTGAAAACTACTACTACAGAGGTTACACGTCTAAATACAGAATATACATATACAAGAGTGAAAGTAAAGAAAGGGAAAGAGAGAAGGCAAGTAGCAAAACTTACAAACAGTCCCTGAAAGCCAGCACGGAAATCAGTTTCATTATCTAAGATTGAGAAACACTTGCAATAGTTTAGGTGCCGAGTTTCGTAGAAGTGCGTCTGTGGTTCGTTGGCTTCTTCCGTTTCCGCGGGAAGGTTTGAACCGAGGACTGGAAAGTTGGTCTTGCTGGTGATGATGGTCCCGAAAGGAGCTGTGCGCGTGGTGGAAGCGCAGTCAACTGAGGCGTCCGGGAGGGACGTGCACGAGGTAATCGAGAGACAATCGGGAGAACACACGAAAAGTTGGGTGCTGTTGCTTTTATGGAAAACCAAGCTAACACACCTCCTGGGTTGGAACGGCCAATAGATGCGTAGTTTCTTTGTCTTGTCTTGTGGCTTGATTTGCATAATTTATGAGGTTGGATCAGAGTACATTTTTCTTCGAAGTGCCATTAAAAATAGCAAAATGCATTTTACAGGGATGCGAGATGCATTATCGAATAAGGTGTGAGGGCTAGCTTTACATAGACACCAAGCTTGTTATGTAAGAAAAGCATATAAAAGAAGTTATGGTTTACAGACAAATTTATCATTAGAAATGACATTAACACAACTACAATCCTAGCTAAGCTTATACAGTGGGGATAACTATATGCAATTTGACATACAACGGCGGTCACATTTAGGCATAATTATATTTTACACATACAGTCTTCAATGCATGTTTGTGTGTTTTTGTGTGTCTGTGTGTGTGTGTGGTGTGCGTGTTGGAATGTGATCTGGCACTTAGTCCACATGAGGGGCCCTTTGATGTCCCAAGAGCTAGGAAATGGGGTTCTCTGTTTTACCTCGAAGGGTCCACGGAAGTGTCAAAGGTGCTCGTCTTTCGTAGACCAGCATTCTAAAAGCATTCTAAAGATTCCAGATTTTATTGACTGTCCTGATAAGTGTGCATATGCTACAATATATATTTAGATAACCTCTGTATTAGTAGTTTTCATATATTAAACACATTATTCATGCTCGATTGTTTCTGTTGCTCATTCAACAAAAACCAGGTCACTTTAACGTTTTCGATCCAAATTGCTTTACGCTTTGATACTATAGAAAGTTCCTTCTCGCGGCCAGAGAAGAACCTTTCTCTTTATAATAGTCTGTGAGGAGATATAACGGTTTGCTGGACAAACTAATATACTTTCTCTAAATAATTATTAAACCAGAACTAATCATATGTGTAATTGATTATAATTCATTGTAATTAATTCACAATATATGTTTAATTCCCCCTTGGGTCAATATATGCATCATAATTAATCATAAGGCTTTATGATTTATTATATTTATATATTTCACCCATAAATTGATTAAACCTGTACAATTTCACTACACTGCCGCCTGACAAAGTCAATGTATTTGTCCGACTATGATCGGTGCTGCAGCCGCCTTATGATCACATGTGCCATCAAAGTACCTTGAGAGCCAAACGAGACCAGCCACCAAGGTCAGGTGCTGCTGTTGCCCAAAATCGGCTTTGATGATGACACACTTTATTGTCATTGGTCAGGTTCTGTGATGACAATTTTGCATTTTTTTCTTATACAAGTTCCTGTGTTTAACCAATCTTGATATTGAATATCTGATATTCAAAACATGTGAATTTCAATCGCATCTACTTCTTCGGCTATAATCCAGGGTTCCCGCGCGCCTTGAAAGTACTTGGATTTCAGACACATGAATTCAAGGCCTGGAAAGTACTTGAAAACAAATATTGGTCCTTGAAAGTGCATAAATTAAATTTGAAATACATTTTGTTAAAATTATAACGCCCCCCTGAGTCCTAGGGCCTTTATCTATTTAGAGTTAGTCATTCCTAAAAATTTTGAACATTTTCAGTCTAAATTTCATCGAAGCCATAAATAAGTTAAAAATCTCTAAGATAAATGGAGGGTTCTTCCGGTATCTTTAATTAGTTGGGTTAATGCCATTAAAATGGTCTCTCTGCCTTGATTTATATATCTTTTTCAGAACTTGCCTATATATTTGGCACATTCTTTTTTTAAACTTTTTTTAGATTCTGTCATTTTGCCATTCCTTTGGGGCTTTAAAACACATAGAATTTCTAAGGCCCATTTTCAGAAGCCGAAAGAGTTAGGTGGTCTAGCGCTTTCTGTTTTCTTTCATTATTATTGGGCTGCTAATGCAAGGGCTATGATGTTCTGGCGGATTAACGATCAAGCTGCCGATAATTTGATGGATACACATCCAAAGGGGTTTCTGTATAAAGGGGTTTCTGTGTCCTACTCCCTGCGGGAGTAGGACACCTAATAAGAGCTGCCTCCCGCCCCTTCTTGCCAGTACAGTCATCTCATTATTGTATACACGCACTGGCCGAACGTTTACGTGCTCAAAGTCCCCATCTTTTTGCACTATTATGTAGTTTGTTGGTTTGTATAACATGCAGAAAAATGAATATGCATGTCACAAGGATTACAGACCTGCCGGCTGTTGATGTGATTTAAGATAACAATACTCACAAAACTCACTGCTCTTTATGGATACATTTATTAGCTTTATTTAATAAAACAGTAGCACATTATCTTCATCAAAAATGAAGGCAATGAGAAATTTAAGTGGTTTTATTTTACATTTGACTTTTATTCTTGAATATTTATATCAGCTGTTAGACATCAGACTGCCTAACATTTATTTGCATTTATTTATTTGTCTGTTTTGTTATTTTGTAAGAAATCCTTATTAGGTGCATGGCACCAGATGTAGGCCTCCATGCCCAAATCTTATAGGCCTACCATTACCTTATATTAAATGAATGAAAAGAGGTGGGGCCCACGTCAGTGTTTTTTCATCGGGCCTAGACTTGCCTAGCTACGGCCCTGATTGTGACTGTACTGTACTGTAATTATTGTGACATAAACTGTAAAAAAAAAAAAAAAAACACCTTTTGGAAAGAAATTCAGAACCATGGTGACTTTGATATATAGTACTCTAAATTTTCATCACATGAAATACTAAACAGATGCTCCACAAATTTTCCACAAACTGCTTCTTGTTTCATATCCACCCTCAAACGGAGGAAACGATCCATTTTAGAACTTTTAGAGTCTATGCCACATTGTTTTAAAAGTTTTCTCAAAGCCTCAACCTGTGAAAATAAAGATGCAACAGTACTAAAAAAAACATGCTGCACTTGGGCAGAAATCTTTTTTGCAGCCTTACTTAAAACATCAGAAAGACTTTTCATTTGATCCAGGCATGACCAGACAATTAATTTGATCCAGGCATGACCAGATTATTTTATAGTAATGTTAAATCCAATAATTAAACTAAAAAGGTGTGTTGGATTTACATGACATCAGTCCTACAATAATCAATAAACATAATTTGTAAATTCGACATCATAGAATGAAATCATTTGGTAACACTTTACTTGAAGGGGTTGTGCATAAGACTGACATGACACCTTCATAATCATGACATGACACGTGTCATGAATATGAAGGAGGTTTTATGTATGTTTATGACAACTGTCATTAAATGTCATTCGCTCAATTATGTCATTTTTAATGCAAAGATGACATTGTTTGAGATCTTTGTTATGACAACTTGACATCATAACCTGTCAGTGTCTTTGTCATGACAACTTGACATTATTTAGCTTTATGGTTTAACATTACATTAAACTGTCATGTGGTTGGTTTTGACATTGGCTGTCATGAGACCATTATAATAGTCTCATGAATATTTTTCTGACCACTTTTTTTCAGTGGTACAAATTGAAAATGTCATTAGGTGTTAATACTTTGTCAAATAATTTTATAACAGCGTCATGAATATTTTTCTTGACCTCAACTACAGTGGTACAAATTGAACTTGTCATTAAAATGTCATTAAGTGACAATACTCTGACAAATAATTTTATAACAGCGTCAGTAATATTTTTCATTTTATGTTTTTTTTTTATAAAGTTTCCTCCAACAGAAGGTCAGATAATAGACAATTTCAAATTTCTTAAAAAAGACGACACTATTATAAAATAATGGTAACACTATTTTAGGGTCTTTTAACTAGTTGCTTATTACTATTAGCATGCATATGTGTTCCCTATACTGAGTGTTACCAAAATAATGTAATGTAATGTTAATGTTAAAAAGCAAAGTAGTTTCTTAAGTTTGATAATTAATCTGCTATGTTTATGACAGGTTATGTTGTGTTCACTCTAAAAAAAATTGGTTCTTCAGCGATTCTTTGCTGTGGTTAAGGTGCTATATAGCACCGCTACTGTATAAAGAACCTGTAAAGCCCCTGTACGGTTCTTCAGCAGTTCTTCAGCGGTTCTTTGCTGTGGTTAAGGTGCTATATCCCACGTAGAAGGCAACGTTCTCAGGACCTTACGCAACGTTCCCTAAAAGTTCTCAAAAGGTGGACCTTCAGGGAACATTCAGGACATTCTGGGAATGTTTAGGGGACTATTACTATAGGACGTTCTGTTAACTTCCCAAATGTCCTCTTTGTAACGTTCTCGCGCAACCATAAAATAACCAAAATAGAACGTCCCCCAAACTCGAACGTTATTAAATGACCAACAGACATGTGGCAATGTTCAGTTAATGTCCCAAATATCCTCATTGTAACATTCTTATGTGACCATAAAATAACCAAATTGGAATGTCCTCCTAAAGTCATATAAGGAACCTTGAACTGCAGCACTTTCATTACCAAAAGAGGACGTTTTATTTCCAAAATGTTCTGTAAAATTTCAGAATTTTCATCACTTTTAGAGATCTTTTAGGCAAAGTCGCACAAGATTGCAATAACGTCGCCTTCTACTTGTGTGTTTTATAGAAAATAATAAAGTTTGAAGTCACCGTTATAGAGGTGAGCGTTTGCTTTAGATGGGCTCTTTAGATTCTTGTTATTTTAACATCAGATTTTTTCTGGCTGTTCTAACTATGTTTTAAAACTATGTTTTATGTTTGTTATAGCAAAAAAAAGCAAGTGAAAGTCTGATCAGTTGAATTAGATGATGATGATACAATCATCATGAAGTGTTCTGATTCACCGATCATTACCAGAGTCTAAACTATGAGTGTGTTATATGTTAGTTTTGCATTAACTGTTTGTTTTGTTTTTTTAATGGCCTTTTTTTTAAAGTTCATTATACAGAGTTTTGAGCAGTGAGTAAGACCAATGTATGATGATATACTCATCAACAATGAGCAAACAAATCAATATGATCCAAAAAAAAATTTTCCCCTCACAAATATTTTTTGTAACAAATGTGCTTTAGAAACACACAGTTACAACAATTGGAGAAAAAATAAAGTCAAAATGTCAAGGGTCAGGAGCCCAACTAAAGCAAGCGCTTATACCTCCACAATGATGACATTTTAAATTTTGATAAAACATAAACACCTCATTAAGAAGATTTGTATGAAAGAAACAAAGTCAGAGTGGTTTGTAATAAGGTGCTGAGATCTGAGTTTTGTGAGGTCACCATTGTGAAGAGTACCGCCCATGCTTCAGTCAGTGATGATCCAGAAACACTGATGTTCTGCTGCATGTTGCTTTATGTAAAGACAGTAACTGTGTAGTTGCTGATGCAGTGATACAGCAGTTACATTAGTTCATGCATGTGCTGTTCTCAGTTAAAAGACTTTTAAGAAAAAAGTTTTTGTTTGAACAGCCACTTTTGTTAGTCAATTTAGCTCTAACTTTCAATTCAATTTTTTGACAAGGGCAGCAGGGACATTCTGAGAACATTTCCAAATAAAGTATGGTTCCCTAAACTTTCAGAGAACGTCTTAAATGTTCTGTGAAGGTCCACCAAATAACATCCCCCAAACCTTAAAAGAACTCCACATCGTGACCGTCTCTAACGTACTGGGAAAATTACTAGACAACGTCCTTAATACCAGTGGGGACGTTCTGAGAATGTTCTGGGAATGTAAAATTTCTAGCAGGGATAGCACCACTGCCATACAAAGAACCTGTTAAGCCTCTGTATAGTTCTTTAAATGAGAACCACTGCTGGTGCTATATGGCCTCTTGTGGTTCTACACTATATAGCACCTTTAAAGATAGGTGCTATATAGCACTTAAAAAGGTTCCCCTATGATTACAAGCCAAAGAACCATTTTTGGTGCTATATAGCACCATTTTTGTTTAGAGTGTATGATAAAATAGAACGTTCTCAATAGAATTCAAATGGGTTTCATTTGAATTCTATTCAGAATGTTGTAAAACGTTATGGAGAAAGTCATCATGATCTAAAAACAGACAGTAAAAAGACTGATGAAAAGAGGGGAAAACATGATGATGATCTTGCAAGCTTTTTAAACTTCTCATGACCACCTTTCCTAGAATTTATCACGTTGTATTTATTGTGGTACATTTTAACTAACTTGTTCAAGAATTTATAATAAATAATCTATTAAGGCAATAGATTTAAAAAAGAGAGGAAAAAGTTAACATTGCCCTAAGCATGCAATGAGGAGCCATCAATGGTCTAGCTTTAATTATATCCTTATTGTAAAAAATGCTATGGTTAAACAATTACAAGAACTACTTTTTCAGGCCAAGTACAAGTTAGAATGGTAACACTTTAGAATACTGATCCTTCATTAATGTATAACTACACAGGGACAAATGAGTAATGCATTATTAACACTCTAGTAACTAGGCCTACTATTAAGCATGCAGTGAGATGCAATGTAACAAGTAACAAGTGAATGAATTAGTAAGTAATAGTGGTCAGTGAACGGTGGTAGTTCACTATTAGCTAATCAGTAACTACTATTTTTTTCATACCTCCCAGAGAACTACTAAGAACTACAATATACATGTTCATAATTAATGTGAATAATCAATAATGTATAATTAATTCTAGAGTAAAGGCCTTGGTAACCCACTAGTAATGACTGAAGTATTACCAAATACTTAAGAAGCAATTACTAATTATTTGGATCAGTATTCTAAAGTGAAAAGCATGATAACTCTCTAGTAACTACTGTAGTCTAGGGCTGGGCGATATATCGCATGTGATTGTCACGCGCATTTCGTCAGTAAAGACGGTTCCCTGATTACTGCTAAATCGCCATCTCCTGCTTTCAAATGGAGCGGCATTTAATAGCCAGAGCCGTAGTTCACTGACAAGCCACGCAATATCGCGATTCATCTGCGATATGCGATATAGTAACCCACTAGTAATTACTTAAGTGTTACTACATAGGCTACTTCCAAAGGAACTACTAATTATTTGGATCAGTATTCTAAAGTGAAGATCATGGTAACCCACTAGTAATTACTTAAAGTGTTACCAAATATATCATAAGGAATTACTGTACAAAAACATACAAAAACATCAAAAGTTTACAAAGACTTCAGTAGTTACTAGAGAGTTATCATGTTTTTCACTTTAGAATACTGATCCAAATAATTAGTAATTTTTCAGTTATTAGCAACCTGCAGAGTGCAGACATGAGATCGCACGCAAAAAATGGACGGGAAAACAGGGCATGATGCATTTCTCTAGTGGAAATTCAAAGACAGTATTACTTATAAACATGAAAAAGGACGTACAGTAACATCATAGTGCAATGCAAGCTATGTCTGCAACGAAACTTCTATCGGCTTCAAAGGATTCAACGTCTAATCTGAAAAAGCATCCTGAGGTAGGCCTAAGC
The DNA here is from genome assembly GCF_018812025.1 of Megalobrama amblycephala. Classification (NCBI taxonomy): domain Eukaryota; kingdom Metazoa; phylum Chordata; class Actinopteri; order Cypriniformes; family Xenocyprididae; genus Megalobrama; species Megalobrama amblycephala. Next base: position 50,473,262 of record NC_063057.1, on the reverse strand, counting down.
TGTTCTTGGTCTTTAAAAATGTTATTTTCCTTATTTACTCCTTATTTTCCTATTTACTCGTACATTGAGCTTTGTATGGTTATCATTAGCCTAATATTTATAAGAATTTATTAGGTCTTTGAAAAATAACACAAAATCCTCATAGAATTAACATCCACTTAATCCTGCGTTAAATAATGTTTTATAAAGACAATTTCTTGGTGTAGTTTACAGACAAACTTTAAATCTTAATAATTCATTAAAAATGTTTAGGTAGGCCTATATGGCGCATACGGGAGTTCATGATCAAAAATATGTAACGTTAGTAGTCCACGGGTCATAAATCCAAAGGTTTTTTAGTTTTATTTTGGTCTATCTTTATTCCGGGCTTGCAAACGGTCCGTGTACGTTTTGATAGTTTGTTTTCCAATTTGAAATGAAATAGGCAGAAACGAGAAAACGGTCGTTTCCCGTTTTTTCGTTTGTTAAAAAAAAACGGAAAAACGAGATTTTGACTCGATTTTCGTTTTTTTCGGGTCACGGATAGAAAACGGAAACACGACTTCAAAACTCGTTTTCCACATGTGGGCGGTCATTACACGCCCCTTTCAGCCGATTGGTCTATCAAATCTGAGCCAATGACGTCATCTTCAGTTCGTTCAACAAAATAATAGTCCTCAGTAGATGTCATAAATCGGCTTTCTTATGTGCAACCTAACGCGTATTTCACAGAAATATGTTTGCACAGATAAAAAGTTTAAAAAACCTACAGTAAATTTAATTAAGTCTGTTTTTAAGCTGTCATTGTGTTTTTAAAATGTAAAATGTAAATGCCTCTACATCCATTACCAAGCGCATGACATCCTTTGGGCTACTACCACCGATCAATAGGCTATACATAATGATAGACTATTCTCTATTATAGATCAGTGGCTACTGCACTCTATACTCTATACTCACTCTATACTGCACTTTTTTTCTTATTTTAATGTTTTGTTTACATTTTATACATTTAAATTCAATCATTTAGCAGACGCATTCCTTGCAGTAGACTATGCAGTCATATTAGAAAATAGGCTATCCACTAGGTGGCAACACCATAACGTTATCACCATCGGGGGGCTTTTTAGTTTTCCTTAGCTTATAAATGGCCGTGCTGATTTTATCTCTTAAATTAAACACTTTTATGAACACAGTGAACATTATTATATGTCACAGTTTACTTGCTATCCTCACTTTTTCTGTCTTTCCTTCGCTTTTGAATGAATTAGCTATAAATGGCCCTGAACATTTTACTTTCAATTTCGATTTAACGGCTATTGGCGATTCTGCGTCAATTGCTTTAGTGGACAACAGCAAAACAAAAACTCTCGTATATTAAACATAGAACTTTTATTATCTTTGTAATTATTTTATTATCTTTTATCATCTTTGTAATTATTTTATTTTGTAAATATTCGTAGCTTAAACAGCGGGAAAATTTACTGTATGCAGTTCTGTGGATGTTTTGAAAAACTTAAACTAAACGAAAATTATTGTTGCTTTGTCAATATAATTTCTGTTTTTTCCCCCTGACTTTTTAACTGATGTGATCATCGTTTCATTAATTAAATTAGAATTAAACGAAATTTGATAAATGTCTGTGAATCATTAAAAAATCCCAGGGGTTTAGTTTTAGCCTACATGAACAAATAGCAGAATAAACAACAGAACATGAGGATTCATCATCATCACGCAGGTGCCGCGCTTCTGTGAACGGAGAACAAAGGATTCAATTATATAAAAGGAATAAATAGCCTATGTCTATGCGCGAAATTTATTTCACTTAAGTAATTAACATATTACCAAAATGAAAGGGGAAAAAATGCGACAATATGAGTGTCGGTTCATTTTTGAGAAGTTCACAGAAAGGAAACCGAGACGGCAGAAAATGTCTTTGTTTATTTTACGAGCAATGTTTTGTTTTTATTGTGAGTACAAAAATAATAGGCCTATTTAACCCTTCACAGATTCGAATGGTGTTACATATATTTGACCATAAATGTCTGAGTATTTTAAGTTGTTTCGGCTTTTAGGATAAGAAAATTCAAGTGAACGCGTCGGCGCCTCACGCGCAACATCATTTTTAGTAACTTGACATCACAGCCTGTTAACTGTCAAAATAACATACATTCAACCAAATATATAAAAAGTTATACTGCTCATTTTAAGTAGTCTGTGTAGGCTACAATAAAAGCGTTTAAATAATAAATATAGTTTAGCCTCCAAATCGTGAATATTGAAACATTTGGATTTGTGTCAAATTAGAGAGGTAGTTATAACGCCGGTTTCCGTTTCAATTCAGCTTTAAATTAATTCGTTTTGGCTTAACATTTATATATTATTAAAATATATATAATATTATTATATATTATTAAAATATATTATAACTAAAATAGCTATGTAGCTGTAATTTTGATCTTTAATGTTTGATCTTTACATATTCCCTCAATCTTTTAACCAAAGGGTTATTAACATTAGCCTATATCAGCAGGCAATGTTAGGCTATATAAAATAAATAAATAAATAAAGAGAGATGAGCTATTGTTCGTTTTTCAAAATTGCTTACACTACTTATTTATTGTGATTTATTGTATTTATTCAAAATAGAATAAAATAAAAACTATAGTTTTTTTTTTTTTTTTTTTAAATCTGTGCTTTTCATCCGCTCCTCTATGTGGGTGCAGTTTCACTATGCATATTAAACTACAAACAGCATTACAACAGTCTGTGTGCTGATTAACATTTCTGAAATAAATATTTCTGTGAAATACGCGTTAGTTTGCACAGAAGAAAGCCGATTTATGACATCTACTGATATAGCGGCAGAGGACTGTTATTTTGTTGAACGAACTGAAAATGACGTCACTGGCTCAGATTTGATTGACCAATCGGCTGAAAGGGGCGTGTAATGACCGCCCACATGTGGAAAACGAGTTTTGAAGTCGTGTTTCCGTTTTCTATCCGTGACCCGAAAAAAACGAAAATCGAGTCAAAATCTCGTTTTTCCGTTTTTTTTAACAAACGAAAAAACGGGAAACGACCGTTTTCTCGTTTCTGCCTATTTCATTTCAAATTGGAAAACAAACTATCAAAACGTACACGGACCGCAAACAAACTGCTTTGTAATATTTACTAAAATTTACTAAGCCTGTCAACAGGACGTTAACACAGACACACGCTGAAAACGGACACAAAGAGAACAGACGCGCCACAGAGAAAATAATGCACCAGCACAAGCTCACTGCTCGCGAAATATAGGAAGAACAATATAAATATTAAAATGGGGTTGATATGAATGTATCTCTGAAGGGAACTGTCTTCAGACAAATTTTGATGGTTTTTCCTTTTATCACCAGCGCAGCGCTGCTGTGTGTGTATAGTGGTAACCATGGAAACGCTATATCACTGCTGTTCCATAAGTGCCACCTACTGTCAAAGAGCGAATTTGCATTTCATTCAGTCCGTCTGCTGATTTTGTTTTGTGCAGGTTGTCTTATGTAGCATAATTTCACAAAGCTAAAGTCAGGCCATGCTGTTTTTGCTGTTAATCTTGAAATTATACAATAATTTAAATGAAAAACAACTGATCATGCTCATGTTCATAACATCTTTGTTGGGATTGTGATAAAAATGCAGTGTTTGCCTCTAATATCAAAGAGCTACACATTTTTTGATCAAACAAATAAATTTGCTTTAAAGAAAATCTGCAAACACTATCAGAATCGGCCAATTTGCTTCTGTTGGCCATGAAAAATCAAAATAGGTGCATCTCTAATAATAATTAAAAAAATTAAATAAAGGATTATTTAAAAAAAATTGAATAGTTTTTTTTTTTTTTTTTCGCTGTTTGTTGTTTATATGGTTAATATTAATGCAGCTATTAGTGCACTAAGGTTAAATATTATTAGTATAAACATATTTATACTAGGGATAGTTCACACAAAATGATCATATTTTTTTCCAAACCTGTTAAATGTGGTGGTGGAGAGATGCTAAAAACTGTTGAGAAACCGTAGGTGAGTCAGCTTTGAATATAGGCCTTCTCTCGAGATTATTGGGTAGATAATTTCATTTCATTTTCTTTATAAACATACTAAATGTTACAAACAAACTTTGTTAATAAAACAATTTAAACCACTGTGTCAGTTCGACTTTACACCTATAAAACAACCTATATTATTAACAATATTTTATTGTTGTTATTTAATATTTTGTTATCCCTCTGATGCACATCTTTACAAATATAAAAATATAATTTAGGAATGATATATCACTAGTAATTATATATAGATGTGATGTTAAAACAAACAAATATTTTCTTAATTTGTTTATCAAGATATTGAAATTCTTTACCAACACATAGGTTATGTCTAATAAACTGCAGATATATATTTTTTAACTGATGTTAAAAATACATTTTAGTGGAAAACCAAATCCTGATGGGTAGAGGTCATTTTTATTTACAGGTTGTAAACTTAAAACTGAACATCAAGTTAATATGGTTCTTTGTGTATTTCAAAGTATTCCAAAGTATTTAGATTTAGTTACTAAACTTGAGTAATGTAACAAAATACATTACAGATTACTTTTTAAAGCATGTATTTTGTAATCTGTAGTGAAATACATTCTAAAAGTAACCTTCCCAACCCTGTTAGCATATTATATAATTGTATAATATTTTATATTTAAATACATCTGAAAAGTCATTGAAAGATTAAAAAAAAAAAAAAAATCCTTCCCATATAGAGTCCCCCCAGTGAATCTCAGCCATTTCCAGCCCTGATTATAATACATCATTTATTATAATAAATGATGTAGAAGTGGTTAATTCTTAGTTCATGTCAACTAATGCTAACTAATGATATAGTCTCTTTTGCTCACCAAGGATGCATTTATTTAATCAAAAATACAGTAAAACAGTAATATTGTTAACCTGCATTCTATAGTAAACTATAATTTATTCCTGTGATCAAAGCTGAATTTTCAGTATCATTATTCCAGTCTTCAGTGTCACATGATCTTTCAGAAATCATTCTAATATGATGATTTGATGCTCAAGAGACATTTATTATTATTATCAGTATTCAAAACAGTTGTGTTGCTTTATATTTTTGTGGAAACAATTATATCATTCAAACATTTGTGGTAAGATTAAATAAGAGAAATTAATACTTAATCAAGGATACTTTAAATCGATCAAAATTGACAGTCAACCCTAAATGACAACATTTATAACAAAAAAAATTCTATTTAGTAAATTTTGTAATAAACTTAATTCAAATAAAATAAATGCAAATAAATTAACATTTTCTATTCAAAGAAAAAAGTATCACCATTTCCACAAAAATGTTAAGTAGCACAACCTGTTACATACAGAGGAGGTCGGAGACACAGGTACAGTTTACCATGTTTATTTGAGACAACCAGAGCAGTGAGCAGGTGAGTGATGGCAGACAAAGTTATAGGCAGATTATTATCAAGACAGTGATACTTGACTTGATCTTCTCTCCAGGATACGAGGACAGCAGATAGACATGGCACTGAAGACACACCGAGACACTCACGGAGGACTGGAGAACACTGAGGATCCAGGAAACACGCTGGAGACAGGTAAGGAGTCCGTAAGGAGTCCGTAAGGAGTCCGTAAGGAGTCCGTAAGGAGTCCGTAAGGAGTCCGTAAGGAGTCCGTAAGGAGTCCGTAAGGAGTCCGTAAGGAGTCCGTAAGGAGTCCGTAAGGAGTCCGTAAGGAGAGCATTCAGGTAAGTATGCGTTAACAGGACCAAACAATGACTGAGTGACTGTGAGTGTCTCTTATAGTGCTGCTGATTGGGATGGTGATGAGTGTCAGGTGTGTGTGATCAGATCTCTGGTGAGGGAGTGCGATGTGATTGGCTGAGTGAAGAGCCTGGCGTGTCTGTGACAACCATTTTCAACATAATAATCAGAAATTTTGCATGAGCACCAAATCAGCACAATTTAGCATTATGCTAAATTGTAATTATTATTTAAATTCTTTATATACCTGTTTTTCCTTTAACCGATTAAAACATTAACAACTTTAACATTACAGATGAGATTTCAATCAGGATTCAGGAGCTTATTAGTCTGGAGGTTGGAGATGTTTATTGCATATATATATATATATATATATATATATATATATATAATTTTTTTTTTTTTTTTTTTTTTTTTTTCAACAGGAGCTGTAAGGAATAACCAGTCCTCTACCTGTGCAGCAGATTCTTGCCTTTGACCATGGCAGTGGCCAGAAGGAATGTGCCAGAGCTAAAGAGGCCGTAACAGAAGTAAATTTCAGATGGAAGCAGCATAGTGGCAGGTTGTGTTTCATCACCATAACATTACAATAAGCAATAGTAGCTGACTTCATAAAGAAAAAAGGGACAGTTGAGTTTATTTTGTCACATGTTAGTGTATGCCAAGTTACAGCACATTTATTTATATAATACTGAACAGTATTATCACTACATTTAGAGATTATTTTCTGTGGACTGGGCTTGTCTTATCTTTTTAGAAAACATTATACTGTGACGAGGCGGGACTCAGGCAGAGATCCATCTGCAAAGCTTTATTAAAGTGAGCGTAGCTGTACAGGCAGGGTCAGACAGGAGCAAACAGGAACAGCAAAGGACTGGCAGAATCGTGGTCAAGATACAGGCAGTAGATCAGGGCTGGCAGATATAATACACAGAACAGCAGACAAGGCAAGGGTCAGGACAGGCAGCAATGGGTCGATAACGGGTAACAGGCAGGAACAGTAACAACAGACAGGCAGACAGGATATGAACGCTCAGAATTGTAACACTAGGTAAACAAGACCTCACAATGTGTGTGTGTGAGTGAGAGTCCTTTATAGTCCAGGTAAAGAGCTTCAGGAGTATGTGGCAATAGGTGATTGGTGGAGTGAGTGCATGTGATAGGCAAGGGAGGATTATGGGAAATGGAGTCCGGAGTGAACAGGAACGTGACATATACGAAAAGCATTATATTAATATTTTGCAGACACTTCATATTTAGTTCAAATTGCACATGAGAAAAGCATAAGGAGAAATTTAGAGATTTTTTACTTGGATATAACAGTGAAAAATGTGTATAGGAAAATTTGTATAGTGTATAGGATGTGTACAGGAAAAAATGCGTATTGGATTTTTATCACAATGATACATACATGAGTGAATTTTTTTTATTCTGGTAATTTTAAAGGATTTGTTCACTTTAAAATCAAATTTTCCTGATAATTTACTCACCCCCATGTCATCCAAGATGTTCATGTCTTTCTTTCTTCAGTCGAAAAGAAATTAAGGTTTTTGATGAAAACATTCCAGGATTTTTCTCCTTATAGTGGAGAATCAATGGTTCCAGACAGTTGAAGGTCAAAATTACAATACATTACAAAAATTATTAAGAAGCTTAGGCTGTATGTCCTATGCCTTCCCTATACAACTTACGGAAAAAAACGGAATTGGCGCCGCGTTCGTTCCATAAGTAGAATAGGGAATGTGTAGGACATACAGCGTAAGCTTTTTAAAGAATAAGGAAAGTGGAAGCACGTACAAGATGATCATTTGTGTTTATAAAGCATATACAGTTGTATTTTTTCGAAAATGGCAGATCGTTTCGCTAGTCCTTATTCCTCGTCTTGTATCGTTTAAAGCCCTTTGAAGCTGCACTGAAACTGTAATTTTGACCTCCAACCGTTTGGAGGCCATTGAAGTCCACTATAAGGAGAAAAATCCTGGAATGTTTTCATCCAAAACCTTAATTTCTTTTCAACTGAAGATCCAAGATCTTGGATGACGTGGGGGTGAGTAAATTATCAGGAAAATTTTACTTGAAAGTGGACTAATCATTTAATTTGCAGCAGTTGTTAAAAGTTGGTGTTCATTTGTGTGACGTAAATAAGTGTCAACAAAATTTCAGCCAAAGCAGAGTGATCGGAACAATAGCACTAGATTGCTTTGGAGTGCTTTAACATAGATTGAGAAGGGGAAATTGAAAGACAAAGTACACAGCCTTTCTGATGTGTCAAAGGCTATGTTCACACTGTCAGTCCAAATACGATTATTTGTGTATCCAATTGGAATCTGATCTTGGCATGAGAAAGTGACATAAACCACACAAAATCTGATCAGATCGGTCAAACTGAAATTGAGATTTCCAGAAATTACATGTGAATATGATTTCAAACCACATGTGAATGTAGCTCAAAGCAGATTCGTAAAAAATCGCAAAACAAATTACATGAAATGTGGTTCACACTTTATGATCGCATTCCAATCGGATATGCACAAAAATCGGATTTGGACTGACAGTCTGAATGAGGCTAATATCAGAAATTACTACACACAGCAATAGTAGAGGCTCATGGTCCGTGTACGTTTTGATAGTTTGTTTTCCAATTTGAAATGAAATACACAGAAACGAGAAAACAGTCGTTTCCCGTTTTTTCGTTTGTTAAAAAAAAAACGGAAAAACGAGATTTTGACTCGATTTTCGTTTTTTCGGGTCATGGATAGAAAACGGAAACATGACTTCAAAACTCGTTTTCCACATGTGGGCGGTCATTACACGCCCCTTTCAGCCGATTGGTCAATCAAATCTGAGCCAGTGACGTCATCTTCAGTTCGTTCAACAAAATAACAGTCCTCTCCTGCTATATCAGTAGATGTCATAAATCGGCTTTCTTCTGTGCAACCTAACGCTTATTTCACAGAAATATTTATTTCAGAAATGTTAATCAGCACACAGACTGTTGAAATGCGGTTTGTAGTTTAATATGCATGGTGAAACTGCGCTACCCACACAGAGGAGCGGATGAAAAGCACAGATTTAAAAAAAAAAACAAAAAAAAAAAAAAAAACTAGTTTTTATTTTATTCTATTTTGAATAAATAGAATAAATCACAATAAATAAGTAGTGTAAGCAGTTTTGAAAAACGAACAATAGCTCATCTCTCTATTTATTTTATATAGCCTATTGCCTGCTGAATATAGGCTAATGTTAATAACCCTTTGGTTAAAAGACTGAGGGAATATATAAAGATCAAACATTAAAGATCAAAATTACAGCTACATAGCTATTTTAGTTATGACAAAAATAATATATATAAAACGAATTAATTTAAAGCTGAACTGAAACAGAAACCGGCGTTATAACTACCTCTCTAATTTGACACAAATCCAAATGTTTCAATATTCACGATTGGGAGGCTAAACTATATTTATTATTTGAACGCTTTTATTGTAGCCTACAGACTACTTAAAATGAGCAGTATAACTTTTTATATATTTGGTTAAATAGGCTATGTTATTTTGACAGTTAACAGGCTGTGATGTCAGGTTACTAAAACTGATGTGTGTGCGCGTTAGGCGCCGACGCGTTCACTCGAATTTTCTTATAAAAGCGGAAACAACTTAAAATACTCAGACATTTATGGTCAAATATATGTAACACCATTCGAATCTGCGAAGGGTTAAATAGGCCTATTATTTTTGTACACTCACAATAACAAAACATTGCTCGTTAGATGAACAAAGACATTTTCTGCCGTCTCGGTTTCCTTTCTGTGAACTTCTCAAAAATGAACCGACACTCATATTGTCGCATTTTTTCCCCCTTTCATTTTGGTAATATGTTAATTACTTAAGTGAAATAAATTTCGCGCATAGGCTATTTATTCGTTTTATATAATTGAATCCTTTTTTCCCGTTCACAGAAGCGCGGCAGGTGCGTGATGATGATGAATCCTCATGTTCTGTTGTTTATTCTGCTATTTGTTCATGTAGGCTAAAACTAACCCCCTGGGATTTTTTTTTAATGATTCACAGACATTTATCATATATGCATACAGTAAATTTTCCCGCTGTTTAAGCCACGAATATTTACAAAATAAAATAATTACAAAGATAATAAAAGATAATAAAATAATTACAAAGATAATAAAAGTTCTATGTTTAATATACGAGAGTTTTTGTTTTGCTGTTGTCCACTAAAGCAGTTGACGCAGAATCGCCAATTGCCGTTAAATCGAAATTGAAAGTAAAATGTTCAGGGCCATTTAATTCATTCAAAAGCGAAGGAAAGACAGAAAAAGTGAGGATAGCAAGTAAACTGTGACATATAACAATGTTCACTGTGTTCATAAATTGTTTAATTTAAGAGATAAAATCTGCATGGCCATTTATAAGTAAGGAAAACTAAAAAGCCCCCCGATGGTGATACCGTTAGGCTATTAGGTGTTGCCACACAGTGGACAGCCTATTTTCTAATATGACTGCATAGTCTACTATATAGCCTACTGCAAGGAATGCGTCTGCTAAATGATTGAATTTAAATGTATAAAATGTAAACAAAACATTAAAATAAGAAAAAAAATGAGTGCAGTAGCCACTGATCTATAGAGAATAGTCTATCATAGCCTATTGATCGGTGGTAGTATCCCAAAGGATGTCATGCGCTTGCAACAGATGTAGAGGCATTTACATTTTACATTTTAAAAAAACAATGACAGCTTAAAAACAGACTTAATTAAATTTACTGTAGGTTTTTTAAACTTTTTTTTATCTGTGCAAACATATTTCTGTGAAATACGCGTTAGGTTGCACAGAAGAAAGCCGATTTATGACATCTACTGATATAGCGGCAGAGGACTATTATTTTGTTGAACAAACTGAAGATGATGTCACTGGCTCAGATTTGATTGACCAATCGGCTGAAAGGGGCGTGTAATGACCGCCCACATGTGGAAAACGAGTTTTGAAGTCGTGTTTCCGTTTTCTATCCGTGACCCGAAAAAAACGAAAATCGAGTCAAAATCTCGTTTTTCCGTTTTTTTTAACAAACGAAAAAACGGGAAACGACCGTTTTCTCGTTTCTGCATATTTCATTTCAAATTGGAAAACAAACTATCAAAACGTACACGGACCGCTCATATAGACAAGAATCACAACAGTCAGATTCTTGATTTAGTGGGACAATTACATGAATATCTAACAGCTTTCTTCTTTTTTTTTTCCTGCAGATGCCTCATGGGAATTAAACGGCACATATGAAGTGGTTTGTAATACCATGGTTTTCCGACTGTCCTGACTGGTTCTTGATGTGTTTATGGTTCATTATATGAAATTATTATTTGTATGCATTTTTTCCCCATTTCTTCTATTTTGTTCTTTAAATATACATTAAGAAAAGTCGTGAGATTGTTTAACTATTTGTGTATCAATGTTTTAAAGGATAGTTCACCAGAAAATGAAAATTTGCTGTTAATTTACTCCCCCTCAAGCCATCCATGATGTAGGTGACATTTTTTCTTCAGTTGAACAGTAAAGATTTTTAGCTGAAACCATGGTCCTTGGTGAATGCAAATCAATGGCTACCATCACTTTGAGAGTCATAAAAACATATTACAGGCAAAACAAAGTTAATACCTGGGACTGATGCTGACGTTACATTGAGGTCTTATGAAGCGAAATAAACCAATGTTTTCGCTTCATTAGACCTCAGTGAATCATCTGGAGCCACATGTATTCATTTTGTTTTGCCTGTATATGTTTTTTTGACTCTAAAACTAACTTTAGCCATTGACTTTTAAATTATACTTTTATATTCTACAAATCACCAAGGGCCACATTTTCAGCTAAAAATCTTCTTTACTGAGTAAATTAATCGCAAATTTTCATTTTTGGGTGAATGATCCTTTTAAGCTTATTGAATATGATGTAACTAGAGACTTAAAGGATTAGTTCACTTTCAAATGAAAATTACCCTAAGCTTTACTCACCCACTTTACTCAATTTTCATTGAAAGTGAACTAATCCTAAAGGGATATTTCACCCAAAAATGAAAATTCTGTCATTAATTACTTGTTAATTACTTACTAATTTTGTTCCAAACTCGTAATACTTTTTCATCTTTGGAACTCAAATGAAGATCTTTTTGATGAAATCTGAAAGATTTCTGTCTCTCTGTTGACAGCTCCACAACTACCTCTTCTACACTTCTATGAACTTCAACTACAAAGTTCATAAAGAGATTGCCAAACTAATCCATATAAATTGAGTGGTTTAATTTGGATTAAACGATCACTTTATATGATTAACAAACCTCTTGCTGATGCTCAAGTGTGCTATGTAACACAAGAATGAACCTTATAGCTTCCCTTTACCACAACTGACGTGCAAGTTGATAAATGCTTATATGTCAATAAAATCCTAAATTCAATCCATTCATCATCTAAAGCACTCGTGTCTCTTCAGAAAATTTTGGACTAAAGCACTCGATTTATATGGATTAGTTTTACAATCTCTTCATGAACTTTTTAAGCATCAGAGTGGTAGTTGCATAGCTGTCAACAGAAACAGAAAGCTCTTGTATTTCATCAGAAAGATCTCAATTCGTGTCCCGAAGATGAATGAAAGTCTTACGGTAGTAGAACAAAATGAAGGTGAGTAAATAATGACAGAATGTTTTATTTTGGGGTGAACTAACACTTTAATGGCAAGTAGAGACACTTAAGTGTTTTATATAAACTTTGAGTACTTGTGCAAAAATTATCAAAATAGAAAGAAAAGATCCACTGTTTTGCATTGTTTTGTGTATTTGTTTTAATATGCCAAATAAATAGAAGATTGATCAAAAGATAAAGCCCTTGATTATGTCAAATTTACTCTGTCCAATTGTATTTTGAATGTATGTTTACTGTAAAGTAGTTGATAACAATAGATTATAAGGTGGTATTTTAGTGTAAAAAAAGTGTTCAGTACATTAATTATCTATAAATCTAAATCAGTACTTTAAACTTTGTATTGCCTAAGTATTTAATGTTAAAACTTGACAGAAAAAATATCAGACAATAAAATATTTAATCATGTATATGAGAAGATTCTTGAAATTCTAGATATGTATACTATTTAGAGAGGGGTGTACTGTATACAAAATGAGCTGGCCCTGATCCAGCACGGTTCTGGACCAGATCCAAAACAGAGCTGGACCAGATCTGGCCCACATTTGGCCCAAATCGGCATAAAGGAATCCACATCTGGTCCAGAGCTGGCCCAGTGCTGGTCCAGATGAGGAAAAATGGATCTGTGCCGGTATTGGCCCGTTGTGCCAAAAGACACTGGCCCGAGTCCGTTTTACGGATCTGGCCCAGAACTTAAGAAGTGTCTGGGCCAGATGATTTTTGCTATCTGGGTATTTACAATAAGTGCAAATAGCATCCCTTGTTGACAAACACTCTTTAGAGTATAGCTCCAATGTCTGGTTGGGCCACTCAAGTTTAAAAAGGGACAGATGTAATTCATTGTATTCAGTGGCGCAACAATAGCATGGATTGTGATTTTGGCTTTTACCGCGATCGCTGGGGTCGAATCAGCATTTTGCAGAGCTCGCCCAATAATAGAGCTCACTCCTATTTTCACATCACATACATTTTCAATAAAATGAAAATAATGTTGTGAAAATAAAATGTGAACAAGTGTTTAATAATATTAAAAGTGTTCATTGGGTAGGGTTGGTGGAAGGTGGAGGGGTTTTATTCTCCCAATAAGGCAGCATCCATTTAATAATTTTAATAAATATAATCACACTCTATGATATTATTGCATCCTGTACAAAAATACTGAGGTACAAATAGTATCTGCCAATACAATGTAGCCTACAGCATCTAAATACTATTTACACTTCTTGCAAAGAACTGATACTTTTACATGGTGTAAATAGAATATATCGCTATTTTCATCTAGTGAACATTTTTTATTAGCACATATTTAGATTTTTCATGGCCAATTTAAATTTTTTATAAGAAGCAAATCGTCTGATTCTGATACTGGTTGCAGATTTTTTTAAAGCAAATTTATTTGTTGTTTATTTTTTCACAGGCCAAACTGGCCTTAAACAAAAAATATGTGTAGCTCTTTGACATTAGAGGCAAACACTGCATTTTTATCATAATCCCAACAAAGATGTTATGCATATGAGTATGAGCAATTGTTTTTAATTTAAATTATTTAATAATTTCATGATTAACAGCAAAAACTAGGTCTGGTCTGACTTTAGCTTTGTGAAATTATGCTACATAACAAAACAAAATCAGCAGACGGACTGAATGAAAATGGAACAGCAGCGATATAGCGTTTCCATGGTTACCGCTATACACAAAGCAGCGCTTTTCGATAAATATAGGCTAAGAGGAAAAGCCATCAAAACTTTTCTGAAGACAGTTCCCTTCAGAGATACATTCATATCAATCCCACTGTAATATTTATATTATTCTCCCTATTTTTCGCGAACAGTGAGCTTGTGCATGGTAACGTTACAGTATTTTCTCTGTGGCGCGTCTGTTCTCCTCTTTGTGTCCGTATTCAGCGTGTGCCTGTGTTAAAGCTGCTGTCCGCGATTTTTGGCCCTCTAGCGGTTAATAAACAGAACTGCACGCGTCTTGCGGAGGAACATTCTAGCCGGAGCAACTTTTCTCCGTGTATGTTTATGGCGAGTCACGCAGTTACTGTGATACGGCGAGTCCTACCAGTCTGGTCTGAAATAGTCCGAATATAAACACTTATTATAAGTGTACCATAATGGTTCAGGATAAGACAAAAACTCGGTTTGGAAAATGGATTCATGTTGTATATTTTCATTATATAATTTTTGTAAATCTTTAACACAAAAAAAGTTGCGGACTGCAGCTTTAAAGTCCTGTTTAAAGACTTCGTAAACACACAGATGAAATTTTGGGAAATTATTACAAAGCAGATTGTTTGCAAGCCCGGAATAAAAAAACGCTTTAAAAACGTTTTTGGCCCCTGGACTAGTGCATCTCTATGTTTTATTATAGTTCAAATCAGATTGGACACCGGGCCGTAAGTTTGACACCCATGATCTCCAGCTATTTGCACTGTAAATTGTTTTATTTACTATGGGCTAATAAATTTAACCTCAATGTTAGCCTGGGATTAATGTAAATTCCAATGATAAACCTCTGGGATTTTGGAGCACCAACTTGTAACAGTAGGTCAACATAACTATTGCGTTTTTAATTGATTCCCTGTCTTATTCTGCCCTCTAGTGGCTAATATCGAAAGAGAACATGCTGCTAACCCTGCCCAATAAATACTTTTAATGTTATTAAACACTCGTTAGGCAGGTTTGCACTTTTAGAACATTGTTTTCATTTTTATTGAAAATAAATGCCTTTCTGATATGTGATGGGAAAATAGAAGAGCGAACTCGGCAAAAGGCGGATTCGAAACCGCGGCTATCGCAGCAAAAGTGAGTGTTACGATCCAACCAGTTGCACCACTGAAGACGTTAAGTATGCGTCCTTTATCATACTTGATAGACAGTGAAGATTTATGTTGAAATAACGACTTAATATTTTGAAATAACGACTTATTATGTTGAAATAACGACTTACAGTTTTTCTCAATCGATTTGGTACATTTCTCCAAACTCAGGTAACAGCTCTCAAAACAGTTAACACAGTGATCAGTACACTTTGTAATTGTCCTAAACAGATAGTAAATTCTCCTTCATTTCATACAAATCACAAATCAAAAGCATAATTTTCTCAAAACACTGTGCACAAAAATCCCAAATTTCATCACAGCAGTTCATACAGCCAACCAAATCTTTAATATATCAGGAAAAACATTTGTAACTTTTTCATTGTTCTTCACAAAGATCACAAGCATTTTTGTACCATTTTCAAAGCACAGCAAACAAAACTCTGTGAATTGTAAAATAGTCAGTTGCACACCTTGTGTCTGCAATTAACGGCAAATTGTTATCTGATGAGTTAGTAATCCACTCAACACAGAAAAAGCCAATTTCCTAATTGTTCACACAGCTGTCTTACGTAATTACAACAACTACAAAAGGGGAAGAGAAGAAGAACAAAGAAGACAAATGAGGAGATACAGTAAGACAAAAAAAAAGAAGTATGAGCAGTGGAAACAGAAGAGGTTTAAGAGTGAGAGGTGGTGGCCAGGGTAGAGGGAGAAGAGGAAGAGGAGATAGAGAAAGAGAAAGAAGAGCTGAAGATGTAGGAGGAAGAGCTGAAGATTTAGGAGGAAGAGCGAGAAGAGCTGAGGATGTAGGAAGAGGAGAAGAGATTGAAGAGATGGATAGATTGGAGGGCAATGGTATAGTGGAAAGAGAAAATATAAGAAGAGGTGGACAGGGAGGAAGAGGAGGCCAAGGTGTAAGAGGAGGGAGGAGAGGTAGAATGAGGGTAGGGTACACGCGTGTTTCAAATGAAATCAGAGCCACACTTATTGACCATGTCATAAATCATGGTCTCTCACTGAGAGAAGCTGGCCAGAGAGTTCAGCCCAATATAAACAGATCCACAGTGGCTTCAATTATCCGTACATTTCAGAGGGAAAACCGGTAAGTAACTATATCATTCTACTTTTACAATGAGAGTCCATGTAGTCTTGTTTGACATAGGTCTAGATCTCTACAGTAAATGTTCCTGCTTGTCCAAACCTTTTTCAGAATTGAAGTTAGAGAACATTCAGGTGGACGAACAAGACTTTTTTCAGTTGAACAAGAGCATGCCATTGTTGACATGGTGGTCCAGAACAACACCCTCCGCCTCAAAGAAATTCAGCAAAGAATAACACAGGACAATCAACTGTTCCACAATATCCACCAATGCAGTCTCTCCACAATTGACCGTGTTCTAAGAAGAAATGCTATCCGAATGAAGCAAGTATACAAAGTGCCCTTTGAGAGGAACTCCATTAGAGTGAAGGAGTTGCGATTCCAGTTTGTTCAAGTATGTGCAACCCGATTACTGCAATTTTACTGTCAACTCAAAGATATATTTTTCCTGAATTTTAAGTATGTGTCCATAAACTATTCCATGCTACTATATGTGAAAAGATTTAGGCATATCTATGTATACTGCTGCTTCAAAGTGTGAACTCAAACTTCAGCAACAATTTCAGAGTAGTATTGACTGCAATCAATTAGCCTGACTACGTCAGACTTCCTACTTCCGCTCAATTTCATTTCGCTTCTGTACTCAGTCTGATACAGCGTCAGAGCTTTCTGTTTGCCACCGGTCTGGAAACAGCCGGGCCAATCAACGAACAGAGAGCGGGCTGAGAGCCGTGACGTAGATGCTAAGCGCCGAGTTTTACATTGTAGGTTAGAGAAATCGAAAAACGGAAAACGACCGCGGAAATGGGAAACGAGACACGGGATGCAATTCGCTCTGTTATGGAGAACATTCAACTCTTTTTCAAACTGAAGCCAGAACAAGAAGAGTGTTTGATAAACATTTTAAGTCTTTAAATCTTTAAACAGATTTGAGTTCGATGCATGATGTCTGTGCTTCGATGCGGCTGTACAGGCGCATAACATACGTCATAACTAAACGTATCTGATTGGCTTACGGGTAACCAATGATTTTAAACTTCAGACAAGCGCCCCCTAGCGAGAGAGAAAACACTTCTCTATTATGCCATTCCAGACTCTGTCTACGAAACAAAGTGAAATAGCAGAGTCTGGTATTACCAGGCTAGCAATCAATGCCATTACTGTAAAACACAAATTTACTATATTTTACCTTGTGTTCTTTTTACTCTAGAGAATCTTGGAGTTGGATAGCAGTGCAACTCATTATGAGTACCTGTATATTGATGAAGCAGGCTTCAATCTTCAAAAAAAAAAGGAGAAGAGGGAGAAATGTGATTGGCCATCGTGCTACAGTCAATGTCCCTGGACAACGAGGAGGCAACATCACTCTCTGTGCAGCAATTTCTACAACTGGTGTTGTGGCACACAATGCTGTCTTGGGACCATACAACACAGCAAGGCTCCTACATTTTTTAAACCTCCTCAATGAAATCCTCTTTCCGCAGGGTGATCAGGAGCAAATGGTGCGGAATTTTGTAGTTGTTTGGGACAATGTCCAATTCCACCATTCAGCACTAGTGCGAGAGTGGTTTGAGAATCACCCACAATTCAGGATGGTGTTTCTTCCACCATATTCTCCTTTCCTGAATCCAATTGAGGAATTCTTCTCCTCTTGGAGATGGAAAGTACATGATCGCAACCCTTACAACCAAGTAAGTCTTCTTCAAGCGATGGAAGAGGCCTGTGGAGATATTGGGGCACAAGCATGTCAAGGATGGATTCAGCATTCAAGACGTTTTTTTCCCACGATGCATGACTCGTGAAAATATTTTCTGTGATGTTGATGAAATTCTCTGGCCAGATGTAATTGAGAGGCATGATCAATAAAATTATTGATTCAATGAATGCAGTAAATTTATCACTTTATTTTTTTTATTTACCTATGTACTTATTTGCATAATATATATATTTTTGTGTGTGTGGGATGACAACTTATTGTTATACACCTGAACTCCTCATTAAAGAACTTAATGAAAAACATGTATTTTCATTTATTTCTTTGTGTATCTTCAGCTGAATTTGTTATAAAATCAACAGAGAACACACTTTTAGTTTTGATGTTAATATTGAATTTTAATAAATGCATTACTAGAATAAAATGCTGTGTTTCATTGTGCAGTGAATACTTAACGGTTTTGCCAGCATAAGAGTGTGTTTAGTTTGCTGTGTTAACTGTTTTGAGAGCTGTTACCTGAGTTTGGAGAAATGTACCAAATCGATTGAGAAAAACTGTAATATCTTGAAATAACGAGATAGCCTATTATGTTGAAATAACGAGATATTATGTTAAAATAACGACTTAATATCTTGAAATAACATGTTGAAATAACGATTATATCTTCAAATAACGAGATATTATGTCGAAATAACGACTTAATATCTTGAAATAACGAGATATTATGTCGTAACGTCTTATTATGTTGAAATAGCGACTTAATATCTTTAAATAACGCGATATTATGTTGAAATAACGACTTAATATCTTGAAATAACGACTTGTATAACGACTTAATATGCGAAATAACGAGATAAGTTTTCGGGTTTTTTCTCCCCACCAAGTTTTTTTTTTCACCATGCGGTTCAGGGCTTCCGTAGTAAACGCTTAGCAATTGAAAAAAACTGTAATTGTGCAACACTCTTTAATCAATTTCACTATATAATGCATTCAGAATTTAAAGAAAAGTTTGCTTTTCAATGCTGCTATGTGGACTAATGTATACTAAACAATGTTATTTGTGTAAGAATATCAGCAGGACAATGATCTAAACAATGCACATCACAAAATCAACACAAAAATCACCGACTGACCACAGAATTAAGATTTTGTTATGGTCACCCCATTTCTTTGACCTAAACTCGAACACCTGTGAAAGGAGATGAAAATGAGTCCACAAGCAGGCATCTGAAATATCCGGATCCACAGACAATATTAGCCAATATTAGCAGAGAGCACTATAATTAACATTATAACATTCCCTAGACTGATTAAAATGTAAATTATTTTGAGTTTCATACCTGAAATAAAAGTAGTGTTTGATCACCTGCCCATAGATCCGTCTCATATCCTGTAAATTGCAGGGCCACGACAGTCAGCAATCCAGTCCCCAAGGCTTCACACTATTCCATCTATGTGTTTTTGGGTTTGACAAAAAAAAAATACCTTAAAAGAAAGAAACTCCATTATCCTCACAAAACATAAATACCTTCTGTACCAACTGTGGGAAGATGCATACCTGTCACACTTTAGTGAATTTCACCATCTGGCAGGTTATGCCAGTCAAATTCTTCTGCAGAATCTGCTTGGCCACTCATTAGTTTGAATAATGTGAAACCTGGTCCACCATGCATGAGAGACCAAGCAATTAGCTTTCCCGCTGTCTAATACCACTTCATTTCCACAACTTGGTCATAGGTGAAAAACATCTAGTCTGTTTTCCCCTCAAAAACTCAAACACCTAGAGAAATCAAATAGCCCAAATACAATGAAATAATTGAAATTGAAATTGAAATTAAAGCCAATTCCTGTTTATTATTAATAATAATAAATATAGTCATCATAGCAAAATAAACAATATAATCTTGTATCATTCTGTCAGGTTTTATTTGGACCATAAAGACCAGCTAACTCCCATTTAATACACAGCTACACCAAATAAATAAGTGGACATGAAGTACTGATTTAATTTTAAATTGAAAAAAAAAAAGTCCATTACAAGGTACAAAACTGTTGGCCAATCAACAAGAGAAACACTGCCACAATATTACAGTAATATTAATATTGTAGTACTCTGAGGTCATATTTAAAGCCATATTCAGTCATAATCAAGTCAAGTCAAGTCAAGTCAAATTTATTTATATAGCGCTTTTTACAATTGGTAATTGTTTCAAAGCAGCTATACATATTAGGAGCACAGAAAAAAGAGAAATGGTTAAAAAAAGCTGTACAAGCAAGCGTGGTAATATGTAACATATACAAGATGGTGCTACATTAAGCCAATGTCGGCTGACTCCCAGGGGTGGAAAAAAACCCCTAGGAGAAAAACCCAGCGTGCTAGCACTGGGAAAAAAGTCCTAGGAGGGAAAAAAACCCTTGGAAGATATATATAATATATGTAAATGGATATGGAGATCAAAATCTGAATTATACATTTTTATTATAGAGATTAAAAATAGATTATATATAAATATATGTAAGCGGATACGGAGATTTAAAAATCTGAATTATAGATGCAGCCAGAACTGGATCTGTAGGCCCATTGTCTCCTGGGCTACGTTGTAGTCAGGTCCAGACACAGGTTCTCCATCTGATCTGGATACGGCCTGGATCCAGCACCCGGCAAACCTCAGGATAAGCAGAGAGACTGATATTAGCGTAGATGCCATTCTTATTCTGATGTACAGGTATATCTAGTGTTATAGGAAATGTTCTCGGTTCCGGCCGACCTAATTATTGCAGCGTAACAATCCTTTAACGGATTTGAAAAATGTTAATGTATTGATAATGTGTTATGTGTATGCAAGAGCAAAGAGATGTGTTTTTAGTCTAGATTTAAACTGACAGAGTGTGTCTGCTTCCCGAACAATGCTAGGAAGATTGTTCCAGAGTTTAGGTGCTAAATAGGAAAAGGATCTGCCGCCTTCAGTTGATTTTGATATTCTGGGTATTATCAACTGGCCTGAATTCTGAGATCGCAATAGACGTGAAGGACTATAATGCACCAAGAGCTCGCTTAGATACTGGGGAGCTAAACCATTTAGAGCTTTATAAGTAAGTAGCAAGAAAATCAATTGATAATCAATTGATAGTTGAAACAGAGGATGGCACCAGTTTCTATACTGTGGTGTGATACAAGACACTTAAAAGAAGCACCATTTCAGTTACCCAATGAGTGGTTAGCATTGTCATAAACAATAGTAAATATTATACATATTTTAATAAATATTATATTGCAGTCAGATGACTGCAATAACTTAAACAAAAACATTTTTTCAAAAACATATTTGTTATATCATCACAGAATATTTAATATATATAATATTAAATATGATAACTAGTTAAGACCAACCTGAAAAAAAAAAAAATCTCTGCTAGGTTTGGGGACATAGTCATCAGCACTTTCACCTACAAATTTGATTTGTAGAGATTTGTGCCAGGCAAAGTAACTACTTTTCAGTGCTATACATGCGCCATGCAGAACCTTCTTCTTTTGGCATCTACAATCATCATTTCTTCCAAATGATGATTTTCATTCTGAAATGTTCTGATGATGTCAGCAGCAGTAACATCATCAAACCCGAATCACTGTTTACAATAACAAAAAACAAACTTAATGACATAAATTGTTATGGATTTGTATAAGTATGGTTGCATACATCACTTTCATAGTTAGAATAAACAGATGAGGTCAACATGACCACATCCTCCTCAATGCATAAACTTCACTGTAAAACAAATATTGAGGAATGTTTTAACTGCAAAACTTAGTTTAGACATACAAACTTTATTAAACTTAGGGCCAGATTTACTAAACAGGGCAAATTAGCATACAAGCACAATTCCATAAAAGCTCAGATGGGAGTGGAAAGTTCTTCGTGTGATCTACTGACAACGTGCAAATTAAAGAACAGACGCAACTGTATCTTTCCATAATGACCAACGCAATCAACAAAGAACAGAAATTAGCATAGGGCCAAGCAGAGCCACTGATAATCAGGTGCGTGTGATCTGCTAACAACACAGGAATAATGGATTAAGGTGCTTTTTTGGGTGTTAATAGTTGCACAAATACCAGTAAATTGAGTGCAAATCTTAGTAAATCACCTTGCAAGATTAATATCAATACTCTTCTCCCATAAATGTTGCATCTGAATCATCATTTGGCAAAAATAACTGTTTCCATGCCTTTTCAGCACAAATTTTTCACTGTGTCTTTAGCAAATTCTAACACTAGTTTGCACTGATGCAAGCTGTTAGTAAATCCTATGGCTGTAAGTCTTAAATTTTAGAAACAGCTCTATAGATTTTGTATTTCTCTAGTTCAGTTACAGATTTTGTCAATCGATTTGATACATTTCTCCAAACCTGGATCACTGTTCTCAAAATAGTTAACTCAGTGATCTGAACACATTGTAATTGTCCTAAACGGATTGTAAGTTTTCATTAATTTCACACAAATTGCAAATCATGTGAACCATCTCTAAACACTAAGCACTTAATCAGGAGAAAACAATCACAGCTAATTGGTTTTACACAAATCACAATCATTTATGTACCATTTGTCCAAACACAACAAACAAAACTCTGGAATTTGTATTATCAAACATATTATCATATGCAAATGGTATGTTATCAATTAGCCCCAAACTGATATCTGCTAGATTAATAATACACGCAACACAAGAAATGCAGTTTTCCCAAATGTTTATGCATTTATCACAATTGCATTTCATAATAACTATAAAAGGAAAAGTGCAATATATGCAAGAGAAGGGGGAAATAAAGAGGTCTAAGCGTAAAGGTGGTGGTGTGGGTAGAGGAAGGTGTATAATGAGAAGGAAAGGAAGAGTGGAACATATAGAAGGAGATCATATATGAGGAGAGAGTAAAAAAGGAGGATTGGGAGAAGAGCTGAGAACAGCATTGGTGTAGTGGAAAGAGCAAGAGGAGAAATTGTAAGAATGCATGGACATAGTAAAAGTGGACAGCAGGGTGGAAGGGGTGGGAGGAGAGGTGGATTTCAAATGAAATCAGAATTATTATAATTCATTGGTTCTTACAGTTTTTCTTGATTGCTTAAACACATTTCTTGAAATTATTCCTCATATTCTCAAAACAGTAAACACGAATATCATCAACATCACAGGCTGTACTGGCCCTAGCCAGGCAGCGGGGGTAAAATTCTCTTGCATGCCTGATCCACCCCTGCACACATCAACTAAAATCAGTTTAGTTTTAACAGGCCCTTCTTTAAAAGGGCTAAGAATACTCAATGTATCAGATAATGAGACTAAGTTTGATACTTGCATGTCTCTCCAAGTTGAATTAAAACTGTACTGATGCAATTTGTGGAGGCTCCCGTTGAATCTTTGCTGATATTGTCTTGATGAAAGAGAACCAGTTGGATTCAGAGGATCTAATGGAAGTTTCTAGGCCGAAGACTGGCACAAGCTTGGGGTTCCATAGAAGCTTCTAGCTTCTACAGCATCATCTTAACATCAGCATTTGTCAGTAAAAGAGAAGAGAGATTTGATCTTGTGATCAGTGGATATAAGGGGTGAAGATGTCACACCCTCTTAAGGTGTCTGAGCCAATAAGGAGTTTCCCTTTCAGAGGGAAGTTTTACAAGTCTTTGTTCTGTAGCAAGATATTAGCATAAGACACTGGATTGGATGAATGAGAAAAGAACCTTCTAGATTCTTATAATACTAATGTGTCACAGAGTTAGTAACATGTAACATAAATTACCAAATAGGGAACGAAAGTTGGAGTCCATAGATACCAAACATGCTACCAATGTGATTTCAGTTAACTATACTATATTTGCAACTATGGAACATTAATACCAAAATAGTTCAAAAGAGAGAATTAATACATAGAATAAAGCATATAAAAGGAAAGTCATGAGATGGGAAAATTGGATACATGTTTATACATTTCCCAAGTGGTTATATAGAGAATACATAGGATTGAGAGTTTATTTGTCCTTCTCAGAAAGAATGAAGTCAGAGTCACTAATCTCTGCAAAATTCTTCCTGATCGTAAAAGGTCCAAGTATCTGTAACAGGATACCTAGTTCTGCCTGTGGTTTAGCTACATTTGGGATGTTTGCAGTTTTAGGGGGATGGGTTCACAGAACTTTGATAGAGTGAGTTTATGAGTAATTCATTACAGTTTTTCTCAATCGATTTGGTACATTTCTCCAAACTCAGGTAACAGCTCTCAAAACAGTTAACACAGTGATCAGTACACTTTGTAATTGTCCTAAACAGATAAATTCTCCTTCATTTCATACAAATCACAAATCAAAAATGTAATTTTCTCAAAACACTGTGCACAGAAATACCAAATTTTATCACAGCAGTTCATACAGCCAATCAAATCTTTAATATATCAGGAAAAACATTTGTAACTTTTTCATTGTTCTTCACAAAGATCACAAGCATTTTTGTACCATTTTCAAAACACAACAAACAAAACTCTGTGAATTGTAAAATAGTCAGTTGCACACCTTGTGTCTTCAATTAACGTCAAATTGTTATCTGATGAGTTAGTAATCAACTCAACACAGAAAAAGCCAATTTCCTAATTGTTCACACAGCTGTCTTACGTAATTACAACAACTACAAAAGGGGAAGAGAAGAACAAAGAAGACAAATGAGGAGATACAGTAAGACAAAAAAAAAAGAAGTATGAGCAGTGGAAACAGAAGAGGTTTAAGAGTGAGAGGTGGTGGCCAGGGTAGAGGGAGAAGAGGAAGAGGAAGAGGAAGAGGAGATAGAGAAAGAGAAAGAGAAAGAAGAGCTGAAGATGGAGGAGGAAGAGCTGAAGATGGAGGAGGAAGAGCTGAAGATGGAGGAAGAGTGAGAAGAGCTGAGAATGTAGGAAGAGGAGAAGAGATTGAAGAGATGGATAGATTGGAGGGCAATGGTATAGTGGAAAGAGAAAATATAAGAAGAGGTGGACAGGGAGGAAGAGGAGGGCAAAGAGGAAGAGGAGGCCAAGGTGTAAGAGGAGGGAGGAGAGGTAGAATGAGGGTAGGGTACATGCGTGTTTCAAATGAAATCAGAGCCACACTTATTGACCATGTCATAAATCATGGTCTCTCACTGAGAGAAGCTGGCCAGAGAGTTCAGCCCAATATAAACAGATCCACAGTGGCTTCAATTATCCGTACATTTCAGAGGGAAAACCGGTAAGTAACTATATCATTCTACTTTTACAATGAGAGTCCATGTAGACTTGTTTGACATAGGTCTAGATCTCTACAGTAAATGTTCCTGCTTGTCCAAACCTTTTTGAGAATTGAAGTTAGAGAACATTCAGGTGGACTAACAAGACTTTTTTCAGTTGAACAAGAGCATGCCATTGTTGACATGGTGGTCCAGAACAACACCCTCCGCCTCAAAGAAATTCAGCAAAGAATAACACAGGACAATCAACTGTTCCACAATATCCACCAATGCAGTCTCTCCACAATTGACCGTGTTCTAAGAAGAAATGCTATCCGAATGAAGCAAGTATACAAAGTGCCCTTTGAGAGGAACTCCGTTAGAGTGAAGGAGTTGCGATTCCAGTTTGTTCAAGTATGTGCAACCCAATTACTGCAATTTTACTGTCAACTCAAAGATATATTTTTCCTGAATTTTAAGTATGTGTCCATAAACTATTCCATGCTACTACCTGTATATGTGAAAAGATTTAGGCATATCTATGTATACTGCTGCTTCAAAGTGTGAACTCAAACTTCAGCAACAATTTCACAGTAGTATTGACTGCAATCAATGCCATTACTGTAAAACACAAATTTACTATATTTTACCTTGTGTTCTTTTTACTCTAGAGAATCTTGGAGTTGGATAGCAGTGCAACTCATTATGAGTACCTGTATATTGATGAAGGAGGCTTCAGTCTTCAAAAAAAAAAGGAGAAGAGTGAGAAATGTTATTGGCCATCATGCTACAGTCAATGTCCCTGGACAACGAGGAGGCAACATCACTCTCTGTGCAGCAATTTCTACAACTGGTGTTGTGGCACACAATGCTGTCTTGGGACCATACAACACAGCAAGGCTCCTACATTTTTTAAACCTCCTCAATGAAATCCTCTTTCCGCAGGGTGATCAGGAGCAAATGGTGTGGAATTTTGTAGTTGTTTGGGACAATGTCCAATTCCACCATTCAGCACTAGTGCGAGAGTGGTTTGAGAATCACCCACAATTCAGGATGGTGTTTCTTCCACCATATTTGATGTTAATTTTGAATTTTAATAAATGCATTACTAGAATAAAATGCTGTGTTTCATTGTGCAGTGAATACTTAACGGTTTCGCCAGCATAAGAGTGTGTTTAGTTTGCTGTGTTAACTGTTTTGAGAGCTGTTACCTGGGTTTGGAGAAATGTACCAAATCGATTGAGGAAAAACTGTAAATACAATGAATAATTGTGTGGCTGATTGGTCCAGACGCTACAGCTCATTTTGTCAAAACACTACACACAATTCACAGATCCACACACACAACTAGCAGAACACCTCAGTTCTTTTGCAAAATGAAACACTTCATTTAAAACTCAATTGCTAAAGCACTAAAATCCATTGGCTCAACAAAGTTCTCAGTTGCCTGACCTCATTTAAGCTAATTGTGCAGTCTGTTGTCAATACTTTTTTTTTATAATTATTTTTATTTTTTTTATTAAACAGCATACAGGGGATACATGAAATAGATTTGAAAAAAATACACAAAAGATTGCATAAACAAGGAAGCGAGAGAAAAAAAAATTAACACATCTAAGCGGAAGAAAAAAAAAACACTTCCATTTTCAGGAAATATACAGGAGGTATTATAATGACATTATAATTATTTTTAGCAGTTGTGCAGTTTTTGCAGCTTTCTTGTTGAATGATGAACAAAGAGAGTCATAAAATAGTTTTAAATCTATACAAAAAAGCGTAATGTTGGGCTTACATTCAGTAACTTTACATTTATGCAAATGAAATAGTCCACATATAGTCAGGACTTTTAACACATTGTCCATCTCCTTTGATCCTGTTTCCCACATCAAAAACAGAACATTAATTATTTCAAAAATAAAAAGTTTGCTATAAACAGAGAAAATAAGCCAGGCTACTTCTTTCCAAAAATCATTTACATAATCACATTCAAAAAATAAATGTGGTATTGTTTCAAGATTAGAATTACAGAATGTGCATTGTGAAGAAATGTCCAATTTAAATATAGAAAGAAAAGAGTTACATGGATAGTAATTATGAAGACTTTTATAGTAAAGTTCTTTCATCTTGTTAGGTAACAAAAATTTATTGATACCAGACCATACTTTAATAGTAGAAAGATAAGGATAATTTATTTTCCATTTAAAAAATGCTTTTGGGTGACAGCTGAACTTCTTAATAAGGATTCTTCTCATCCAAAAATTGTTACATTTAACGTTACAGAGCTCCAGACCTCCAATTGACAATTTGGGTACTTCACATTTTGCTACTCTGTAACTACAATATGCCCTAACTAGATGTAACAGTTTGGGTGAGATAGATTTAATAACCCAATCATAAATTTTAGATGAGGTATCCAATTCAAAAATTGATATAAATTCAGAGTAAGAATAGAAGTTACCATCCCTTTTTAACAAATCTAAAATAAAAGTTACACCTTTGTCATACCAATCTTTTAAAAAAATAGATTTTTTCCCACGCAGCACATTCTGATTATTCCATTATTCTATTTATCTATGGGGGGAAAAGTTGTGGCAGAAGGCAAGCTTACAGGCTTCCAAGGCTTGCTTATGAAACTTGGCGAGCTTGATTGGGAGTTTGCTGCAATTGAAATCGCAAGCCAACAAAAAGTGTAAGCCTCCACATTTATCAAAAATCAATTTAGGAATATAAATCTGTTGTCAATACCTTAAACCATTTCACATGGTAAAACACAATGTGCAGATCTCACTTAGACTTTTCAGCAAAACTATAAACACATTACACACTAAAATTAAACTTTTCCCACAATTAGCAAAACCTTACACTCAAGGAGCAACATAGGCTAGATTTGCACAACTATAAGCACATTCTCAGCCTCACACTTTTTGCAAAACACTACACACATTGTTTTACCACGCCTATAACCCAATTGATCAAACAAGGCCGTCAGGTGTGCAGACACTTAGGTGCTTAACTGTAAACTCAACAATCAGGCGCAAGTAAAAAGGAAAAAGGTGAGTTTATGTATCTTCAACAAAATGGAAGGCAATGTTGCAGTAAGAGGGAGAGGGAGAAACATCATTTTGAATGTCCCGGGCCAACGCAGTGTTAACATCACAATATATGTTGCAATCACGCAGAATGGGGTCCTCCACCAGCATGGCAACTTAGACCCTTACAACACGGCCCACATATTCACATTTTAGACAGACTGCACAAAATCGTCACAGCAGAAGACCAAATGCATGTAGAGCAGATGAGATACACTGTCATATGGGACAATGTATATTTCCACCTATCTGCTCTGGTCCAAAACTGGTTTCATAAGCGTCCACAGTTTTCACTCCAATACATTTCACCATACTGTCCCTTCCTTAAACCCATTGAGGAGAGTTTTTTTAGTTTTTTTGTTTTTTTGTTTTGTTTTGTTTTTGGCATGGAGGGTTTACAATCTCCAGCCCTATGTCAGGATATGCCTCATTCAAGCCATGGAGAAGGCCTGACCTAATTGATGCAGGGTCTATGCAAGGATGGAATTGCCATTCAAAAAGATTCTTCCCTCACTCTCTTGTGAGAGAGGACATCGCCTGAGATGTGGATGAAGTGCTATGGCCAGATCCAGCTAGGCCAGAGATGATGCTTAGGTGTTTTTTCTATTTTTATTATTATTATTATTTATTTAAAATAATGCTTTTGTTTTGTCCCTAATATATTCTATTTAGAATATGTTCTGATTTTCAGTGCAAAATGTAACCTTTGGAAAGGCATTGTATTGAATGGTTTTACGATGTGGTGAGAGATAAATATTTTCATCAATGTGCAATACTGACTTTGTGTGTTTTTTGTTTATTTGTTTGTTTGTTTGTTTTTTTGTTAATATATTCATGTGCATTACTCTAACAATATCTCTGAAAAAAATCAAATCCAGACTATATCATTACAAAAGTATAAAAGTTATAAGTGTTTAAGATTGAGCACAGCAGTGTGTAAATGAATCCAACAGAATCAGAATATATGAACCATGTGTGTTCCATATGGTGTCAAAGTTGGGTTTTGTTAAATTAATGTAAAGTTTTGAATGAAGTGTTTCATTTTGCAAAAGACCTGAGGTGTTCTGCTACCTGTGTGTGTGGATCTGTGAATTGTGTGTAATGTTTTGACAAAATGAGCCTTGTTTTTTAAAATTGTGCTTAAGCAATCGTAAAAAACTGTAATGCACATGTAATCCAAACACAAGAGGCAACAATCAAATACAAATAAAGAACACGTCATTGATTGAACACAACCACTCAAAATTGATGTAACTTTTTCAAATTATGTGACAACCAATATAAGCCAGTTCAGAGAGCAAACAGGTTGTTGAAGGTGGGAAGGAGAAAGTCTGAGAATGGATAGAAGAAACAATGTGAGAGGATGAGGATGAGGACTAGTGTGGTGGGAGATAAGGATGAAGAGGAGGAGGGCAAGAAAGAGGAGGCGGAGGAGAGCAAGAAAGAGGAAGAGGAGGAGGAAGAAAAACAAAATATAGCTGCAAGCAGTGATGGCGGGCCCAAGCAAGGTAAGGTACATCTAGATTTTTCTGCTCACTTATGCAAGTTTATTTTAAACAGCCACTTTTATAAAATCAAGTGAAATTTACTTAAATAGTGATTTTTAATAAATTTGAATTATATCAATAAATAATTAATTTAAAGACATGCATTGTACATAATGTTTGCAAACACAGCACATGACTTTCTATAACACCCATATTCGAGAAAACACACACTCTCCTTTGTAAAAACAAAACAAAACAAAGATTTAAGTCTTGTATGTTGTAACTCAAATGACATTTGAAAAGTAGTCCTGTCCAAATAGCGATATAATGTCATGGTTTAATTTCAAATGAGTGTGAAGTTATCATTTGCAGTTCAATATTTCTATAAGTTCATCAAAAAATGGGTAAACACACACACATACACACACAGGTTTGTACTTCTGTCTTGGTGAGGACATTGCATAGACTTCCATTGATTTTAAATCGGGTCAATGATATTTTCTATCACCTAACCCAATCCCTACTCCTAAACCAACCCATCACAGAAACATGTAACCATCACTAGATTTAAATAAAAACATATTTTGGCTGATTTATAGGCCTTTTAAAATAGTGAGGACCAGTCAAATGTCCTCACTAGTGGGTTGTGAAAGTATTCCACAAAATAAGTGAGGACATTTGGTCCTCACAAGTATAGTCAAAACAAGTACAGAGAGTGACAGACAGAGACCCACACACACACACACACTCTCTCACACACACAAGAGTCAGACTGAGGGAGTGAGGAGGGAGTGAGGGGCGAGGGGGAGGGGGTGCCACAGAGAGGGAGAGAGAGGGTGAAAAAATTCACATTCAACCCAATGTGTATACAATGTGTATACCGAGTTTGGTGACTGTAGGTTAAACTAACCCCCCACTTTTTTCAAAAGGTGGCGCTATAGAGGCCCTCCTTCCTGCCCGTTTTTGAGGCTTTGCCCATGTCTACTGGATGACAATCCTGACATATGAGTCGAGTTTCATACAATTTGAAGCATGCTAAGTGTCTCAAACCCATCCAAAACAAATATTGAAGTTTGATCTGTTGCTATGGCAACAGTGTTTGAAAAATATTAAAAATCTTTTTACAGGTCTTCATTCGTTATGTCTTGACATTATACTAATGAAGTTTGAAGCAAATTCGGTAAAAATTTGAGGGTGATCTTAAAGGATTTTGAAAGTGACACACTTCCTGCTGACAGTTGATGGCGCTATAACTTTGACTCACAATAGTCACATCCATGTGATCGGCTTCCTTCAGTGAGCACACAGCTAAAGTTTCATAAACATCAGTCAATGTATGCAGAGGTTATAACAAATTTCCTGTTTACCTTTTCTTCGCCATTACATTGGCTTGGGCCCTAAAAATTGCAAAGAGCAAAGCAGAGTAGTAATTTCTGATCAATTTTGATCATTGTCTTTTGATGAATGAAATCATGTTCTATCAAGAACATGTTTTTGTTCATCAAAAGACAATGACAGAGAAATATTACATTTGTTTTGAGATTAAAAATGTACTTCTCCCTGAGAACTATATGTTTTGAACAATGTGTTTTCTGTTTTTTGGTGTATTGTTTACTGACTGCTTGATAGTGTATATAATTTTGATCACTTTGTTTATGATTTGAGAGCAGTGCTTCATTTTGAACACAGGTAAAACTGTTTTGAGACAAAAGTTTCATTTTGCAAGAGGAGTCAGAGGTTTTGTAAATAGTGCTTGAAGATGAGGTTTTGTGTTTAATTGTTTCAGAAAATGGAGCAAGGTTTCAGAAATTGTGTTTTAGCAATTGAGAAAAACTGTAAGAAAACAGTGTGTGAAAACAAGTGAAACTTGTTTATAGTTTTGAGAAATGTGTCTTTGTTTTGAGAATTGAATAAATGGTTTGGGAAAAAGCAGAAGCAGAGCGTTACCACCCGTACTCCCCCTCAGAAATACGGGGGGTCGGGGGGACGTTCTCAACCGCAGCCTTCGAGGGGTAAGACGGATCTGAGGACTGTCATTATCGCCAAGAAGGCTGCGGGTAAGAAGTCCTGACCCTACCAGTGTCAGGACCCTGAGGGCAGCCCCCTCCGGAGAGAAGTGGTGTACACCTCATCATACAGTGTCCAGTTCTCTTCGGTGCCCTCAGGGGGCCATTCTGCCAACCCTGCCACCTTGTGTGCTTCAGGGCGCAGCGGTCCCCAGCAAGCAAACACCCAAGTGTCCGCCCGGAAACGTAGCTTTGCTGGGATGCTCACCTCCTCTGAGGAGGGTCTCAGAACAGTCAGTTCGGTTGCCCCCTGCTGGTGCGCCGCTTCAGGGCACCAAATTGGTTGTTCAAAATACACCAGAGGCCACTCTCAAGAGACTGGTTCCCTTAGTAGAATATCTGACAGTGTGGAAGCTACTGCCAAATATTTCTCAATGGGCCCTGCGTACAGTTGAAAAGGGTTATGCCATTCAGTTCGGGTCTCGCCCACCCAGATTCATGGGGGTCCTGCCCACCGTGGTGGGCCCCGAGCAGGCTCTGGTTATAGAACAAGAGGTAAGGACTTGTTGGAGAATGGAGCCATAGAGTATGTACTTCCTCCTGACAGAGAGAGCGTTTTCTACAGCCGTTACTTTATCGTTCCAAAGAAGGATGGGGGATTGCGTCCCATTTTGGATCTGTGTCATCTGAACCACTCAGTTATGAAGCTCAAAATCAAAATGTTAACCTTGAGACAAATCGTGTCACAGATCATGTCCGAGGACTGAGACCCCTGCAGTGGTGGCTCAGAACCAGAGGGTTTTCTCCAAGAGGAAATCCTTTTCGCATGATCGAGGTCATGCGGTGATGCTTACGTGCCTTGGACATGTGGAAGAAACCCTGGTTCCTATCCCAAGGGACAGTTTTGGGAGCTCCCCGTCATTGCAAGATGCTAACGACAGATGCTTCCCTCACAGGTTGGGGGAAGATCCTAGACGGACGCTCGACTCAAGGTCTGTGGAGCTGTTTTTTCTGTTTTTCTGGCTCTCAGGAATTTTCTCCCAGACCTCAGGGGCCACCATGTTCTTGTCCGGTCAGACAACACATCGGTTGTCGCCTACATAAATCATCAGGGGGTTTTGCGGTCGCATCCACTTTACAAACTGGCGCACCAAATCCTCCTGTGGTCCCAGGGGAAATTGTTGTTACTTCAAGCAGCATATATCCCTGGGGTCCAGAATATCGGAGCAGACGTCCTGTCGAGGGAGGCCTGAGGCCTGGGGAATGGAGGCTCCACCCCGAGGTGGTGGAGCAAATATGGGGAGTATTTGGCCGGGCTCAGGTGGACTCGAGAGACATCTCACTATACACTTTGGTTCTCCCTCACGCATCCAGCTCCTCTCGGACTGGATGCCATGGTACAGACGTGGCTGAGGCTTCGTCTGTATGCGTTTCCCCTGATCGCTCTGCTCCCAGGAGTTTTAGAGAGAGTTCGCCAGGACCAGGTCCGGCTCACCTTGATAGCCCCGCGGTGGCCGGGCAGAGTGTGGTTTTCGGACCTAATATCTCTCCTAAACGGCTCTCCATGGGAGATTCCAATCAGGAGGGATCTTCTGTCCCAAGCGGGGGGCACAATATTTCACCCTCACCCAGAACTATGGAACCTGTGGGCTTGGCCTCTGAGGGCGCCCAGCTCATAGACTCTTGTCTCTCAGCCGAGGTTGTGGGTACCATCCTTCACTCTAGAGCTCCCTCCATGAGGAAGTTGTATGCTTTGAAGTGGAAGCTTTTCACTTCTTGGTGCAGTGGTCGTCAGTTAGACCCAGTTATTTGTCCTGTTGGTGCGGTTCTGGAAATTCTGCAGGAACGATTCACTGCAGGGTTATCTCCTTCCTACCTTTAAGGTTTATGTGGTGGCCATTGCGGCTTACCACACACCTTTGGCTGGTGTATCTCTTGGGAGAGATCCTCATTACTCGCTTCCTCCTTGGCACCCTGAGGCTGAGGCCTGCAGTACGTTCCTAAATTCCCCACTAATGTGGTTAGGCCTATTATGTGCAAGCCTTCTGTCCTCCTCCCTTCGGGGATTGAGACCAGGAACGCCTTAATCTGCTTTGCCCAGTTCGGGCGTTGGATGCTTACGTCCACAGAGTGTCTCGTCATACCATTAGATGGATTTCACATGTGCTTCATGACGACATCACGCGTTGTGTTCCCACAGCGTCAATTTTTTTGGCGCAACGTCTCGTTCCCTCTTCAGGGAACTAAGGTTACAGTTGTAACCGAGACGTTTCAATAGCATCCACAATTTTCACTCCAATACATCCCACCATATGGCCCCTTCCTTAAACCCATTGAGGAGGGTTTTTTGTTTGTTTTGTTTTTGCATTTTTTTTGGCATGGAAGGTTTACAATCTCAGGAAGTCAGGATATGCCTCATTCAAGCCATGGAGAAGGCCTGTGACCTAACTGATGCAGGGTCTGTCCAAGGATGGATTTGCCTTTCAAGAATTCGCTTGATGTGATGTGGTTGAAGTGCTAAGGCCAGATCCAGCTATCAGCCAGAGATGATGCTTAGGTTTTTTTTTTGTTTGTTTGTTTTTTATTTCTATTTTAATTTAAAATCATGCATTTGTTTTGTTTTGTTTTGCAAATGTTTTTGTTTGTGTACTATATTGAATATGTTCTGATTTTCAGTGCAAAATGTAACCTTTGGATGTACTGAATGGTTTTACAATGTGGTGAGAAATAAATATTTTCATCAATGTGCAGTACTGGTCTTGTGTTGTTGTTGTTTATTTTTTTGTTGTTGTTTTTTTTTTTTTTTTTATATATTCATGTGCATTACTCTAACAAAATCAAACCCAGACTATATCGTTAGAAAAGTATAAAAGTTACAAGTGTACAGCAGTGTGTAAATGAATCAAACAGAATCAGAATGTTGGGTTTTGTAAAATTAATGTAAAGTTTTGAATGAAGTGTTTCATTTCGCAAAAGAACTGAGGTGTTCTGCTACTTGTGTGTGTAAATTGTGTGTTGTGTTTTGACAAAATGAGCCTTGTTTTTAAAATTGTGCTTAAGCAGTCGTTAAAAACTCTAACTCAAGTGTCACTATGTAAACTCAAATAGCACACATTTATCCATCAGTAAACGTTCAATAGCAAAAATGATGACACACCAATCGGAATCTCAGGATATTGGGATATTGGGATAATATAAACCGGAGCACAGGTTATTGTGCTTTAGAAATTGCATCCTAGAATCATCGACAGGGTTTTATACTACTTACACATACAGTATAATTACACAACATTACACAACAGTATGAGAGAAATTGCACTATTCTAAACTGTAAACTATAGTACATGTACACCCCCAAATTTGTGATTGTCAAAATTATTTGTAGCCATTTTTTTTCTTCTTTTTTTTTTTTTTTTTTTGCATGTGCTGTATTTTTGCAGAACTTCCTGCCTAAGGAAGGAAGAGAAAGTCTTTTGTCAGAAGACCAAGAAACTGCAATATTTTATACTGTACTGAAATTTGGCTGAAGGTGCAGAGGATGGCGAATTTATTTCTTTATTTATGTATAGTTGACAGTATACTGTACTGTGATGCATACACATTTCATATTTAGTTCTTTGGTTTTTTAACTTTTTTTCTTCTTGAAAGATCAACTACATCATGTAGTTTCATCTCCATTCACTTTACAGTAGTGAAATTAAAATAATTTTTCCTAAAGCTCATTGTTGCGTTTTGTCTGCACCCTTTCACTTATATTGTATACTGTAATAGACACTGAGCTGCCAAATTATTCTTGAATACCAATAAGAGGTATCTTTGTTACAATGTTATGAATTTATCTCTCTTATGTTCACTGGGCAGGAAAGTAGCCTGTGTTAGTCAGGTTTTGTTTGTCATCTGAGGCCAAAGTTTGACAGAAGTGAATAAATTTTTGACTGACATATTTGATATTGACGTAAGACAGTGACTTACCGCCACCTACTGCCGGTTTTAGTATTTTAAAAGAATCACTTTTCACGTTCCCTTTCATGGGAACATCGACGCTGTGTGTCTTATTTGGTGTTGTCTGTCATTATCTACAGCAAACAAAATATCTCTTCGTCCGAGGACAAGAGTATTTTAGTCACCAAGCATATATATCAGTATTATTTATATATATATTGCAAAAGACACTATTATACCTCTTTGATAAAAAGGAGGACGCCGCGGCGAGTGTTCCCCAGGGCACGGGTCCCGCTGCTGCCGAGGCACAGCGAAGACTTCGCTCCTGGGGTTCACAAATGGATCTGGTGGAGGGGTTAGAGACGGGTCCTGCCCTATCTCGACCCTCACCTGCCAGATCTGCTGCCTCTTCTCTGGCTGCGGAAGCACGCGTAGCGGTTTCTTCCCCCAGAGCGGAGGCACCGGAGCTTCGCTTATCTGTCTAAGAGGAGATGGATGTAGCGAGCTCCGGGGCTGGAGATGAGGACCCGCCATCCGCATCTCCAGCATATGAGGAGCTTTTAGAGGTGTTGACTCTGGCGGTGGCTAAATTAAAAATCGAATGGCCAGAAGAAAGACCTGAAGCGCGAGTTAAAAGTGCTCTTTCTCCCCGCCCGAGCACAACCTCAGCCCCGGGGATTTCCGTTCTTTCCAGATCTCCACACTGAGGTGTCGAGATCGTGGCAGAGTCCGGCACATTTCCGTGTTCATAACCCAGCAACATCTCTGTATAGTAACATCATGGGAGGGAAAGAACACGGTTATACGGCGATGCCTCAGGTCGAAGAGACGCTCGCGAGCTATCTCTCGCCTGAGTCAGCATCGTCGTTAAAATCCCCGACTTTGCCCACCAGACCCCTGCGTACAACATCAGCGTTGGTGGGCAGGGCTTATACCTCAGCGGGTCAGGCGGTAGCATGTCTCCATACTATGTCGATCCTCCAGGCATACCAAGCTGACCTGCTAGGGGAAATAGATCAGAGTGGCGAGGCGACCCTAAGAGGTTAGGGTTGAGACTCAATGCCAAGAAAAGTGTGCTTTTACCGGCTCAGACTACCAATTACCTAGGGGTAGTTTGGGATTCCACTTCGATGCAGGCACATTTGTCCCCTGCTCAGGTGAATTCCATTCTCTCAACCGTGAAAGGGGTGAAGTTAGGCCAGTCACTCACTGTGAAACAATTTCAGAGAATGTTGGGTCTGATGGCAGCTGCGTCCAACGTGATACCTTTTGGCCTGCTGCACATGAGACCCCTACAGTGGTGGCTCAGAACCAGGGGGTTTTCTCAGAGGGGAAATCCTTTTCGCACAATCAAGGTCACGCGGCGATGCCTTCATGCTTTGGCGGTGTGGAAGAAGCCCTGGTTTCTATCCCAAGGTCTTGTGCTGGGAGCTCCTTGTCGTCGCAAAATGCTAACGACGGATGCTTCTCTCACAGGGTGGGGAGTGATCATGAGTGGGAAAATGTGGGAGTAGACATCCTGTCAAGGCAGGGGCCGAGGCCCGGGGAATGGAGGCTCCATCCCGAAGTGGTGGAGCTGATATGGAAAAAGTTAGGTTGTGCACAAGTCGACCTATTTGCCTCGAAAGAGACGTCTCACTGCCCGTTGTGGTTTTCTCTGACCCATCCAGCCCCTCTGGGGTTGGATGCTATGGTACAGACGTGGCCGAGGCTACGTCTGTACGCATTTCCCCCAATTGCTTTGCTCCCCGGAGTTCTGGAGAGGGTTCGCCGGGACGGGGTCCGTCTAATATTGGTAGCCCCGTTCTGGCCGAACCCAAGTATGGTTCACGGATCTAGTATCCCTCTTAGAAGGGGGCCAAGCTCGTAGAATCTGGTCTCTCAACTGAGGTTGTAGAGACCATTCTCCACTCCAGAGCTCCAACCACGAGAAAACTGTACGCGTACAAGTGGAAACTGTTTGCTACTTGGTGTAGCCACTCTCAGGTGGATCCGTTCCACTCTTCTATCAGTCAAGTACTGCAATTTCTCCAAGAGAAGTTCTCGGATGGTTTAACTCCTTCTACATTGAAGGTTTATATTGCTGCTATTTCCGCTTATCACGCAAAAATAGAAGGTCTTTCTGTTGTAGAAACCCTTTAGTTGTACGTTTTCTCCGTGGTACTCAGAGGCTGAGGCCTGTTGTACGCACAAAAATGCCTTCTTGGGACTTAGCCATTGTGTTGGAAGGGTTAGCTGCGGCTCCCTTTGAACCTCTAGAGGAAGCATCTGAGAAGATCCTTACTCTCAGAACCTTATTTCTTCTGGCCATAACATCCCTCAAGAGAATTGGGGACTTACAAGCACTATCGGTTGCTCCTTCATGTTTGGACTTTGCACCTGGAATGGTCAAAGCCTTTTTACATCCTAGACCTGGATATGTTCCTAAGGTCCCTACAAACGTCCCAGGGCCTATTGTGCTGCAGGCCTTCTGTCCTCCACCTTTTACGAATCCGGATCAGGAAAAACTAAATCTGCTCTGCCCGGTGAGGGCTTTAGACGCGTATGTCCACAGAGCTGCCCTGTGGCGAAAGACTGAACAACTGTTTGTGTGTTACGGTTCTCCTAATAAGGGAGGTCCTGCGTCTAAGCAGAGAATGAGTAAGTGGGTGGTCGAGGCCATCTCTCTTGCTTACAAATCGGCCGGACAGCCCCCTCCTTTAGCTGTCCGGGCACATTCTACCAGGGGTATGGCTGCCTCAAAGGCTTTGATGTTGGGGGTTCCCCTCCAAGATATATGTGATGCTGCTGGGTGGTCTTCTCAGCTTACTTTTGTTAGGTTTTATAACCTTGATTTGGGCTCCACTCCAGGGTCCTCAGTCCTGTCGTCCTGAAATAATAACACAACAGGCATTTGGTCTTATAGCCTAGTTGGGATAGCGTTCCCAATGCGGTACGCAGCGTCGATGTTCCCATGAAAGGGAACGTCTCAGGTTACGTCTGTAACCCTGGTTCCCTGAATAAGGGAACGAGACGCTGCGTAGCTTAGCTATACTCCCTGCACGCCTGTGAGCGTCTGCTTCATCCATAACAGAAGCTGGCGTTCTTTGTTCTCAGGGGTGCTTTATAGTTTCCTGGTCCGTGACTTCACCCGCTCTGATGTCCCGCTACACTATTGGTTTGATTTCACGAGTGCTTCAAGCAGAGGCGTTCCCAATGCGGTATGCAGCGTCTCATTCCCTTATTCAGGGAACCAAGGTTACAGACGTAACCCGAGACGTTTTTATCATCATTGCATTTTGAACTCTATTGAACATTTATTTTGTTTAAAACATTATTAATTTTGTAAAGGTATTAATAAAGATTAAAAAAATGCACTGGAAAGTTAACTTCAAAAAAAAAAAAAAATCTAAGGATTGCCCCCTAAATTACAGTTTTTTTCAACTGCTTACACACAAAATCTTTACTTGTCACACAATTTCTGAAACCTGTCACTTAAACACCAGGGGCCTCATTTATAAAATGTTGCGCAGAAACCGTCCTAAATCTGATTTTACGATCATTTCTCTGATGTGCGTATGTGTGATTCATAGAATGAACGTACACACAGAAAACGAGCGAGATTTCAGATGTGAAATCTATAAATCGCAAATGTTTCATGGTTTCAGTTCTCCGTGTTTTAAACGACACTAAATTAATGTCATTTACATATAAAAGATCATCAGCCATCGTCCAAATCCTTGGCGAAATGCAAGAATAGTTTAGATTTCCAAAAACCTGTAGTAATCTGACCAGGAAAAGTGCGTAAGTCTGCTCAGACCCTGACGTGACCGTTTTTATAAATATGAGCATTGGCGTGGATTTAAGCGTACACACATTCTAAGATCAAATCTGTGCGTACGCACGCTTTATAAATAAGGCCCCAATCTGCAAAACCATAGACTATTTCTCGGCCTTCGACGACTCAGTTTTCAATGTCATAAAACACTTTTTGCAAAACAACACACAATTCTCTATGTAACACACAAAAATCTAACAGGAAGTAATTTTGATTTCCTTTTTCAAACACAACCATATTTCTGTCCAACTACTCATGGTTGATGTATTTCTTTTCTTTTATACAATATTCACAACCACAAATTCTTACAGTAAAAAAAAATAAGTTTTTTTCAAAGTTTTGAAAGAAAAAAAAAGAGGCAAAGTTTTGAAAATGTGTGTAAGCAGCTGAAAAAAAATGTAACTTTCCAGTGCAGTCTAAGTGGAAGTAAATGCCTCAAGGGGTACTCCACTCTAAAAAGTTTGGGAACCACTGCTCTGTTGGGGTCCTCTGGATATTGTATTACAGTATCAGGCTTAACGTTATTACCTTATCAGTTGATAATAAAATATTTGCAGTTGTGCCACCCTGACATTTGAGAATATACAAATTTCCAGGCAAATGTTTTTCAGTTATCTAAACAGCTTTAAAACTACAGATATTTGTCTATATGTAGCTTCAAAAATAACATTATGCCAAATTATTTTCTCTTGAATTTCTTATAAATAAAACCATTTCTTATAAATAAATAAATATATATAAAAATTATGGGGGCTGAATCCCCCCCATACCATAAGATAGGGCTCCCTTGGTCCAGGATTAAGAACCACTGAATTAGTGTACATGTAATTCTGATTTCATTTGAAATCCGCCTCTCCTCCACTCCTTCCATACTGCTGTCCACTTTCACTTGTCTTCTTACATTTTGTCCTCTTGCTCTTTCCATGCCCTCCACTGTACCCAGCTCTTCTCCTATTCTCTTTTCCTCCTATCCTCTGTTCACTGAGTTAACTGTTTCACTGAGTTAACTGTTTTGAGAACAGTGATCCGAGTTTGGAGAAATGTGTCAAATTGATCGAGAAAAACTGTAATACACATAACACCACCAGGATTGACTGTATTGTGACATAATTGCAAAAAAGTATACTTCAGTGACTTTGACAAAGATAAATTTATATTGTTATAGTAAATGAAAATGTTTTAAAAATGTGAATACATTTGTGGAAATGGCAAATGAGCCAGTGAGTATTGCTCTGCGGCCATCTAGTGGCTGTAATTGAAGTTTGTGTTATTTTAATTTTAAATGTGTTTATTTTCCACTAGATGGCAGCAATCTTCCACTAAACGGTGGCACATTGTACATGTACATCTCCATGAACGAAATTAAGAAATCAAATTAGATTTAAATTATTAAAATGCAAATAGAGCTCGGAGCCCTCCTCTCGGACAGCACGCCAAATACGTTAAACTTTACTCTATCTGTTTATAAGTGTGAACTCGTGAAATGAAAAGAAAAAAAAAAGAATAAACGAGCCGTCTTTTCATTTCTGGTCATTCCATTATAGGAAAATGAAACGATCGTTGTCCATTATCTCATTATCAGATAATCTCACTTCAAAGCACAACGGAAAAGTTAGGTTTTTTATGTTAATCCAACAGCACATATGTTATATATGTGCTGTTGCATTACATAAAAAGATCTAACTTTTTCTGTTGTGCATTCAAGAATAAGACGTGTTATAAGATCTTTCGTTGGATTGCATTCAAGAACTAACATTATATAAAATATGTGCTGTGGCATTGCATTGCATAAACGATCTAACTTAATCCGTTGTGCAGTGCCGAATTAACATATAAGCTGCACTTTCATTGCACTGTAATAATTATTATTCTGTTGCGCGAGAGAGAACACAATAAAACAGATATACTCTGTTTTATTCCATTGCATACAACAATGGTTAGTTAACTGCCCTTGTGCATTTAAAAAGGCAACACATAACATAGGTGTTGTTGCATTGCAATGATTATTACTCATTCGTAGTGCACTGAAGCGAAAGATTATCATATCAGCAATGCACAGTTTTATTGCATTGTATACACGACCTAACATATTCCGTTGTGCATTGAAGAGATACACTTTTTTTTTTCCTTTTTCCATTGCATTGCATAAACGATCTAACTGAATCCGTTGTGCCTTGAGGACAAAACACAACATATTAACATATGTTGCATTGCAATGAAAATGAGAACTCATTCGTTCGGCACTGAAGAGAAAATACATAACATATGTGCTGTTGAATATATTCGGTTTGTGCATTGAAGAATAACACAAATGTTATGGATAACACATATGTTTCATTGCACTCCATTCAAGAACTATTTACGTTTTGCATTGAAATGATAACACTTATGTGACTGTATTTGCATTCCATAAACAATCTAACTTAATCCGCCTTTTCATTCATTGTGCATTGAAGAGAAAGAATAAATTGTACAGTTGTGCAGTAAAGAATAACATTGAAGAAATATCATAAGTGCTTTTGCATTCCAATGCATACAAGAACTAAATTATTCCATTGTGTAGTGAATAACACATGACATTATAACACTTTATTATTACACTCATTGGGTATAAGACTCAATCCGTTGTGCACTGAAAAGCTATTGCTGTTGTATTGCATACATGATCTAAATTATGCCGTTGCGCACTGAAGAGAAAATACATAACTTTATGTCCCGTTGCATTGCAAGCATACAAAATCTTAATTTATTCTGTAGTGCACTAAAGAATAACAGTGTTCTGTTTCTTTGCACTCTTGCCTACCTAACTTGTTCTGTTTTGCATTGAAGAATTAAGCAATGCATAGCAAAAATAACAACTTGCATTGCATACAAAATTTACGTGTTACAAAAACTAACGTGCATTAAAGATTTCACACATAACACGCTGTTGCTTTAAATTGCATATTTCGTTGTGCAGTGAAGAATAACATACAAACTATGCACTGTTTAATGAAACAGTGCATAGTTTGCATTGTATACAAGATCTAACTTATTCCTTTGTTTATTAACATAACGTGTGCTGTTGCACAACATTGCATACAAGAATTAACTTATTCCGTTATGCATGTAGAAAAACGTATTCCATGTGCATTGAACAAAAACACGAACAATGCACATTGCATGAAACTGAATTCAAAAACTAAATTATTATATTCTGTTGTACATTGTGCTGTTGAACATTTGATGTTTCAAAGAAGTATGCATACAAGAAGTATGAAAGTATGAAGTATAACATAATTCTTGGCTTCAAAGAACTAATTTATTTCGTTGTGCCTTGAAATGATGTGGCATTGCATTTGCATAAACAATCGAATCTGTTGTTAAGAATAACATATAAACTATATGCATTATTTCATTGTATACAAGAACTTTCATTGTATACAAGAACGTCGGGCACTGAAGAGATACAATTAAAAACACATGAGATATGCTCTGTTTGCATTGCATACAAAAACTAACTAATTCCGTTGTGCATTGAAGAGTTGACACATAGGTGCTGTAGCATTGCAATGAATATAAGAAATAACTCATGTCGTTGTGCACTGAAGAAAAATAAATAACATAAACAATGAACTCATTGCATTACATAAATGCATATTTTATTTTTTATGCATAAACGGAATAAGTTCATTGTAATGCACTGCTCTATGTCAGTTCTCTATTAAAACTAACTTAATCCGTTGTGCATTGAAGAAATAACATTGTATTGCAAGTTGCATTGCATTGCAGAAACGATCTAACGTGAAAGCTCAATATCAAGAAATCAAGAATATAAGAAACTAACTCAATGTTGTGCAATGAAGACATAACACATAGCATAAGGTGCTGTTGCAAATAGACTGCAAATTACGTTGTGCAATGAAGAAACATATGCACTGTTTAGATTGCATACAGGATCTAATGTTGTGCATTATTATTGTGTTAGAGAGATAACAAGCTGTTACATATGTTGTATTGCACAAGAATATAACTTATTTCGTTGTGCCTTAATATGTTCTATTTAATTGCATTTCAATTGCAATAAATCACTCATTCCGTTTGTAGAGATAACATATTTTTTGTTGAGTTAGTGATTCAAGTTAGTTCTTGAATGCAATGCAATGCAATAGTCTTTAACGTATGTTATTCTTTAATGCATAACGGAAAACATTAGAGCGTTTATACAAATGCTGATGTAACAGATATGTTATGTGTTATCTCTTAAATGCACAACAGAATAATTTAGTTTTTGTATACAATACAACATGCATTGTTCATGTTTTTCTTCAGTGCACAAAGAATAAGTTAGATCGTACCAAATGAGTTAGTTCTTAATGCACTGCAATGCAAAAGCTC
The DNA here is from genome assembly GCF_018812025.1 of Megalobrama amblycephala. NCBI lineage: Eukaryota > Metazoa > Chordata > Actinopteri > Cypriniformes > Xenocyprididae > Megalobrama > Megalobrama amblycephala. The sequence goes on along the minus strand of NC_063057.1, from coordinate 50,429,194 downwards.
ATATTTTACATGTTTACATGTCAACATACAACGAATAAAATTAGTTGTGTTATGGAATGCAATGAACAACGCATATTTCATGAGTTATTCTTAAATGCACAACTGAGTAACTTAGTACTTGTACGCAATTGCCATGCAAAATCGCACATTTGTTGCAGTGCATTCAAGAACTAACTCATTCCGCTGTACATTACAATAGTTAACTTGTGCTGTTGAATAGATAACACATAGAATTGCAAAAGATCTAACTTGTTCCTTTGTGCACTGAAAAGACAATCCATAACATATGTGCTAACGCATGTAAGTTAGTTCTGTCTTTTTCCTTCCACTGCATGCAAATGCAGTGGAAGGAAAAAGACATAAAAATGAGCTGTGTTTTGAAAAGTTAACGTGTGCTGTTGAAGAAATAGCATGTAACACATTTGATTTCGCATTGCATTGCGTACAACAACAACTCATTCCATTTTGCATTTAAGAATGACATATGAAGAATAAGTTATGCGCTTGTTTTTTTGCATTGCATTACAAACTCATTCAGGTGTGCGCTGTTTCATTGCATTGCAAAAACAAAAAAACAAAACAAAACAAAAAAAACCCAACTTCTATTTAGTTCGAAGATATTACATGTAACATGACCGTTTAATACATTGCACTGCATACATGACCTGACTTTTATTGACTTTTGCATTGAAGAATGACATTTGAAACCTGCAGTTTCATTGCATTTCATACAAGAAATAAATTATTCCCTCTTCAGAAATTACACATTGCATATGTGCATTGCATACACGATCACTAACTTATCATGTGTGCTGTTGCAAAAAGTTCACTTCTCATCGATATTCAACGGAATGAGTTAGTTGTGCATTTTACTTGTCATTCTTGTGTATTTACACATCTGAATATTTTAGTTCTTTTATGCAATGCAATGCAAAAGTGCATATGTTATTTGTTGTCTTTTCAGTGCACAGAAGAATTAAGTTAGGTCTTCTGTGCAATTCTATATGTTAACTCTTAAATGCACAACAGAAATTAGTTAGTTCTTGTAATGCAATGCAATGCACAAGCATATATGTTATTCTTCATTGCACGATGCGCAATGCACTGCAACAAGCACATATAATCTGCAGTATAATGCAAAATCCTCATGTTCCATGTTATATCTTCGCTATACAACGAAGTTTGTTGTTTTATGCAATGCATATTACCTGTTATTCTTGAACACATTATTCTGCTATTGCACAACGTTGGATCATATGTGCAATGCAGTGCCAACACCACACAATATGTTATCTTAACGGAATGAGTTACTTCTTGTATGCATTGCATTATAATGCGTTATGTTCTCTCTTCAATACAACTAGGAATGAAATACAACTATGAAATGAGTTTGATCTTGTATTGTAATGTGCATTGTAATGCAAAATTCTCGCGTTACATGTATATCTTCGATATATACAATTATTCACCGCATATTTCATGTGTTATTCTTAAATGGACATCTGAACAATTTAAGTTTTTGTATGCAATGGAATGCAAAAGTGCATATATGTTATGTGTCATGTCTAGGAATGTTAGTTCTTGTTTGCAAATGTATGCGTAAAAGAAGTTAGGCATGTAAGCAGTGCAGCAATTATGTCATCTCTTCAATGTGCAAAGGAATAAGCTATTTCTTGTATATCTCATTGATATACAACGGAATGAGTTAGTTGTGCATTTTATTTGTCATTCTTAAATATTTACATTCTAAATTGTATGCAATGCAATGCTATTTCTTGTATCCAATGGAGATATAACAGAGAATGTCTCATGTGCCATTCTTCAATGCAAAAGTCAATAAAAGTTAGGTTAGGTTTGCAATGCAATACGAAAACACATATGTGTTAACTTTCCAATGAACAACGGATTTAGTTCTTGCATGTAGTGAAATGAAACCGCATATTTCATGTGTCATTCTTAAATGCAAAATGGAAGATGTTGGTCACGAACGCAGTACAATGCGAAATCAAATGTGCCATGTGTTGTCTCTTCAACAGCACATATTTAACTCGTCAATGCACAGCGGAATGAGTATGCACTGCAAGAGCAAACTTTTTATGTTGGATCGCATTTGTAATGCAATCCAACACCATATATGTTATCTTACCGGAATGAGTTAGTCTTGTATGCATTGCATACAAGAAAAAGGCTCATGTGTGCAAAGCAATGCGATAGCACATATGATATGTGTTGGTCGTTTCAATACACAGAGAAGTAAGTAGAACTTTATGCAATCTAGTGTTATACTGTTATCTCTTCAACAGCACATATGTTAACTCTGCAACGCATTATAAAATATAAGAAGCATTTTGCTTTACAATGCATAGAAAAATGTAACTAATTTGGTTATGCAAAAAACAGATGATCCTCATGTTGCAGTTCATTGCTCACCGGACCTTATCAGTGAAGAATAACATATAAAGCTATGCTTGTGCATTGCATTATACATACGATCCGGCATATTGCAATTGAAGAATAACATGTAAGCTTGTTGCACTTGTTGCTTTGCAGTGCATACAAGAACTAACTCATTCCGCTGTGCATTGAAGTGCTAAACATACGTGTTGAAGAGAATTGCATGGAAGACCTAACTTATTCTTCTGTGCACTGAAAAGACAACAAATAACATGCGCTACCGCATTGCATTGCACATATGACCTTTTATTGACTTTTGCACTGAAGAATGACACATGAGACGTTCCGTTTTGCATTGCACACAAGAAATAACAAAGGATTGTACATTGATTGTAGATAACACATCACATATTTGCTGCATTGCATTGAAGAGATAACATATGTGCTGTTTTATTTGCATACAACAGCTAACATTCCTTTCTGCACTCATCTGAACTAAATGAGTTAGTTCTTTTATTTAAGAATGACAAATATGCGTTGTTGCATTGTATAAAACAACTAACTCATTCCGTTGTATATCGATGAGATAATATTGTAACATGAGCTTTTTGAATTACAATGCATAGAAGATCGAACTCATTTTGTTTTTGCAATGAAGACATAACGTGTTTTTGCAGTGTATTGCACAAGACATATTAAGATAATGTTGTTGCATTCAAGATGTAACAACAGAAGAATAACATACTTTGAACAGATTTCAACAATATGTACACTGTACACTTGCATTTGCATACAAAATTCGAACTTATTCCTTTGTGCATTTGAAAATGTTCAGTTGCATTGCGTGGCAAAAAACAACTAACCCATTCCGTTGTGCGATGAAGAAATAACATACATTGCTTTGCACACACAATGTGACGGTTGTTCATTGAAAAATAACATATAAGCTATGCACTTGTTTACTTCCCTTGTGTACAATAACTAACTCATTCCGACGTGCTTTGAAGCGATAAGTGAAGATATTTTTTATGCAATGAAACCACATATTATTCTTCAACACACTCCTGAATGGGTTAGTTCAGTGTTATTAATACAATGCAACAAAACAAGTACATAACTTATGTTATTCTTCATTTGCAAAAAAAAGAATGTCTCGTGTCATCTTCAATAGTTCTTGAATGCAATGTATCGCAACAATTGCAGCTTGTGTTATTCTTCATTGCACAACAATAGGTCGTGTGCGTAATGCAATGCACTGCAACAGTACATATGTTATCTCTTTATTGTACAACAAAATGAATTAGGTCTTCCATGCATTGCACATGTTACATGTTAGTTGTTTTATGCAATGCATAGAAACAGCCCATATCACATTATTCTTATTCATTTCACATCTGAATGAGTTAGCTCAGTATACAATGCAACAAAACAACTGTTTTGAGTTCTTGTATGCATTGCATTATAATGCATCTGCAAATATAAAAAATATTGCATATTAGAAATATCTTGAATGCACTGCTACACAACAAGCTAGCTTATATGTTATTCTTCGTAAATATTGAAGAGATAATATGAACCTTGTGCATTGTATTGCACTTACGACCCAGCGTAGTGCAATTGAAGAATAACATAAGCACTTGTTGCTTTGCAGTGCATTACAAGAACTATTTCATTGGTGTTAAAGAAATAACACACTTCTTCCATAGAAGACCTAACTTATTCTTCTGTGCACAGAAAAGACAACAAATAACATATGTGCTACATGCAATTGCATACATGACCTGACTTTTATTGACTTTTGCACCGAATGACACATGAGACAATCCGTTTCATTACATTGCACACAAGAGATAACATTCCTTTCTGCACTGAAGACATAACATATATATGCGCTTTTGCATTGCATTGCATACACGAACTGAATTATTCAGATGTGCATTTAAGAATGACAAATAAAATGCGCGTTCTTGTCCATAAAACAACTAACTCATTCCGTTGTATATCGATGAGATAACATGTAACACGAGCTTTTTGCAACAGTACACATGATAAGTTAGTGATCGTGTATGCAATGCAGCATATATAAGGTGTAATCTCTTCAATGTACAAAGGAATAAGCTATTCACTGCAGGTTTCAAGTGTCATTCTTCAGTGCACAGAAGATGCAATGCACGACATAGTTCTTCTATACAATACAACAAAACAAGCGCATAACTTATTCTTTCATATATGTCATTTCATATATTATGTCATTCTTAATAAGTTCCACTGTAAGCAATGCAATGCGAAATCAAATGTGTTACGTGTTATTTCTTTAACAGCACACATGTTAACTTTTCAATGCACAGCTGGATGAGTTAGATCTTGAATTCACTGTAATGCAACAAGTGCATACGCTTATATGTCATTCTTCAATTGCACAACGTTGGATCATATGTGCAATCCAATGCAACAGCACATTATGTTAACTCAATGAGTAGTTAGTTCTTGTATGCATTTCTTTATATAGTGTGCAAAGGTTCGAGTTACAAAACACAAAGGAATAAGATAGTTGTCGTGTGCAAAGCAATGGATAGCATGTTATGTATTGTCGATTAAATGCACAGAGGAATATATTAGAACTTCTTGCAATTCTATGTTATCTCTTCAACAAACAGCACACACGTTAACTTTTCAAAGCACAGCCGGAATGAGTTAGTTCTTGAATGCACTGTAATTCAACAAGTGCATAGCTTATACGTTATTCTTCGTTGCACATATTTTATCTCTTCATTGCAAAACAAAATGAGTTAGATCTTCTATGCATTGTAATGCAAAATTCTCACGTTACATGTTATATCTTCGATATACAAAGTTATATGTTATTTTTCAATGCACAACGGAATGAGTTAGTTATCCTTCATGCATAGCTTGTTATCCTTCATGTGCACAACGTTGGATCGTATGTGCAACAGCACATATGTTATCTTAACGGAATGAGATGGTTCTTGTATGCATTGCATTATAATGCATCTGCATTATGATGCAAAGGTTCATATTATGTTATCTCTTCAATATACCAATGTATAGGTTAGTTGTATGCAAAGCAATGCGATAGCGGATGTTATATACATGTTATATATTGTCTTTTTCAGTGCAAGGAGGAATAGATTAGATGCAGTTCTATGTGTTATTGCTTTACAGCACATATGTTTGATTTCAATTTCACAAATTAATGTTATTTCTTGAATGCACTGCAACACAACAAACTAGCTTATATGTTATTATTCGTTGCACAACGACAGGTTCTGTGTGCAATGCCCAGCAATAGCACATATTTTATCTCTTCATTGCTCTAAATTAGTTATATCAGTTATATCTTCCATGTACCGTGATGCTTAAAAACTCATATGTTACAAGTAATATATTCGATATACAATGGAAGGAGTTATTTGTTCATTGCAATGCAATGAAACAACGTATTTTTCATTCGTTATTCTTAAAATGCATGCTATCCTTAGTCTAGAAAGGAATGTTAGCTCTTTTATGCAAATGCAACAACACATATGTTATCTCTTCAGTGCATAAAAGAATAAGTTTAGTGACCGTCAATGCAAATGTAATGGCTGTAAATATGTGATGTGCTATTTCTTCAATGTACAAGCTATTGTAAAAAGCTATTGTTAAACAATGCAATACAGAAAATGTATCTTGTCAGTCTTCAATGCAAAAGTCAATAAAAGTCGGGTTATGTTTGCAATGCAATGCAAAAACATATGTGTTAACTCTTTAATGCACTACGTTAGTTCTTGCATGCAGTACAATGAAAAAGTGTGTATTTTTCGTTTCATTCGCTAATGTAAAATGGAATAAGGTTTTTACACAATGGAATGCGAAATCTAATGTGTTACGTGTTATCTCTTTGAAAGCACACATATTAACTCCAACGCACAACAAAATGAGATAGTCAATAAAAAGCAACGCACTTGCACTGCAACGCAACAAGTACAATTTATAAGTTATTCTTCAATTGCACATATGCGTTTTTTCATGGCATTGCAAACAAGTAAGTTAGTCAGTTGTGCATTTAAGAATAAACACATGAATCATGCGGCTTCATTGCATTTCATAACACAACAAACTTAATCCATTTCATAACACAACAAACTTAATTTGTAAATTGAAGAGATTACATATGTAAAATATGAGCTTGTGTACTACAATGCATAGAAGAACTAACTCTTCGTCTATGCAAAGGTTGAGTAATGAAGAAATAAAAACTCAAAAGTTGAGTAATGAAAAAATGTGCATAGCTCACATAGATGCACTTGTTAGTATATTATGTTGGCAGTCCATATTTGACCTGCTGTACATATTTTTAATCCAAGATTTGTAGATCATGAACTTTCTTATACATACTGCATTGTTCTGATATTACAGTAGTATATCAGACATACAGAAGTCCATGTGTGACCTACTGAACATATTTCTGGTGTACTCCAATTTAGACTTTCTATATAGAGTAATTGAATCCATCTGATGTTACAACAGACTCAACATATTTCTGGCACATTTACTCCTGAAGATACATCAGCCAAACAGAAGTCCATATTTGAGCTAATGGACAAAATTGCTTGCTTAAACAGTCTTAGAACTTGAACTTTCTATACATATTCATTGACTACATACATTTGACCTATTGAATATATTTTTAGCAAAAGATCATGAACTTTTTATACAATACTCAATGACTCCTGATGCTGTTACCTCAGCCACTCAGAAGTCTATATTTGACCTTATGGACATATATCTGGACATTTCTGGCCAAAGAGTCGTTGAACATGAACTTTCTATTTCTACTCACTGACAAGTCCACATTTGACTTGATCATATTTTGGCAAAAGAGCCCTCAGTCATGAACATTCAGTACATTCTGATTTATTCTGATTTTATAGATGATACATCAGCCAACCTAAATGACATATGTCTGGCCAAAAAGTGCTCGATTTTGAATTTCTTTTTATGCGTAATGGGCTTTCTGTCTGGCCAAAAAGTATTCAATCTTGAACTTTATTAGACATACTTAAGGACTACTTCTAATAAGACTTCAGCCATACAGATGTCAAAATTTGACCTAAAGCCAGACAGAAGTCCAAATTAGACCTAATGAACATATTTTTGACAAACTAGTGCTTGTTCATAAACTTTCTAGAACATACTCATTGACGGATGTTACATCAGCCATTCATTTAGTAGTCCAAATTTCCTTCTGAACACGTTTCTTGCCCAAGAGTCCTTGATCATGAACTTTCTATTTCTAGTCATTGACTTTAACGTTCTATAAAAAATTATTGTCTACTACTGAAGTTACATCAGTCAAAGAGTAGCGTTGTCCATGTTCGACCTTCAGAACATATTTCTGGCCAAAGTTCAATGAACTTTTCATTGATTCTTTCTGACATTACATCAGCCATAGAGATTGACATTTGACCTACTGAGGCCAAAAGAGCCATCAGTCATGAACTTTCTGTACATTCTCATTGATTCCTGCTGTAGTTACATCCGACAGACATGTTTCTGATCATTGACTCCTTCTGATGATAAATCAGCCATACAATAGTGTATATTTTACATAACGGACATTTTTCTGGCCAAAGAGTACTCGATCGTGAACTTTTTCAGGCATACTTAATGACTAATTCTTATGTTACTTCAGCCATACTGAAGTCCAAATTACATGTAAATGACAGATTTTTGACAACTTAGTCCTCAATCATGAACTTTCTGTAACATACTCATTGACCATCTAATGTTAAAAATCAGCCATAAAGTAGTCAATATTTGATGACCTTAAACATACTTCAGGAGTAAATATTTGACCTATTTAACATCTAATGATTTGTCAGCCATACAGGAGTCAATACTTGACCTACTGAACATATTTCTGGCCCAAGAGTAGTCGATCATGAACTTTCTATTTCTCTCATCTGTAAATGTGTCAGAAATGCAGTAGTGCATATTTCATCTAATGGACATATTTCTGACCCAAGAGTACTCGATCTTGAACTTTTTTATTTCTTCTCATTGACTCCTTCTGATGCTATGTCAGCCATGCAGTAGTGCATCACCTAATGAACATATTTCTGGCCAAAGAATACTCAGTCTTGAACATTTTCATACACACTCATTGACTCTGACTGATGATTCGTGAGCTATACAGGAGACAATATTTGACCTATTGAACATATTTCTGGCCCAAGAGTAGTCGATCTTGAACTTTTTAAGTTCTACGTATTTGACTCCTGATGATATGTCAGCCATGCAGTAGTGCATTTTTCACCTAACGGACATATTTCTGGCCAAAGAATACTCAGTCTTGAACTTTTTTATACATACTTATTGATTTCATCTGATAATTCATCAACCATACAGGAGTCAATATTTGACCTAATGAACATATTTCTGGCAAAAGAGTAGTCGATATTGAAAATTTTTATTTCTACGTATTTGACTCCTGATGATATGTCAACCATGCAGTAGTGCATTTTTCACCAAATGGGTATATTTCTGGCCAAAGAATACTCAGTCGTGAACTTTTTTTATACATACTTATTGAATCTGTCTGATGAATCGTCACTCATACAGGAGTCAATATTTGATGTATTGAACATATTTCTGGCCCAAGAGTTCTTGATATTGAACTTTTATTTTTCTTCCCATTGACTCCTGATGATATGTCAGCCATGCAGTAGTGTTTTTTTTCACCAACTGGACATATTTCTAGCCAAAGAATACTCAGTCTTGAACTTTTTTATACATACTTATTGACTCCACCTGATGATACCTCAGCCATACAGGAGTAAATATTTGACCTACTGAACATATTTCCGGACCAAGAGTCCTCTATTATGAACTTTCTATTCATACTCATCGACTCCTTCTGATGATACAGCAGGCATATAGTAGTCCATATTTGACCTAATGGACACATTTCTGGCCAAATAATACTCAGTCTTGAACTTTTTTCTATATACTTATTGACTTCGTCTGATAATTCATCAGCCATACAGGATTCTATATTTGACCTAATGAACATATTTCTGGGCAAAGAATACTCAGTCTTGAACTTTTTTTATAGATACTTATTGACTCTGTCTGATAATTCATCAGCCATACAGGAGTCCATATTTGACCTAATGAACATATTTCTAGTCCGAGAGTCTTCGATCATAAATTTTTTCATACATGCTTATTGACTCCGCCTGATGATACGTCACCCATGCAGGAGTCAATATTTGACCCACTGGTGTCCTCGATCATGAACTTTTTATAGTCAAGTCAAGTCAAGTCACCTTTATTTATATAGCGCTTTTTACAATGCAGATTGTGTCAAAGCAGCTTTACATTGATAACTGGTACATAATTTGGCTGCACAGCAGCTCTTAAATAATAGTGTCAATGCAGGCAGATCAGAAACACTGTTGAATAAATGTCAAGAATACTGTTGAATATCAAATGTCAAGTGTCCCCAACTAAGCAAGCCAAAGGCGACAGCGGCAAGGAACCCAAACTCCATTAGGTGACATCAGGTGGCAAACAAGTGGCAAATAGGTGTTAAAATGGAGAAAAAAAAAAACCTTGGGAGAAACCAGGCTTAGTCGGGGGGCCAGTTCTCCTCTGGCGAACAGTGCTTTGTTACAATCAGGTTGCTATCATAAGTCTGATAGGATCGCAACAATCAAAGTATTTATTTCAGTTCCATCCAGTTGAGGATCGTATTCATCACGCCGGTATGGATGGTCTGTTGAGGAACTGTGCTACTGGCTGTCGTGTCAATGAGGCCTTCACAGTGGATGATCCAGTTGACTCGATCTCTGCTGATACTTCAGGGCTGCGTCGTGGTCATGTCCAGTTGAGGATCGTATTCATCACGCCGGTATGGATGGTCTGTTGAGGAACTGTGGCACTGGCTGTCGTGTTGATGATGTCTTCACAGTGGATGATCTAGTTGACTCGATCTCTGCTGATACTTCAGGCCTGGTCGTGTCAAGGCGCAGGTCCTTGGTCTCAGCTGGATACGGCCCAGATCCGGTTGACTACGGTAAACCTCGGGATAAACAGAAAGACTAATATTAGCGTAGATGCCATTCTTTTTCTGATGTAACGAGTACATCTGGTGTTTTAGGAAGTGTTCCCGGTTCTGGCTGACCTAATTTATGCAGCCTAATAATCCTTTAACGGATTTGAAAATATAAATTGATAATGTGTTATGTGTATGCCAGGTTAAAGAGATGTGTTTTTAGTCTAGATTTAAACTGACAGAGTGTGTCTGCTTCCCGAACAATGCTAGGAAGATTGTTCCAGAGTTTAGGTGCCAAATAGGAGAAGGATCTACCGCCTGCAGTTGATTTTGATATTCTAGGTATTATCAGCTGGCCTGAATTCTGAGATCGTAATAAACGTGAAGGACTATAATGTATTAAGAGCTCACTTAGGTACTGGGGAGCTAAACCATTTAGTGCTTTGTAAGTAATTAGCAAGATTTTAAAATCTATATGGTTTAACAGGAAGCCAATGCAGTGATGACAGAACTGGGATAATATGGTCATATTTCCTAGTTCTAGTAAGAACTCTAGCTGCTGCATTTTGTACGAGCTGTAGTTTATTTATCAAGCGAGCAGATCAACCACCCAGTAGAGCGTTACAGTAGTCTAGCCTTGAGGTCATAAACGCATGCACTAACTGTTCTGCATTTTTCATTGAGAGCATATGTCGTAGTTTAGATATATTTTTCAGATGGAAGAATACAGTTTTACAGATGCTAGTAACATGGCCTTCAAATGAAAGATTGGTATCAAAGAGCACACCCAGGTCGACGAAGACTTAACAGAGCAGCCATCAAGTGTTAGACAGTATTCTAGATTATTGCGTGAAGAAGTTTTCGGTCCAAAAATTAGAATCTCTGTTTTTCCTGAATTTAGTAGTAGGAAATTGAGCCTTGCGGTACTCCATATTTAACTTGTGATTGATATGACATCTCATCGTTTACTACTACAAACTGATAACGGTCAGATAAGTATGATTTGATCCATGCCAATGCAATTCCACTAATGCCAACATAATTTTCGAGTCTGTTTAGAAGAATATTGTGATCAATAGTGTCAAATGCAGTACTAAGATCCAGTAACACTAATAGAGAGATACAACCACGATCTGATGATAAGAGCAAATCATTAGTAACTCTGATGAGAGCGGTCTCAGTACTATGGTACGGTCTAAATCCCGACTGGAAATCTTGACAGATACTATTTCTTTCTAAAAAGGAACATAGTTGTGATGAAACTGCCTTTTCTAGTATTTTTGACAGAAAAGTGAGAATACATACTCATCGACTCCTTCTGATGATACGCCAGGCATATAGTAGTCTATATATGACCTAATGAACATATTTCTGGCCAACGAATACTCCGTCTTGAACATTTTCATACATACTCATTGACTCTGTCTGAGGATTCATCAGCCATACAGTAGTCAATATTTGACCTAATGAACAAATTTTTGGCCAAAGAATACTGTCTTAAACGTTTTTATACATATTTATTAAATCTGTCTGATGATTCGTCACCCATACAGGAGACAATATTTGACCTATTTAACATATTTCTTGTACAAGAGTCCTTGATCATTTACTTTTTCATACATATTGACTCTGCCTGATGATACGTCAGCCATAAAGGAGTGAAAATTTGACCCACTGAAAAAAATTCTGGCCCAAGAGTTGTCGATTATGAATGTTCTATACATACTCATCGACTCCTTCTGACGATAAGGAAGGCATATTCCTTATATGGCCTAATGGACATATTTCTGGCCAATGAATACTCAATCTTGAACATTTTCATACATACTCAATTACTTTGTCTGAGGATTCATCAGCCATACAATAGTCAATATTTGACCTAATGAATATATTTCTGGCCAAAGAATACTGTCTTGAACTTTTTTATACATACTTATTGACTTCCTCTGATGATAAGTCAGCTGTACAGGAGTCAATATTTGACCCACTGAACAATTTTTTAGTCCAAGAGTCCATGAACTTTCTATACATAATGATCGACTAATTCTGATGATAAGGAAGGCATATAGTAGTCCATATATGGCCTAATGGACATATTTCTGGCCTAATTTCACCTAATACTCAATCTTGAACATTTTCATACATACTTATTGACTTTGTCTAATAATTCATCAGTCATACAGGAGTCAATATTTGACCCACTGAACAAATTTTTTGCCCAAGAGTCCTCGATCATGAACTTTCTATTCATACTCATCGACTACTTCTGATGATACGGCAGGCATATAATACTCAATATTTGACCTAATGAACATATTTCTGGCCCAATAGTAGTCAATCATGAACTTTCTATTTCACTCATTGACTCCTTCTGTAAATACGCCAGCCATGCGGTAGTGCATATTTCAACTAATGGACATATTTCTGACCCAAGAGTACTCGATTTTGATCTTTTTTATTTCCTCTCATTGAGTCCTTCTGATGCTATGTCAGCCATGCAGTAGTGCAGTTTTCACCTAATGGACATATTTGGCCAAATAATACTCAGTCTTGAACTTTTTTATACATACTTTTTGATTTCGTCTGATAATTCATCAGCCATAAAGGACTCCATATTTGACCTATTGAACATATTTCTGGTCCAAGAGTCCTTGATCATGAACTTTTTCATACATATTGATTCCGCCTGATGATACAGGAGTCAAAATTTGACCCACTGAAAAAAATTCTGGCCCAAGAGTCGTCAATCATAAATTTTCTATACATACTCATAGACTCCTTCTGATGATACGGAAGGCATATAGTAGTCCATACATTTGGCCCAAACATTTCTGGCACAAGAGTAGTTGATCATGAACTTTCTATTTCACTTTTTGACTCCTTCTGTAAAAATCTCAGCCGTGCGGTAGTGCATATTTCACCTAATGGACATATTTCTGATCAAAGGGTACTTGATCTTGAACTTTTTTATTTCTTCTCATTGACTCCTTCTGATGCTATGTCAGCCATGCAGTAGTGTATTTTTCACCCAGTGGACATATCTCTGGCCAAATAATAATCAGACTTGAACGTTTTTATAGATACTTATTGGCTCTGTCTGATAATTCATCACTCATACAGGAATCCATATTTCACCTAATGAACATATTTCTGGTCCAAGAGTCCTCGATCATTAACTTTTTCATACATAATTATTGACTCAGCCTGATGATACGTCAGCCATACAGTAGTGCATTTTTTCACCTAATGGACATATATCTGGCCAAAGAATACTCAGTCTTGAACTTTTTTATACATACTCATCGACTCCTTCTGACGATAAGGAAGGCATATTCCTTATATGGCCTAATGGACATATTTCTGGCCAATGAATACTCAATCTTGAACATTTTCATACATACTCAATTACTTTGTCTGAGGATTCATCAGCCATACAATAGTCAATATTTGACCTAATGAATATATTTCTGGCCAAAGAATACTGTCTTGAACTTTTTTATACATACTTATTGACTTCCTCTGATGATAAGTCAGCTGTACAGGAGTCAATATTTGACCCACTGAACAATTTTTTAGTCCAAGAGTCCATGAACTTTCTATACATAATGATCGACTAATTCTGATGATAAGGAAGGCATATAGTAGTCCATATATGGCCTAATGGACATATTTCTGGCCTAATTTCACCTAATACTCAATCTTGAACATTTTCATACATACTTATTGACTTTGTCTAATAATTCATCAGTCATACAGGAGTCAATATTTGACCCACTGAACAAATTTTTTGCCCAAGAGTCCTCGATCATGAACTTTCTATTCATACTCATCGACTACTTCTGATGATACGGCAGGCATATAATACTCAATATTTGACCTAATGAACATATTTCTGGCCCAATAGTAGTCAATCATGAACTTTCTATTTCACTCATTGACTCCTTCTGTAAATACGCCAGCCATGCGGTAGTGCATATTTCAACTAATGGACATATTTCTGACCCAAGAGTACTCGATTTTGATCTTTTTTATTTCCTACTCATTGAGTCCTTCTGATGCTATGTCAGCCATGCAGTAGTGCAGTTTTCACCTAATGGACATATTTGGCCAAATAATACTCAGTCTTGAACTTTTTATACATACTTTTTGATTTCGTCTGATAATTCATCAGCCATAAAGTAGTCCATATTTGACCTATTGAACATATTTCTGGTCCAAGAGTCCTTGATCATGAACTTTTTCATACATATTGACTCCGCCTGATGATACAGGAGTCAAAATTTGACCCACTGAAAAAAATTCTGGCCCAAGAGTCGTCGATCATAAATTTTCTATACATACTCATAGACTCCTTCTGATGATACGGAAGGCATATAGTAGTCCATACATTTGGCCCAAACATTTCTGGCACAAGAGTAGTTGATCATGAACTTTCTATTTCTACTTTTTGACTCCTTCTGTAAAAATCTCAGCCATACGGTAGTGCATATTTGACCTAATGGACATATTTCTGATCCAAAGAATACTTGATCTTGAACTTTTTTATTTCTTACTCATTGACTCCTTCTGATGCTATGTCAGCCATAGCAGTAGTGTATTTTTGACCCAGTGGAACATATCTTCTGGCCAAATGAATAATCAGATCTTGAACGTTTTTATAGATACTTATTGACTCCTGTCTGATAATTCATCACTCATACAGTAGTCCATATTTGACCTAATGAACATATTTCTGGTCCAAGAGTCCTCGATCATTAACTTTTTCATACATAATTATTGACTCAGCCTGATGAGGATACGTCAGCCATACAGTAGTCCATTTTTCACCTAATGGACATATATCTGGCCAAAGAATACTCAGTCTTGAACTTTTTTATACATTCTTATTGACTCCACCTGATGATACCTCAGCCATACAGTAGTAAATACTTTGACCTACTGAACATATTTCAGGCCCAAGAGTCCTCTATTATGAACTTTCTATTCATACTCATCGACTCCTGATGATACAGCAGGCATATAGTAGTCAATATTTGACCTAATGAACATATTTCTACGTATTTAACTCCTGATGGTAGTCAGCCATGCAGTAGTGCATTTTTCACCTAATGGACATATTTCTGGCCAATAAATACTCAGTCTTGAACTTTTTTATAAATACTTGAATCTTTCTGACAATTCGTCACCCATACAGGAGTCAATATTTGACCTATAGAACATATTTCTGGCCCAAGAGTAGTTGATCATGAACTTTCTATTTCACTTTTTGACTCCTTCTGTAAAAACCTCAGCCATGCGGTAGTGCATATTTCACCTACTGAACATATTTCCGGCCCAAGAGTCCTCTATTATGAACTTTCTATTCATACTCATCGACTAATGGACCTAATGGACATATTTCTGACCCAAGAGTACTCGATCTTGAACTTTTTTATTTCTTCTCATTGACTCCTTCTGATGCTATGTCAGCCATGCATAGTGCATTTTTCACTCAATGGACATATCTCTGGCCAAATAATACTCAGACTTGAATGTTTTTATAGATACTTATTGACTCTGTCTGATAATTCATCACTCATACAGGAATCCATATTTCACCTATTGAACCAAGAGTCCTCGATCATGAACTTTTTCATACATACTTATTGACTCTGCCTGATGATACGTCAGCCATACAGGAGTCAATATTTCACACACTGAAAAAATTTCTGGCCCAAGAGTCCTCAAACATGAACTTTCTATGCATACTCATCGACTTATATTAGTCCATACTTGTCTCAGTGGACATATTTCTGCCAATGAATACTCAATCTTGAACATTTTTATACATACTCATTAACTCTGTCTGATGATTCATCAGCCATACAGTAGTCAATATTTGACCTAATGAACATATTAATGGACAAAGAATATTCAGTCTTAAACATTTTTATACATACTCACTGACTCTGTCTGATGATTCATCAGCCATATAGGAGTCAATATTTGACCTATTGAACATATTTCTGGCCCAAAGAGTAGTCGATCTTGAACTTTTTAATTTCTACGTATTTGACTCCTGATGATATGTCAGCCATGCAGTAGTGCATTTTTCACCTAATGGACATATTTCTGGACAAAGTATACTCAGTCTTGAACTTTTTTATACATACTTTTTGACTCCACCTGATGATACGTCAGCTATACAGGATAAGTATGATAAGGAAATAATTGACCTACTGAACATATTTCCAGCCCAAGAGTCCTCGATCATGAACATTCTATTCATACTCATCGACTACTTCTGATAATACGGCAGGCTATTATATAATAGTCAATATTTGACCTAATAAAAAAGTTTACTTAAAGTTTTTTTCTGGCCCAAGATTCCTCTATCTTGAACTTTCTATACATAGTCATTGACTCCTCATGTTATATCAGCCATTCAGTAGTCCAATATTTGACCTTCTGAACACATTTTTGTCGATCTTGAACATAATGTTTCTCCTTATTGACTCCTGATGATACTCCTGAGAGTACTCAGTCTTGAACTTTTTCAGACATACTTAATGACTACTTCTGATGTTACATCAGCCATTAAGAAGTCCATATTTGACCCAATGGACATATATCTGAATGGACAAGAGTCATCAGTTTTTCAACTTTTTCTATTTTAACTCTTTGGACTCCTCATGATACTTCAGTCATGCAGTAGTCCGTATATGGATCTACTGAACATATTTCTGGCCCAAGAGTAGTCGATCATGAACTTTCTATTTCTCTCATTGACTCCTGTAAATACGTCAGCCATGCGGTAGTGCAGTTTTCACCTAATGGACATATTTCTGGCCAAATAATACTCAGTCTTGAACTTTTTTATATATACTTATTGACTTCGTCTGATAATTCGTCAGCCATACAGGATTCTATATTTGACCTATTGAACATATTTCTAGGGGAAGAGTCTTCGATCATAAATTTTTTCATACATACTTTTTGACTCCGCATGATGACACGTCACCCATGCAGGAGTCAATTTTTGACCCACTGAAAAAATTTCTGACCCAAGTGTCCTCGATCATGAACTTTTTATACATACTCATTGACTCCTTCTGATGATACAGCAGGCATATAGTAGTCCATATATGACATACTGAACATATTTCTGTCCAAAGAATACTCCGTCTTAAACGTTTTTATACATATTTATTAAATCTGTCTGATGATTCATCACCCATACAGGAGACAATATTTGACCTATTTAACATATTTCTTGTACAAGAGTCCTTGATCATGAACTTTTTCATATATACTTATTGACTCCACCTGATGATACATCAGCCATAAAGGAGTGAAAATTTGACCCACTGAAAAAAATTCTGGCCCAAGAGTCGTCGATCATAAATTTTCTATACATACTCATCGACTCCTTCTGACGATAAGGAAGGCATATAGTAGTCCATATATGGCCTAATGGACATATTTCTGGCCAATGAATACTCAATCTTGAACATTTTCATACATACTCATTGACTTTGTCTGAGGATTCATCAGCCATACAATAGTCAATATTTGACCTAATGAAAATATTTCTGGCCAAAGAATACTCAGTCTTGAACTTTTTTATAAATACTTATTGACCTTTGTCTGATAATTCATCAGTCATAGAGGAGTCCATATTTGACCTATTGATCATGTTTCTGGTCCAAGAGTCCTCGATCATTAACTTTTTCATACATACTTATTGACTCAATCTGATGTTAAGTCAGCCATACAGGAGTCAATATTTGACACACTGAACAAATTTTTTGCCCAAGAGTAGTCGATCTTGAACTTTTTAATTTCTACATATTTAACTCCTGATGGTAGTCAGCCATGCAGTAGTGCATTTTTCACCTAATGGATATATTTCTGGCCAAAGAATACTCAGTCTTGAACTTTTTTATACATACTTATTGAATCTGTCTGACGATTCGTCACCCATACAGGAGTCAATATTTAACCTATAGAATATATTTCTGGCCCAAGAGTAGTCGATCATGAACTTTCTATTTCACTTTTTGACTCCTTCTGTAAAAACCTCAGCCATACGGTAGTGCATATTTCACCTAATGGACATATTTCTTACCCAAGAGTACTCGATCTTGAACTTTTTTATTTCTTCTCATTGACTCCTTCTGATGCTATGTCAGCCATGCAGTAGTGCATTTTTCACCCAATGGACATATCTCTGGCCAAATAATACTCAAACTTGAACGTTTTTATAGATACTTATTGACTCTGTCTGATAATTCATCACTCATACAGGAATCCATATTTCACCTATTGAACCAAGAGTCCTAGATCATGAACTTTTTCATACATACTTATTGACTCCGCCTGATGATACGTCAGCCATACAGGAGTCAATATTTGACACGCTGAAAAAATTTCTGGCCCAAGAGTCCTTAAACATGAACTTTCTATGCATACTCATCGACTCCTTCTGATGATACGGCAGGCTATTATATAATAGTCAATATTTGACCTAATAAAAAAGTTTACTTAAAGTTTTTTTCTGGCCCAAGATTCCTCTATCTTGAACTTTCTATACATAGTCATTGACTCCTCATGTTATATCAGCCATTCAGTAGTCCAATATTTGACCTTCTGAACACGATCTTGAACTTAATGTTCCTCCTCATTGACTCCTGATGATACTCCTGAGAGTACTCAATCTTGAACTTTTTCAGACATACTTAATGACTACTTCTGATGTTACATCAGCCATTAAGAAGTCCATATTTGACCCAATGGACATATATCTGGCACAAGAGTCATCAGTTTTTCAACTTTTTCTATTTTCACTCATTGGACTCCTCATGATACTTCAGCCATGCAGTAGTCCATATATGATTTATTGAACATATATCTGACCCAAGAGTTGTCGATCATGAACTTTCCATTTCTTATCATTGACTCCTTCTGATGATATGTCAGCCATACAGTAGTGTATATTTGACCTAATGGACATATTTCTGGCCCAAAAGTAGTCGATCATGAACTTTCTATTTATATTCTTACACTCCTTTTGATGATATGTCAGCCATGCAGTAGTGATTTTTTCACCTAATTGACATATTTCTGGCCAAAGAATACTCTGAACTTTTTTTTATTTCTTCTCATTTACTCCTCTGACGGTTCATCAGCCATACAGGAGTCAAAATTCGACCTAATGACCTAATTCTTTGGCCAGAAATATGTCAATTAGGTGAAAAATGCACTATTGCATGGCGGACATATCATCAGAAAGAGGATAAGAGTAGAAATAGAAAGTTCATGATTGACTACTCTTGGCCAGAAATATGTTCATTAGATCAAATGTTGACTCCTGTACGAGTCATCAGACAGAGTCAATAAGTTTGTATAAGAAAAGTTCAAGACTGAGTATTCTTTGGCCAGTACTAAGTTTATCAAGTCAAATAATCACTCCTGTATGGCTGACGAATCATCAGGCGGACTCAATAAGTATGTATGAAAAAGTTCATGATCGAGGACTCGGACCAGAAATATGTTCAGTAGGTCAAATATCGACTCCTTTATGGGTGACGAATCATCAGACAGAGTAAATAAGTATGTATAAAAAACTTCAAGACTGAGTATTATTTGGCCAGAAATACGTTCATTAGGGTCAAATTTTGACTCCTGTATAGTTGACGAACAATCAGAGGAGTAAATAAGAAATAAAAAAAATTCAAGACTGAGTATTCTTTGGCCAGAAATATGTTCATTAGGTCAAATATTGACTCCTGTATGGCTGATGAATCATCAGGCGGAGTCACAATAAGTATGTATGAAAAAGTTCATGATCGAGGACATGGACCAGAAATATCTTCAATAGGTCAAATATCGACTCCTTCATGAGTGACGAATCATCAGAGGAGTAAATTAGAAGAAATAAAAAAAAATTCAAGATTGAGTATTCTTTGGCCAGAAATATGTCAATTAGGTGAAAAATGCACTATTGCTTGGCGGACATATAATCAGAAAGAGTCTAAGAGTACAAATAGAAAGTTCAAGATGAGTATTCTTTGGCCAGAAATACATTCATTAGGTCAAATATTGACTACTATATGCCTGCTGGATCATCAAAAGGAGTCAAAGAGTATTTATAGAAAGTTTTCGATTGAGGACTCTGGACCAGAAATATGTTCATTTGGTCAAACATTGACTCCTGTATGGCTGATGAATCATCCGACGGAGTCAATAAGTATGTATAAAAAAGTTCAGGACTGAGTATTCTTTGGCCAGAACTATGTTCATTAGGTCAAATATTGACTCCTGTATGTCTGATGAATCATCAGACGGAGTCAATTACTAGAAATAGAAAGTTCATGATCGACTACTCTTGGGCCAGAAATATGTTCATTAGGTCAAATATTGACTTCTGTATGGCTGACGAATCATCAGACAAAGTCAATAAGTAGGGATAAAATAGTTCAGTTGGCCAGAAATATGTTAATTAGATCAAATGTTGACTGCTGTATGGCTGACGAGTCATCAGACGGACTCAATACGTATGTATTAAAAAAAGTTCAGTACTGAGTACTCTTTGGCCAGAAATATGTTCATTAGGTCAAATATTGACTCCTGTATGGCTGACGAGTCATCAGACAATGTTAATAAGTATGTATTAAAAAAAAACAAGACTGAGTATTCTATTGCCAGAAATATGTTCATTAGATCAAATATCGACTCCTGTATGGCTGACGAATCATCAGACGGAGTCAATAAGTATGTATGAAAAAGTTCATTATTGAGGACTCAGACCAGAAATATGTTCAATAGGTCAAATATCAACTCCTGTATGGCTGACGAATCATCAGGCGGAGTCACAATAAGTATGTATGAAAAAGTTCATGATCGAGGACATGGACCAGAAATATCTTCAATAGGTCAAATATCGACTCCTTCATGAGTGACGAATCATCAGAGGAGTAAATTAGAAGAAATAAAAAAAAGTTCAAAGCTGAGTATTCTTTGGCCAGAAATATGTCAATTAGGTAAAAAATGCACTACTGCATGGCTGACATATCATCAAAAGGACTCTAAGAGTATGAATAGAAAATTCATGATCAACTACTTTTTGGACAAGAAATATGTCCATTAGGTCAAACATTGACTCCTGAATGGCTGACGAGTCATCAATCAGAGTCAATAAGTATATATTAAAAAAGTTCAAGACTGAGTATTCTATGACCAGAAATATATTCATTAGGTCAAATACTGACTCCTGTATGGCTGATGAATCATCAGGCGGAGTCAATAAGTATGTACAAAAAAGTTCAATACCGAGTACTCTTTGGCCAGAAATATGTTCATTAGGTCAAATATTGACTCCTGTATGGCTGACGAATCATCAGACGGAGTCAATAAGTATGTATGAAAAAGTTCATTATTGAGGACTCGGACCAGAAATATGTTCAATAGGTCAAATATCGACTCATATATGGCTGACAAATCGTCAGGCGGACTCAATAAGTATGTATGAAAGAGTTCATGATCGAGGACTCGGACCAGAAACATGTTCAATAGGTCAAATATCGACTCCTTCATGAGTGACGAATTATCAGAGGAGTAAATGAGAAGAAATAAAAGAAAATTCAAGGCTGAGTATTCTTTGGCCAGAAATAAGTCAATTAGGTGAAAAATGCACCATTGCTTGGCAGACATATAATCAGAAAGAGTCTAAGAGTAGAAATAGAAAGTTCAAGACTAAGTATTCTTTGGCCAGAAATACGTTCATTAGGTCAAATATTGACTACTATATGCCTGCTGGAACATCAGAAGGAGTCAAAGAGTATTTATAGAAAGTTTTCGATTGAGGACTCTGGACCAGAAATATGTTAATTTGGTCAAACATTGACTCCTGTATGGCTGACGAGTCATCAATCAGAGTCAATAAGTATATATTAAAAAGTTCAAGACTGAGTATTCTATGACCAGAAATATATTCATTAGGTCAAATACTGACTCTTGTATGGCTGATGAATCATCAGGCGGAGTCAATAAGTATGTATAAAAAAGTTCAATACCTTGTACTCTTTGGCCAGAAATATGTTCATTAGGTCAAATATTGACTCCTGTATGGCTGACGAAGCATCAGACGGAGTCAATAAGTATGTATAAAAAAGTTCAATACTGAGTACTCTTTGGCCAGAAATATGTTCAATAGGTCAAATATCAAATCCTGTTTGGCTGACGAATCATTAGAGGAGTAAATTAGAAGAAATAAAAAAAGTTCAAAGCTGAGTATTCTTTGGCCAGAAATATGTCAATTAGGTAAAAAATGCACTACTGCATGGCTGACATATCATCAAAAGGACTCTAAGAGTATGAATAGAAAATTCATAATCGACTACTTTTGGACCAGAAATATGTTCATTAGGTCAAATATTGACTACTATATGCCTGCTGGATCATCAGAAGGAGTCAAAGAGTATTTATAGAAAGTTTTCGATTGAGGACTCTGGACCAGAAATATGTTCATTTGGTCAAACATTGACTCCTGTATGGCTGATGAATCATCAGACGGAGTCAATAAGTATGTATAAAAAAGTTCAGTACTGAGTATTCTTTGGCCAGAAATATGTTCATTAGGTCAAATATTGACTACTTGTATGGCTGATGAATCATCAGACGGAGTCAATAAGTATGTATAAAAAAGTTCAATGACCGAGTACTCTTTGGCCAGAAATATGTTCATTAGGTCAAATATTGACACCTGAATGGCTGACGAAGCATCAGACGGACTCAATACGTATGTATAAAAAAGTTCAAGTACTGAGTACTTCTTTGGCCAGAAATATGTTCATTAGGTCAAATATTGACTCCTGTATGGCTGATGAATCATCAGACGGAGTCAATAAGTATGTATGAAAAAGTTCATTATTGAGGACTCGGACCAGAAATATGTTCAATAGGTCAAATATCAAATCCTGTATGGCTGACGAATCATCAGGAGGAGTCACAATAAGTATGTATGAAAAAGTTCATGATCGAGGACATGGACCAGAAATATCTTCAATAGGTCAAATATCGACTCCTTCATGAGTGACGAATCATCAGAGGAGTAAATTAGAAGAAATAAAAAAAATTCAAGAATGAGTATTCTTTGGCCAGAAATATGTCAATTAGGTCAAAAATGGACTACTGCTATGGATGACATATCATCAGAAAGGAGTCTAATGAGTAGAAATAGAAAGTTCATGACTGAGTATTCTTTGGCCAGAAATATGTTCATTAGGTCAAATATTGACTACTGATATGGCTGCTGGAACATCAGAAGGAGTCAATGAGTATGTATAAAAAGTTCATGATTGAGGACTCTGGGCAGAAATATGTTCATTAGGTCAAATATTGACTACTGTATGGCTGACGATATCATCAGATCAGTCAATAAGTATGTATAAAAAAGTTCAAGAATGAGTACTTCTTTGGCCCTAAATATGTTCATTAGGTCAAATATTGACTACTGTATGGCTGACGAATCATCAGAAGGAGTCAATAAGTATATAATGAAAGAGTTCATGATCGAGGACTCTTGGGCCAGAAATATGTTCAATAGGTCAAATATGACTACTTCATGAGTGACGAATCATCAGAGGAGTCAATGAGAAGAAATAAAAAAAAGTTCAAGATGAGTATTCTTTGGCCAGAAATATGTTCATTAGGTCAAATATTGACTACTGTATGGCTGACGATATCATCAGATGGAGTCAATAAGTATGTATAAAAAAGTTCAATACTGAGTACTCTTTGGCCCGAAATATGTTCATTAGGTCAAATATTGAGTACTATATGGCTGACTGTATCATCAGAAGGAGTCAA
Organism: Megalobrama amblycephala; assembly: GCF_018812025.1. Classification (NCBI taxonomy): domain Eukaryota; kingdom Metazoa; phylum Chordata; class Actinopteri; order Cypriniformes; family Xenocyprididae; genus Megalobrama; species Megalobrama amblycephala. Next base: position 50,404,893 of record NC_063057.1, on the reverse strand, counting down.
TGAGTATATAAAAGTTTTCATGATGAGGACTCTTGGGCCAGAAATATGTTCATTAGGTCAAATATTGACTACTGTATGGCTGATGTATCATCAGAAGGAGTCAAAGAGTAGAAATAGAAAGTTCATGATCGAACGACTCTTGGGCCAAGAAATATGTTCATTAGGTCAAATATGACTACCTGTATGTCTGATGACATCATCAGAAGGAGTCAATGAGTAGAAATAGAAAGTTCATGATCGAGGACTCTTGGGCCAGAAATATGTTCAGAAGGTCAAATATGACTACTGTAATGGCAGATGTAACATCAGAAGGAGTCAATGAGTATGTATAAAAGTTCATGATTGAGGATTCATTGGGCCAAGAAATATGTTCAATAGGTCAAATATTGACTACTCTATGGCTGACATATCATCAGACAGAGTCAATATGTATGTATAAAAAATTTCAAGAATGAGTATTCTTTGGCCCGAAATATGTCCATTAGGTTCAAATATGGACTACTGTATGGATGACATATCCTCATAAGGAGTCAATGAGTAGAAATAGAAAGTTCATGATCGAGGACTCTTGGGCCAGAAGATATGTTCAGAAGGTCAAATATGACTACTGAATGGCTGACAAATCATCAGAAGGAGTCAATGAGTATGTATAAACAGTTCATGATTGAGGATTCATGGGCCAAGAAATATGTTCATTAGGTCAAATAATGACTACTCTATGGCTGACATATCATCAGACAGAGTCAATATGTATGTATAAAAAAGTTTCAAGAATGAGTATTCTTTGGCCCGAAATATGTCCATTAGGTTCAAATATGGACTACTGTATGGCTGATGTATCCATCAGAAGGAGTCAATAAGTAGATAATAAAAAGTTCATGATCGAAGACTCTTGGCCAAGAAATATGTTCATTAGGTCAAATATTGACTACTGTATGGCTGAATGTATCATCAGACAGAGTCAATAAGTATGTATAAAAAAGTTCAAGAATGAGTATTCTTTGGCCCAGAAATATGTTCATTAGGTCAAATATGGACTACTGTATGGCTGACGAATCATCAGAAGGAGTCAATGAGTATGTATAAAAAAGTTCATGATGAGACTCTTTGGGCCAGAAATATGTTCATTAGGTCAAATATTGACTACTGTATGGCTGACGATATCATCAGAAGGAGTCAATGAGTATGTATAAAAAAAGTTCATGATCTGAGTATTCTTTGGCCAAGAAATATGTTCATTAGGTCAAATATTGACTACTGTATGGCTGACATGAATCATCAGAAGGAGTCAATAAGTATGTATAAAAAAGTTCAATGATTGAGTACTTCTTTGGCCAGAAATATGTTCATTAGGTCAAATATTGACTACTGTATGGCTGACATATCATCAGAAGGAGTCAATAAGTATGTATAAAAAGTTCATGATTGAGGACTTCATGGGCCAAGAAATATGTTCAATAGGTCAAATATGACTACTCTATGGCTGACATATCATCAGACAGAGTCAATATGTATGAGTGAGTATTCAAATATGTCCAGTATGGACTATGTAAAAAGTTGAGTAGAAATAGAAAGTTCATGATCGAGGACTCTTGGGCCAGATGTATGTTCAGAAGGTCAAATATGGACTACTGAATGGCAGATGTAACATCAGAAGGAGTCAATGAGTATGTATAAACAGTTCATGATTGAGGATTCATTGGGCAAGAAATATGTTCAAACGGTCAAATAATGACTACTCTATGGCTGACATATCATCAGACAGAGTCAATATGTATGTATAAAAAATTTCAAGAATGAGTATTCTTTGGCCCGAAATATGTCCATTAGGTTCAAATATGGACTACTCTATGGTTGACGTATCCTCATAAGGAGTCAATGGCTAGAAATAAAAAGTTCATGATCGAAGACTCTTGGGCCAAAAATATGTTCATTCAGTAGGTCAAATATTGACTACTTTATGACTAATGTATCATCAGACAGATTCAACAAGTATGTATAAAAAAGTTCAAGAATGAGTATTCTTTGGCCCAAAATATGTCCATTAGGTTTCAAATATGGACTACTGTATGGATGACGTATCCTCAAGGAGTCAATGGTAGAAATAGAAAGTTCATGATCATCATGGGCCAGAAATGTCAATCAAATATTGACTAGGAGCCATCAGAAGGAGTCAATGACTAGAAATAAAAAGTTCATGATCGAAGACTCTTGGGCAAGAAATATGTTCAGTAGGTCAAATATTAACTACTGTATGGATGACATATCATCAGATGGAGTCAATGGGTACAAATAGAAAGATCATAATCATAACTCTTGGGCCTAAGAAGTTCAAGATTGAGTATTCTTTGGCCCGAAATATGTCCATTAGGTCAAATCAAATTTGGACCACTGTATGTATGACATATCATCAGATGGAGTCAATGAGTAGACATAGAGAGTTCATGATCAACGACTCTTGGGCCTGAAATTTGTTCAGTAGGTCAAATATGCACTACCATATGGCTGACGTATCCTCAGAAAGAGTCAATGAGTATGTATAAAAAGTTCATGATCGAGGACTCTTGGGCCAGAAGTATGTTCAGAAGGTCAAATATGGACTACTGAATGGCAGATGTAACATCAGAAGGAGTCAATGAGTATGTATAAACAGTTCATGATTGAGGATTCATGGGCAAGAAATATGTTCAAACGGTCAAATAATGACTACTCTATGGCTGACATATCATCAGACAGAGTCAATATGTATGTATAAAAAATTTCAAGAATGAGTATTCTTTGGCCTGAAATATGTCCATTAGGTTCAAATATGGACTACTGTATGGATGACATATCCT